>NC_091320.1:9399366-9564208 GCF_038502225.1 Cherax quadricarinatus
CACGATCGCCTTATAGACTTCCGATTCTGGCAAAATTAATTGTTCAGTGATAGGGTCTTCCTCAGGGTTGTCGTTGATGGCTGTGGTGTCCCTGGTTGGATGCTTGTCTCTTAGTGCTTGGGCCGTGGTCTCATCCTTGGGGGCTACAGTGTCGTCACTTGTAATTATTCTTATTGCTCCCACTGTGTTACCTTCCTCAATTTTTTTGCTAACCTGTGCGCAAATTTTCTCGTTCTCAGTAGGACTTTTCTTGGGTCTGTCTCTTTGATTCCTGCGATGATGGGGCAGAGGGACACAGTTATCCGTTCTTGGGTAGTTGCGCACTGCCTTGATAACTGACGTGGTTAGCAGTTTGCCTCGTCTTTCAGGAACTGCAAGACAGACATTGCCGAACAAGAGAAGGTTGCGCCATGCTTGGATGGTGTCTCGGGCTTCTAAGTTGGTGGAACCTCCATTCACCCGCTTAAGAAGGTCTGTGAATTTCCCTGCTGCATATGGGCGAGCTGCTTCAGGGATGTGGGATAGTGTACTGCTAGCAGTGGATTTGAATGCCAACAGAAGGTTATCGCAAGTGACGAGGTTGCCATTGGAATTGTCATCTGCCTGTGGAGGCTGTGGGCTGCTCTCTGCTGGGGGCATATGTGATCCCGCACACCCATTGTGTGCACGAATACCGCCGTCCCTGTTGCGTGCTCGAAACTCTCCACACACCTGACATGTGCCTCTTCTTTCATTGTTGGGTGCATTGTTTCCCTGGCTTTGTGGCTGGCTGGCTTCATCGTCTGCCATACCTCAAACTGTGTGATAAGCCCAAGCTGAAGGGAAAATGGCGCATGGCAAATTCCGCATGTGGTTCATGGTGGTGGTGGGGGTGTCCAGTCCTTGTGGTGGGCGGTGGAAGATGTGTGCTGAGGCGGAGTAGGGCACTCACTCCCTCCCAGGACAAGTCACTATACACCACGATGCTCAGTGCACATGTTACTATACACCACTATGCTCAGTGCACTGCCTTCACTATCAACGACACACCGCTATACACTTCACATGCTATGCGCATACCATGCACATACTATGCACTGTACACTATAGACTATATACACTATACACACGGTGAACAAACACACCATTGTTGTGACACGAGCACACGGTGTATGCGCGCCTGTTTGGGGAAGGGGGGGGACAGTTTTACCCCTCAACCTCTGCCTCCTCCCCCTCCATTAGGCCTCCCCTCACCGACCTCTCCTACCCATAGGTGACCGTTATGTTCCCTCACTGAATTCACACACACACACACATATATATATATATATATATATATATATATATATATATATATATATATATATATATATATATATATATATATATATATATATATATATATATATATATATATATATATATATATATATCAAGATTTTTAAATAGAGATTTTTAAAAATCTTGATACAGTAAAAAAAAATTTGATAAAGACTTTCCCCCAAAATACTGATGGATGTGTCTATAAGATTCCTTGTAAAATTTGCGATAAAGTTTATTACGGTCAAACTGGTAAACATCTCGAACTAAGATTAAAACAACATAAATATAGCATTAGAACTGGACAAGATTCCAATGCTCTATTTATTCATGTGAGAGATCTTAACCATCCAATTGATTTTCAAAAAGTTGAGAAAGTTGTATCAAGCAAGTCCATGGTCGACTGGAATATAATTGAATCTGGTTTCATAAAAAGTAGTTTTTACAATAACATGAATATTTCCTTTGGTTTATATAAATTAGATCCATTTATAATTAATAGAATTTGGGAAGAATTTAATAATACATTGGACAAATAATAAATTTTAAAATTCTTAATTCTTGGGAAGAATAGTTTGTTGGTGGGTTGTGTGAAGGACCTGTCTAGTTGGGCCAGCAGACCTGCTGCAGTGTTCCCTTTCTTATGAGTAGTGCATCAGGTGTTGCTTTGTTGTGGGATGTGATAGTGAGGTGTGGGCTAGACCCTTTATATGCCTTCCTTTGATGCATTACTTTCATTTTTCCTTGATAATGTGAGTGGTCACGAATTTAGTTTAAGTTTAATATGTTTATTATGCACCCCATACCCATCCTGTGGGCGGTAGTCAAAAGATTACAGAGGTACATAATGGGTCCAGGGACTGGGCCTCAAAGTTTTGATGGCTGAGCAAGTTACAGAGGTAATGAATTCCCAATTTACAAAGGTAATGAACTCCAGGTAGGTCTAGTCACAATCATGACAGGTTACAAAGGTATTAACAGATTATAGAGGTACACAACGGGTCCAGGGACTGGGCCGTAGTCACGAATGCGCTTGGAATTTCTCTACTCTTTCACAGTGGTTATTTTGCATATTTTGCATATATATATATATATATATATATATATATATATATATATATATATATATATATATATATATATATATATATATATATATATATATATATATATATATATATATATATATATATATATATATATATATATATATATATATATATATATATATATATATATATATATATATATATATGTCGTGCCGAATAGGCAGAACTTGCAATCTTGGTTTAAATAGCAACGCTCATCTTGCCATATAGGACAAGCGAAAATTTGTGTATGAAATAATTTCGCCAAAATCATTCTGAACCTAAGGAAAAAAATATATTTCACTGTGTTTGTTTAGTATTAAATTATTGTAAACAAATCTAAAATATATATAGTTGGGTTAGGCTAAAATAAATTGTTCTTGCTATAATAAGGTTAGGTAAGTTTTCTAAGATTCTTTTGGTGCAAAATTAAATTTTTTTACATTAACATAAATAAAAAAAATATATCTTTAAACGTATAGGAGAAAATTTTAGAAAGGACTTAATTTTAAATGAGTTATTGCTAATTGACCAGTTTTACTTATTCGGCACGACATATATATATATATATATATATATATATATATATATATATATATATATATATATATATATATATATATATATATATATATATATATATATATATATATATATATATATATATATATATATATATATATATATATATATATATATATATATATATATATATATATATATATATATATATGCAAACAATTGCAAAAGGGCGATCTTAACTATGCAGGACAAGCCACGGGGGAGTGGTGGAAATCGTTAGCTCAAGTACTTTCACACTTCTTCGTGCACCATCAGGAGCTGTGCAATGTTGCAAGGGAGCAACCAAAGCCCGGGAAAGAGGTCTCAGAGTAGCGTAGGTGTCACCGGCCACGGTTACCCTTAGACTGGGTTAGTGGTCGGTGCCAACCCCACCCTACCATCATTCCCCTACTACCCATATGGGGTAGGAGGGTTTCTGAGATGTCAAGTATGAAATTATAAGATATAAAAAGCCAGCCCTAAGCTTTTTCTAATCGTTTATAACAAGTCATGTGGTTTGAAAAAATAAGTTTCTCGTTAGATATTGTAGACATGGAAAGCTATTATTCTGTGTGACCTTTAAAAACAAAAAAGAAAGGAATACAATATGTTCTTTGTTCGTTTAAATGTCCTGTTCTGAAGTTCTCGAATGTTCTTCCGATGTTCTCAGAAGTGTCTCTTCCTAAATATTATTTGCTATTTCTCTCAGTTAATATTCCATACATGGGGATCTTCTATGATTATTCGATAATATATCTATGATCATAATTCTACAAATACCCTGCTAATAAGCTGCTTTCAAGTTAGAATTTCTAAATAAGTGCCTAAGTGAACAGGTCCTTCCGAAATCCCTACTGCAGAAGGGGCTGGTCAGACTAGCTGCTACACCGTTCGATCAACTACACAAGTTAGTGCTCATTAAAAATATTGAGATAGTAAGATATGAAAAGAAGATGCTTTTCACTGAAATGAGAAAAACCAAGACTGTATTCTTTAATAAGATTCCCCCAGGTTGGCATGACTTCTTGCTTGATTATATTTATAGGGAACTTAGAAGAGTAAGACAAAACAACGAAAGTAATCATACTAGGAAGTTAAATAATTTCATAGCACAGAGTGGTTGGACCACACATGCGAATTCGGAGTTTGTTATGAACCTGTCTAGCAAGAAATTAAGCAGTGATCAACAGGCAACACTAGGGTTTGGATTAAGCTTTGCGCCTTTAACTAATGACGTTAATTACTTAGACTTAGCAAAATCGTTTTGTATGCTGGAAAAACACGGTGACTTGACCCCTGATAATTTTAATATATGCAAAGGTATGGTATATGGGACTTTACACCAACCAGTGTTTCCCAATTATCCATTAAGATTCACAAAAGCTTACAAAGAACTCAATAATGATCAGATTTTGCACCTCTCACGAGGTGATAAATCTAAGGTAACTGTTATTATGGACAAAACTGAATATTTAGAGAAAATGAACCATTTATTGAGTGATAATGAAACTTATGAACCGCTCATTAAATTCCCCAGGGATCAAGTCAACAGCCATTTTAATAAACACATTAAAACGTTATTGAAAGGGATTGATAAATTAAATATCTATCGGCTAGGTCAACAACTCTACAATATCTGGAGGTGCTGCCCTGGCAGACAGTAAATGTGGGGCTGGAAGTGCTGTCCTGGTAGACAGTAATGGTGAGGCTGGAGGTGCTGTCCTGGTAGACAGTAACTGTGGGGCTGGAAGTGCTGTTCTGGTAGACAGTAATGGTGAGGCTGGAGGTGCTGTCCAGGTAGATAGTGAATGTACGCATAAGGGAATGCATGTAAATGACCTCGAGGGAGACAGGGGCTGTAGTGGGGAAACAAGTGTAGTCAAGGACAGGATAAAACCAATATTACAAACTAGTAATACCACAAGAGATAGAAAACAAGAGGACTCCACTAGCAATAGTGAGGATATATTACCAAAAACAACTGGTGAGAGCTCAATTGTTAGTACTAGTGAGGATAGGAATGAGACAGGAAAACATGCACCAACAGGGAAAACAGTCACAAAAACCCAAGGCAAACGGAAACCAAGCCTATGTACTTGGTATCTGCAGGCATGGGAAATCTGGAAAAGCAGATGGGACGTGCAACTTTGACCTCCCTAGAAAATGTCCATATGACAACAGGAAAATGCAAACTTCCTTCCTGTAAGCTTTTTCACCCTGAAATGTGTCCCTCTTCAGTACAGGAAAGACTGTTCTATAATTAAATTGCCAGGCACACCATCTAAAGGGGACAAAAAGATGCAAAACATCCAGGCCATGGGAAAACCTGGGTAGTCACAGCCACTCAAGAGGGAGAGATTTTTTAGTGCCAGGAAGAAAAAAAATGGCAGGAAATGGCAGAAATCGTACGCCAAATCCAGTCATTTCTGGAGTGGAGCCACAGTCGATGGCCTCCACTCCAGACCAACAGATACAGATATTAGTGCCGGAAAAAAGCCCCCCCAGCACCACCAATACCACCAGTCCGATGACATTCTTCTTTGCAAATATACAGGGTCTAAAGCCAGGAACGAACAACAAAATACCTTTCTTCCGTGGACTGCTTGCAGAGGCAAATGCAAAGCTCGCGGCTTTCGCAGAGACCCACATAAAGGATCACTTGGACAACGAAATATGGATCCCAGGTTACAACCTATACAGATGTGACAGAGTGAACAGGCAAAAGGGATGAGTGGGGAGGTGGAGTTGGCCTGTATATCGCAGAGTCACTTATTTGCACAGAACTGCTTAATGCCTCAAATGATGTAGTGGAAGTTTTAGCAGTAAAGATCGAGAACCAAAACCTAGTCATTGTGGTAGTCTACAAGCCTCCGGATGCAACGTCCCAGCAATTCCAGGAACAGCTGTTAAAAATTGACCACTGTCTGGAAAATCTTCCAGCTCCTGCCCCCAACATCTTGCTCCTGGGGGATTTCAACTTGAGGCACCTAAAATGGAGGAATATAGCAAATAATGTTATTGCAGTGATAACACCAGGAGGCAGATCTGGCGAGAACTCACATACACACGAGCTTTTAAATCTTTGCACAAAATTCAACTTAAACCAGCAAATAATAGAGCCTACTAGACTGGAGAATACACTAGACCTCATCTTCACTAACAATGATGATGTGATACGAAATGTCACATTATCAAAAACAATATACTGAGATCACAACATCATCGAGGTTCGGACATGTATGCACGGAGCCTCTGTGAGGGAAAAGTTCAATAGATAGGAGTAGCGATGGAGTATATAGTAACAATAGTTTCATTGCCGGCTACTTGTTAAGGTAGAGTAAGTCCAGCTCCCGCTATTCCCGTCTTTTTTTCCCCCACTCCGAAAGTGATAGTTTGATTGCTCGCTGCTTGTTAAGGTAGGGTCGGTCTAGCTCCCGCTATCCCTTCCCCTCCTTCCCCTCCCCCCCATCCGAAAGGTGACGTGTGGGGCTCCGGTCCAAACAGTAATCACTAGATTCGCAGCTCCCAGCACTACTGTAAGTACATGCCTGCCTTGTATTCTAGTGGATTTATTGGTTGAAAGCTTCACTTTTGACCAGTAATAAACTTAGTCCTTTCTGTCTTGCTCTAGGTTGACTGTTGTAATTATCACCACATCTTTCAGGTATTGTACTTATCATGGAGAGTGATTTCTTAAGCAGTGGGTAACCTGTCTATCTTTCCAGCTTGGATGACAGAGAGGGTCATCTGCCAATCAACGAGTAGAATTGATGGAGATGGACTAACGTCTTGAGACTTCCCCTTTTGGATTTAATTACCTGTGCACCTGTATGAAATTGCAGGACGTAACCCCTCATTATTGCAGCGGTAAAGAACCTGCTTTCCTGTCATCAGGATAGAATACTTACAGCTATTCAGTGAAGAACGAGCCGGTGGGTTGTCATCAACACCTGCGACCCCCCCCCACATCATCGGCAACGGCTACGATTTCAACAACACGCAGTGTCACCAACACCAGACACCCAAGTTTTATATTAGCGTTGAATTCAGTTATCATTTATTTTTTCATTTTTCATTTTCTTTAATGTAGGATCAATATTTCATATTTAAGTGTTTTATATTTTATATTTTCTAAATAATAAAGTGTTTATGTTTGTCAGTTTTTATTCTTTTTCTATACATTAATTTTCCTGAGGAGGAGCCAGCCTTGGTAATACTGTCTGAAGTTGTTACAGGGCTGAGTAAGCCTTCACAGCCTCAAACCGACAAAATGAGATCAGTCACGAGGGAGCCTTCACCAAATTCAACTTCAATAACAAGAACATAAAGTGGGACCAAGTAAACCAAGTCCTAAATGATATGAGCTGGGAAGATAGACTAAGCAACACTGACCCCAACTTATGCCTGGAACAGATTAACTCGGTGGCACTCGATATATGCTCAAGGCTTATTCCTTTAAGAAAAAGGAGGAGTAGATGTAAAATAGAAAGAGACAGGCGCTCCCTTAACAGGTGATGGAAAAGAATAACAGAGCGGCTAAAAGAGGCCAATATATCTGAAATGCGTAGGGAGACACTGGTCAGAGAAATAGCAAGCATCGAACTTAAGCTAATGGAAACTTATAGGAGTCAGGAATCGCGGGAAGAACTAAAAGCCATAAATGAAATCGAAAGAAACCCAAAGTATTTCTTTTATTATGCCAAATCAAAGTCGAGAACAACGTCCAGTATTGGGCCCCTACTTAAACAAGATGGATCCTACACAGATGAAAGCAAGGAAATGAGTGAGCTACTCAAGTCCCAATATGACTCAGTTTTTAGCAAGCCGCTAACCAGACTGACAGTCGAAGAACTATATGAATTTTTTATGAGAGAGCCACAGAATTTGGTAAACACAAGCCTTTCTGATGTTATCCTAACGCGAAATGACTTTGAAAAGGCGATAAATCACATGCTCATGCCCTCTGCCCCAGGGCCAGACTCATGGAACTCCGTGTTCATCAAGAACTGCATGAAGCCCCTATCACGTGCTTTTACCATCCAATGGAGAGGGAGCATGGACACGGGGGTTGTCCCACAGTTACTAAAAACAACAGACATAGACCCACTCCACAAAGGGGGCAGTAAAGCAATAGCAAAGAACTACATACCGATAGAACTAACATCCCATATCATAAAAATCTTTGAAAGGGTCCTAAGAAGTAAGATCGCTACCCATCTAAATACCCATCAGTTACACAACCCAGGGCAACATGGGTTTAGAGCAGGTAGCTCCTGTCTGTCCCAGCTACTAGATCACTACGACAAGGTCCTTGATGTGCTAGAAGACAAAAAACAATGCAGATGTAATATATACAGACTTTGCAAAAACCTTCGACAAGTGTGACCATGGCGTAATAGCGCACAAAATGCCTGCTAAAGGAATAACAGGAAAAGCTGGTAGATGGATCTATAATTTCTTCACAAACAGAACACAGAGAGTAGTAGTCAACAGAGTAAAGTCTGAGGCGGCTACGGTGAAAAGCTCTGTTCCACAAGGCTCCCATCTTGTTTCTCATCCTCATGTCTGACACAGACAATGATGTCAGCCACAGCACTGTGTCTACCTTTGCAGATGTCGCCCGAATCTGCATGACAGTGCCTTTCATTGCAGACACTGTAAGGCTCCAGGCGGACATCAACCAAATCTTTCAATGGGCTGCAGAAAGCAATATAAAGTTCAACGATGAGAAATTTCAATTAGTCCGATATGGTAAACATGAGGAAATTAAAACTTCATCAGAGTACAAAACAAATTCCGGCCACAAAATAGAGCGAAACACCAACGTCAAAGACCTGGGAGTGATCACGTCGAAGGATCTCACCTGCAAGGACCATAACATTGTATCAATTGCATCTGCTAGAAAAATGACAGGATGGATATTGAGAACCTTCAAAACTAGGGATGCCAAGCCCATGATGGCACTCTTCAGGTCGCTTGTTCTGTCTAGGCTGGAATATTGCTGCACACTAACAGCATCTTTCAAGGCAGGTGAAATTGCTGACCTAGAAAATGTACAGAGAACCTTCACGGCATGCATAACGGAGATAAAACACCTCAATTACTGGGAGCGCTTGAAGTTCCTGAACCTGTATTCCCTGGAACGCAGGCGGGAGAGATACATGATTATATACACCTGGAAAATCCTAGATGGACTAGTACCGAACTTGCACACGAAAATCACTCACAACGAAAGCAAAAGACTCGGCAGACGATGCAACATCCTTCCAATGAAAAGCAGGAGTGTCACTAGCAAGTTAAGAGACAATACAATAAGTGTCAGGGGACTGAGACTGTTCAACTGCAGCCCAGCATACATAAGGGGGATTACCAATAGACCCCTGGCTGTCTTCAAGCAGGCACTGGACAAGCACCTAAAGTCGGTTCCTGACCAGCCGGGCTGTGGCTCGTACGTTGGATTGCGTGCAGCCAGCAGTAATTACAGCCTGGTTGATCAGGCTCTGATCCACCATGAGGCCTGGTCACAGACTGGGCTGCGGGGGCGTTGACCCCCGGAACTCTCTCCAGGTAAACTCCAGGTATCTATGTAGGGTAATCAAGACCCATAAGCCAGGATACCCAGCCCATCCCAATATTAGTTCAGTAGGCTCAGCAGCAAATTATCTAAATGGATGGTTAAACTTCTAATTCCGATGGTTGGTAAGATCCCAGACACACATATTAAAACTAATGTTGACCTCACTGAGAGGCTCCAGAAGTTAAATGTCCCTCATGACTTTTCTTTAGTGAGCTTTGATGTCACAGCTCTGTTCACCAATGTCCCTGTCCCTGACTTGCTATCGTACCAAGAAGAGGAACTAGAAAACTTCCCCATGCCCTTTCCCACGAAAACAATAATTGAATTGATACAACTTTTTGTTACTGATTGAAAATTCGTGTTTGAAGGGATTTTCTATGCTCAAAAACAAGGCATGGCCATGAGAAATCCCCTCAGCCCTTTACTCAACAACCTGTATATGGAATTCTATGAGACCAAACTTGTTAAAGACATTCTCCCAGATAAAGCTAGTTGGTTCAGACACGTATATGATGTTCTCTGCCTGTGGCCTAATGATCACAACATCGATGAGTTTCTTTCCAGACTCAATGGCTTAGTTCTTTCCATTAAGTTCACCACAGAACATGAAATAAATAACACTTTGCCATTCCTTGATGTTTTAATCCATCGGGTCGATAGAAAATTCAAATTCACAGTTTATAGGAAGTCCACCAATGTGTCGTCATACATTCACTACTATTCCAACCACGAAACCAGAGTAAAAAGGAGTGTGTTCCTCACAGAGTTCTTGAGAGCATTGCGCATTTGCAGTCCAGAGTACCTAGAGGACGAAATCAGTAAGATATTCAACATAACCACAAAACTAAGATATCCTAAGGATTTTGTCGAGAACGCACTAATGTCAGCAAAAGAACACTTTGTACAGGACTGAACCTAAAGAAGTGATGGCCAGGAAAAATGTACTAGTTTTACCATACAATGAGAATCTGGCTTGCCTGCGTGAGGCATTAAAAAAGATCAATATAAACCTGGCTTTCAAAAACACGGGGACAGTGAAACAAAGGCTGATTAAAAACACCCTCCAACAAAGTTGGTGGGGTTTACAAGGTTTCGTGTACTCAGTGTGTCCTCTCTCATATATCGGTCAAACAGGTAAATTTCTGGAAACCAGAATTGCCCAGCATTAATACACAGCCACGTTAGTGCATGTAATCATCCACCAGGGTGGGAGGCTGCCCAGATTATAGTACCAAACAGTTTTGTCATGGAAAGAAACATAACTGAATCTTCCCTCTTGAAACATGAAAGGAATACAGCATACAACTCAAATTATGGGTTATACAAGCTCGATAATTATTTAGTAGAGTTCATTGTACACAATCTTAATCAACAATGCTTAACAAAATCACACGAATGTTCATTATGCCAGGTGGGTTGGTGGACTGGTGACGTCCAACAAGTGTCTACGCACCAAAACTTCAAACCACGTTAGTTGTGATGATTATATAACACCTGTAGCTGTTAATGTACCATACAGTGACAAACACTCAACATAACGAGATAACGTAACGAGAGGTTAAAGGGCATTAGTAGAATTTAGATCATAGAAATATTATCGGAAGATCTCCATGTATGGCATATTAACAGAAAAATGGTAGACAATATTTAGGAAGAGACACTTCTGACAACATTGGTAGAACATTCGAGTACCTCAGAACAGGACATTTAAACGAACAAAGAGCATATTGTATTCCTTTCTTTTTTGTTTTTAAAGGTCACACAGAATAATAGCTATCCATGTCTACAATATCTAACGAGAAACTTATTTTTTCAAACCACATGACTTGTTATAAACGATTAGAAAGAGCTTAGGGCTGGCTTTTTATATCTTATAATTTCATACTTGACATCTCAGAAACCCTCCTACCCCATATGGGTAGTAGGGGAATGATTGTAGGGTGGGGTTGGCACCGACCACTAACCCAGTCTAAGGGTAACCGTGGCCGGTGACACCTACGCTACTCTGAGACCTCTCTCCCTTGCAACATTGCACAGCTCCGGATGACGCGCTGAGAAGTGTTAAAGTACTTGAGCTAACGATTTCCACCCTTCCCCCCCCCATATGGCTTGTCTTGCATATATATCGCGAAATATTCACAAACACTAAACTCAGGCCAAAGGAGTTTCGATCCTATGCACCTTGAAACAAAGTACACAGTGCTATACCACCGTACCACACTGGTCCAATACCTTGGTGCTAGTCGTTTTGTTCCAAGGCAGCCAGCCTTCAGGCAGGCGGCCTTCAGCTTTTCATCTCATCTCCTGCATGCACCGACCAACGAGAAATTTTTACATTCTTTAGAATTCACAGAACAGGCGAAATATTCACACACACACACACACTATATGTCGTGCATATATATATATGTGTATATATATATATATATATATATATATATATATATATATATATATATATATATATATATATATATATATATATATATATATATATATATATATATATATATATATATATATGTCGTGCCGAATATGTAAAACTGGTCAATTAGCAAGAACTCATTTAAAATTGAGTTCTTTCTAAAATTTTCTCTTATACGTTTAAAGATATATATTTTTCATTAATGTTAATGTAAAAATTTTGAATTTTGCTCCAAAAGAATCTTAGAAAACTTACATAACCTTATTATAACAAGAACAATTTATTTTAGCCTAACCCAACTAAATATATTTTAGATTTGTTTACAATAATTTAATACTAAATAAACACAGTGAAATATATTTTTTTCGTTAGGTTCAGAATGATTTTGGCGAAATTATTGCATGCAGAAATTTTCGCTTGTCCTATATGGCAAGATGAGCGTTGCTATTTAAGCCAAGATCGCAAGTTCTGCCTATTCGGCACGACATATATAAATATATACATATATATATATATATATATATATATATATATATATATATATATATATATATATATATATATATATATATATATATACATATACATATATATATATATATATATATATATATATATATATAAATATTTATATTATATATATATGTATATATATATATATGTATATATATATGTCGTGCCGAATATGTAAAACTGGTCAATTAGCAAGAACTCATTTAAAATTAAGTCCTTTCTAAAAAAAATTCTTATACAATTAAAGATATATTTTTTTCATTAATGCTAATGTGAAAATTTTTAATATTGCACCAAAAGAATCTTAGAAAACTTACCTAACCTTATTATAACAAGAACAATTTATTTTAGCCTAACCCAACAAAACATATTTTAGATTTGTTTACAATAATTTAATACTAAACAAACACAGTGAAATATATTTTTTTCGTTAGGTTCAGAATGATTTGGGCGAAATTATTGCATACACAAATTTTCACTTGTCCTATATGGCAAGATGAGCGTTGTTATTTAAGCCAAGATCGCAAGTTCTGCCTATTCGGCACGACATATATAATATATATATATATATATATATATATATATATATATATATATATATATATATATATATATATATATATATATATATATATATATATATATATATATATATATATATAAATATATGTCGAATAAGTAAAACTTTAGATTTCGTCTTAAAGAGCAACGCACCTATTACCGAATATGTCAAGTTGCGATTTTGGCTTAAATAGCAAATCACTTCTTGCCGTATAGGGCAAGCAAAAATTTGTGTATGCAATGATTTGTGTATGCACTAATTTCTACCTCTTTTCCTGATAATCTTCTCTATGACTTTCCATAATGTACATGACAGTGACATTGGTCTGTAGTTTAATAATAATAACTGTTTATCTTCTTAAGAATTGTGACTACATTTGTTTTCCACACCTCAGTTATTTACCTTGTATCGAAAGATTTTTGGAAGGTTATTGTAAGTGACATACAAAGTGCCTCAGTATGTAAGTGTACTCACGTATACACAAATATAGTTACGTAGATTATCATACATAGCAGCATATGTGTAGAGAACCTAGGATAACCCGGTGGTGATAACTTATCACCACCGGGTATGCCTAGGCTAGGCTACCACGCCATGTAAAGATGGTATGTGGGTCCAACGCCTTCGGGGTATCTAGTTCACCTAGCAGTTCTTAATCCTTTTTCTTGGTTTTATTAGTGTATAATACCACCTCGGTTTGCTAAAAAAAAAAAAAAACTTTGTCTCTATTGAAAATACGTCCCTAAATCTTGTGCTGTGCTCTTCCTGTATATTCTGGCCATTTCTTGTGACCTCCCTTCCTTCCTCAGCCTGATTACCTGGTTCTTGACTGTTGTTTTTCTGCCGATGTGATGGGGCAGATTTAGCTATCGATGATATATCATTCTTGTATTGCTACTGGATCTCCCTCCTAATCCTTGCCTATTGATTTCTTGTTCTACCTCCCTGCACTTTGGGGTCACGTGTTCCTTCATTTAGTATACTGTCTTCACCTCTCGTTCTCTTATCCACTTCATCTGATACTAAAATTGCCTCATTCCCGTCTACTCCTTTTTTTTTTTTTTGAAATCTAATTTCTCCCATTCATCTTGTACTGTTTCGCTCTCCATTGTTAACTCTACTATGTATTTGATCCTCAGGGCCATGTGATCGTCAGTGCCTAGGTGCCTTTCATGTGTGGTATCCCCTGTGTATGAACTATTCAAGGTGAATACGAGGTCCAGTTCTGCTGGTTCTTCATCTCCCTCTATTTGGTTGTGTCCCTAACAAGTTGGAACATGAAATTTTCCAGCACTGCCTCCAGCATCTTGGCCCGCGACGTCTCTGGCCCCTTATGAGGCTACAGATTTTTTTCAGTCAATCTCCTTATGGTTGAAATCCCCCCATGACGAGTAATTTTACCCTGCTCATATGGGCCCTTCTGCCCACCTCGGCTAGTGTGTCCACCATCGCTTTATTGTTCTTATCATATTCTTGTCTTGGTCTCCTGCTGTTCAGTGGCAGGTTGTACATCACTTTTATCATCACTTTTATACCGCTAGCTCGAAGTGTTCCCACTATGTAGTCACCTACACCTCTGACTAATCCTCCCATCTTCTGGAAACTTCCTTCATTTTGATGAGCAGTGCAACAACTCTTCCCTACTGTTCCCCTGTCTTTCCAAAGGATCTGATATTTCTTTGAGCTTTGCCTCTGTGAGTGCTGTGATGTCCGGGAATGCTCCAGTGATTCTTTCCAGCAACTCCCCATGACTATTTGTTATTACATCTGCATTGATATACCGTAACTTCTGCTTCCTTTCTAGAGCTGTATTTTACGGGGCTGAGGGTGTGGTAGGCAGGAGTGTGTGTGTGTGTGCTTGTGTATGTGTGTGTGTGTGTGTGTGTGTGTACTCACCTATTTGTACTCACCTATTTTTGGTTGCAGGGGTCGATTCATAGCTCCTGGCCCCGACTCTTCACTGAATGCTACTAGTCCTCTCTCTCCCTGCTCCATGAGCTTTATCATACCTCGCCTTAAAACTATGTATGATTCCCGCCTCCACTACTTCACTTTCTAGGCTATTCCACGGCCTGACTACTCTATGACTGAAGAAATACTTCCTAACATCCCTTTGATTCATCTGAGTCTTCAACTTCCAATTGTGACCTCTTGTTTCTGTGTCCCATCTCTGGAACATCCCGTCTTTGTCCACCTTGTCTATTCCGCGCAGTATTTTATGTGTCGTTATCATGTCTCCCCTGACCCTCCTGCCCTCCAGCTTCGTCAGGCCGATTTCCCTCAACTTTTCTTCGTAGGACAATCTCCTTAGCTCTGGGACTAGTCTTGTTGCAAACCTCTGCACTTTCTCCAATTTCTTGACGTGCTTGAATAGGTGTGGATTCCAAACTGGTGCTGCATTCTCCAGTATGGGCCTGACGTAAATGGTATACAGAGTCTTGAACGATTCCTTCCGTAGGTTTGCCAGATGCCTGTATGCTGCAGCAGTTATCTGATTGATGTGTGCCTCAGGAGATATGCTCGGTGTTATACTCACCCTCAGATCTTTTTCCTTGAGTGAAGTTTACAGTCTTTGTCCATCTAGACTATATTGTGTCTGTGGTCTTCTTTGCCCTTCCCCAATCTTCATGACTTTGCATTTGGCAGGGTTAAACTCAAGGAGCCAGTTGCTGGACCAGGCTTGTAGCCTGTCCAGGTCTCTTTGTAGTCCTGCCTGATCCTCATCCGATTTGATTCTTCTCATTAACTTCACATCATCTGCAAACAAGGACACTTCTGAATCTATCCCCTCCGTTATGTCATTCACATATACCAGAAACAGCACAGGTCCTAGGACCGACCCCTGGGGAACCCCGCTTGTCACAGGCGCCCACTCTGACACCTCGTCACGTACCATGACTCGTTGTTGCCTCCCTGTCAGGTATTCTCTGATCCATTGCAGTGCCTTTCCTGTTATGTGTGCCTGATCCTCTAGCTTTTGCAGTCCAAAAAAATGCAGTCAATCCACCCCTCTCTCTCTTGTCTTACTTCTGTCACTTTGTCATAAAACTCCAGTAGGTTTGTGACACAGGATTTTCCTTCCCTGAAACAGTGCTGGTTGTCAATTATACACTTGTTTCTTTCCAGGTGCTCCACCACTCTCCTCCTGATAATTTTCTCCATGACCTTGCATACTAAACACGTTAGTGATACAGGTCTGTAGTTTAGTGCCTCATGTCTGTCTCCCTTTTTAAAAATTGGGACTACATTTGCTATCTTCCATACCTCAGGGAGTTGCCCAGTTTCAATGGATGTGTTGAAGATCTTTGTTAATGGCACACACAGCATCTCTGCTCCCTCTCTAAGGACCCACGGAGAGATGTTGTCTGGTCCCACCGTCTTTGAGGTGTCAAGTTCATATAGCAGCTTCTTCACCTCCTCCTTGGTTATATGTACCTCATCCAGCACTTGTTGGTGTACCCCCCTGTTCTGATTTCCTGGAGTCCTACTGGTTTCCACTGTAAATACTTCTTTAAATCTCGTGTTGAGCTCCTCACATACCTCTGGGTCTTTTCTTGTGAACTCCCCGTCACCCTTCCTCAGTCTGATTACCTGGTCCTTGACTGTTGTTTTCCTCCTTATGTGGCTGTACATCAGCTTCGTGTCAGACTTGACTTTCGATGCTTTGTCATTTTCATATTGTCGCTGAGCCTCCCTTCTTATCTGTGCATATTTCTTTTTGGCTCTTCGGCTAATCTCTTTATTTTCCTGAGTTCTCTGTCTTCTGTACCTTTTCCATTCTCTAGTACACTTAGTTTTTGCCTCCCAACACCTTTGGGTGAACCAAGGACTCGTTCTGTTCTTCCCATTATTTCTGTTTCCCTTGGGAACAAACCTCTCCTCTGCCTCCTTGCATTTTGTTGCCACATAGTCCATCATTTCTTATACTGGTTTTCCTGTCAGTTCCCTCTCCCACTGAATGTCTTGCAGGAAGTTCCTCATGCCTGAGTAGTTCCCCCTTTTGTAGTTTGGTTTTTCCCATCCTATTCCTGCTACTCTCTCCACTTGAAGCTCAGCTATGTAGTCAAAGCACAGAATCACATGATCACTAGCTCCTAGGGGCATTTCATACATGATATTCTCAATGTCCGAGCTACTCAAGGTGAATACAAGGTCCAGTCTTGCTGGATCATCCTCACCTCTCTCTCTGGTGTCTCTAACATGTTGATGCATGAGGTTTTCCAATACCACATCCATCATCTTGGCTCTCCATGTTTCGGGACCCCAGTGGGGCTCCAGGTTTTCCCAGTCAATCTCCTTTTGATTGAAATCATCCATAACTAGTAACTTTGCTCCCCCCATGTGTGCTCTTCTGGCCACTGTGAGGGAAAAGTTCGATAGGAGTAGTGAGGGAGTATATAGTAACAATAGTTTCATTGACGGCTACTTGTTAGGGTAGGGTAAGTCCAGCTCCCACTATTCCCTTCCCCCCTTTTTCCCCCTCCCCGAAAGTGATAGTTTGATTGCCGGCTGCTTGTTAAGGTAGGGTCAGTCTAGCTCCTTCTATCCCTTCCCCTCTCTTTCCTCCCCCCCCCCAAAGATGACGTGTGGGGCTCCGGTAAAACAGTAAATCACTCGACTCACAGCTCCCAACACTTCTGTAAGTACATGCCTGATCATATTTTAGTGGACTTATTGGTTGAAAGCTTCACTTTTGACCAATAATTAACTTAGTCCTTTCAGTCTTGATCGGTTAAATGTTTTAAAAATCACCACATCTTTTAGGTATTGTACTTATCATGGAGAGTGATTTCTTAAGCAGTGGGTAATCTGTCTTTCTTTACACCTTAGAATGACAGAGAGGGTCACCTGCCAACCAACGAGAAGAATAGAAGGAGACGGACTAACGTCCTGAGACGTCCCATGTTTAATCTACTTACCTGTTATGTAAGTCAACACAGGACCTAACCCCTCATCATAGCAGTGGTAACGAACCTGTTTTCCTGTCATCTGAAGTAATTAATCACGGCCATACTCTGTGAAGAATGAGCCAGTGGTGGTCACCAACACCTGCTATCCCCCCCCCACATCAGCAACGGCTACGATTTCAACAACACGCAGTGTCACCAACACCTGACACCCCATTACCACGATATACCTATATTAGCATTGAGTTCAAATGTAATTTTTTTCATTTCATTTTTCATTTTTTTTTTCAATTAGGATACCCATTCATGTTTTATTGTTTTACATTTTCCGTTTCTAAATAATAAAGTGTTTATCATTGTCTGTTATTATTTCTTTTTCTATTCATTAATTTTCCTGAGAAGGAGTCAGCCATGGTAATACTGACTGAAGTGTTTACAGGGCTGAGTAAGCCTTCACAAGTGGCGACCTTGCCAGGATCAACTCTACTGAAACAAGATTCAATTCCATCGAATCTACCATTGGAACTTCAACACCGCATACCACAGACGGTTACCACCAGCCATGAGTAATCATTCTCTATGGTAGGACTACGGTACAGGCATTTAAAAGATTTGGTGATTGTTGTAGTCTCAATTTATTGTAAGTCAAGTTAGACAGGATATAATATTTAATTCTGCCACCTTTTCGAGCTTGAAATACTTTGGAGGATTAGACTCTAGGGACCCGAGATTTTCCAGTGACAATTTGTTTCATTGAGCTCTTTATTATATCAAGGGAACTGTCGTAGGACACTCTTGATTTGTTGGTGAGAAGATTGGATGGTCAAGTGACCCCATTCTACTTACTGTTTGCTCGGAGCCGGCATAGAACCCTTTGTTTTAATTAATACATATTGTTCAATTGAAGTAGGGATCGAGCCCTCTGATTTATTTACAGTTTGAGCGGAGCAGGAATTGAACCCTCCGTTTTTTTAATACCCATTTCATTTCCCCTGATAGTTTAAGTTATTCTTGCAAGTATGGAGGAATACCAGTTTTGGGTGAATGCTGGAAGTAAGTTAGGAATAACAGGGAAAAATTTAGAATCTTTCATTAGTGCTAAGATCCAGGAAAGACTAGAAAGAGAGAGAATTGAGAGAGAAGAAAGACAGTTAGAAAGGGAAAGAGAAGAGAAAAAGGAGAGAGAGAGAATCGAAAGAGAAGAGAAAAAGGAGTGAGAGAGAATTGAGAGAGAAATCCAAGAAAGACAGTTAGAAAGAGAAAGAGAAGACAAAAAGGAGCATGATAGACTTGATCATGAAGAAAGAGCTAAAGTACGTGAGTAACAAGTTAAATTAAGAGAACTTGAGGAAAGAGCCAAGGATAGAGAAGTTGAGGAAAAAGTTAGAGAGCATGAGTTAATAGAAAGAGAAAAGGATCGCGAGCTCGAAAAATCTCGCCTTGAATTAGAGAATAAAAAGTTAACTTTTACACAACAACAGTTAGAGGAAGGAGTAATGGAACAACGTGCAGTCAGCGCACAAATTCCAACACCTAATTTACCTCCCTTCACAGAGGGGGACGACATAACTTCATACATTATCAGGTTCGAAAATACTACTACCCTCTGTCAATGGCCTGCTGACACCTGGGCTACCAGGTTAGGAATGTAATTTTCTGGTACAGCTTTGAATATCTATGCAACTTTGTCGCAGGATATCATATGTAATTATAACCTACTGAAGAAGGCAATCCTTAAAGCATATCAAAAAACCTCAAATTCTTACAGGAAAGATTTCAGGTATGCCACCTTACAGCCTGGCCAAAACTTTCAGCAGTTACAGGTAACACACTTTCGTTTGTTCGACTTTTGAATAGAGAGTTCTGGAATTGATCGCAGTTATGAATCTCTTAGAGACTTCATGGTTGCTGACCAGTTCCTGACAGCTGACAACTGACAGCTGACAACTGAGGAAGTTGCTGAGGCTGCTGACTTGTATGCTGAGGCTCGCAATTCCTATAAAGACCTAAAGGGATCGAACCCTAAGGGCAAGGGTTCATCAGACCTTAAGAAATCAAAGCCTCTAGTGGAAAGTAAAGTGACTTCTTTTATTCCTGTTTGTCATTTGTGTGGTGTTAAGGGACATAAACGTCCAGATTGTCCTTCTAAGAAGGTCCAAAAAGTTGGAAGATGTTTTAAAGACTGTAATGACCAAGCACACTTTTGTTCAGGAACAGATAATGGACTTAATGTATCTACCATTTTACGAGACACTGGATGCACATGTATAGTCATTTCTGATAAGCTGTTCCCTAATCTTAAAGAAACTCATTTCTCTGCTATACTTTCAGACTACTTGGGCCGTACAGACACTTTTCCTACCATCCGTTGTTACATTAGGTCTAAATGGTTCACAGGTTGGACTGAAGCCGTACTAGCTCCCATCACTTCTTGCACCGTACTAATAGGTAATGTAAAAGGTGCCATTCTTCCTTCTGAGGTTGACTTTTCATCACCAAAGATGGACATAAGTGTTACAGATCCTCTTCCTGTAGAGTCAGAGAAGCCCCTCGAAAGTTCAGATGAGACAATGTCTCGCGAGATTCATGTGGGATTAAAAACCAGTGATGCTACTCTCGAAAGCGAGGTAGTAGGATCACCGGTTCATTTGTTAGATGAAAGTGAAGATATCACCTCCGATACCATAAATGTCTTGACTAGGGCTCAGACCAAAGCCCAGGCTTCTCCTACTGTCCATCCTTTGATTTTCCCTGACTTTAAGCCTTTAGATATATCGAAGGACTCCTTTGTCAAGTTACAACGTAATTGCCCTTCTCTTCAGAATTGCCATAATGCCGCTAAACAAAATCAAGTTATCCAAATGAAAAACTTTTCATATAGATTTGAATATATAAAAGGTATCTTGTACAAGTCAGTATTCAAATTAAATTCAGATGAGATAGACTATTCCATCTTAGTTGTTCCAAGCCATGTCGAGAGACTGTTCTTCAAATGGCTCATGATTTGCCAGTGACCAAAGACTTGGCCCATCAGACAGGTTAGCAGTTCCAACAAAGTTTAGACCTCAAATATTGAATATAGCTCATAATACTTCATCAGGAGGTCACTTAGGAATTACTAAAACATTATATAGAATCACAAAATAATTTTATTGGCCAAAATTAAAGCAGGATGTGAAGAATCATATCCAGTGTTGCCGAGAATGTCAGCAAGTAGGAAAACCTAGGCATTCTATTAAACCTGCACCTCTCCACCCTATACCTGCTGATGGAGAACCTTTTGCAGGATTAATCATGGACTTGTGTAGGTCCACTACCTAGGTCAAAGTTTTGAAATCAGTATTTATTTACCATTATTGATAGAGTAACTAGATACCCTGAAGCAATTCCCATGAGCAGTATTAATACTAAAGCTATTCTCAAAACTTAAGATTTATTTCTTGTTTTGGCATTCCTAAATCTATTCAAAGTGATCAAGGTACTAACTTCACTGCCAAAGCATTTAGGGAAGCATTAGCTAGGTTAGGGATAATCCACAACTTATCCACTACCTATCATCCTCAGTCCCAAGGCGCCTTGGAAAGATTCCATCAGACGTTAAAAAACCATGATGAGAACTTTTTGCATGCATTTTCCTACAGACTTGGATGAATCACTACCTTTTTTGTTGTTTTCAATAAGAGAAACGGTGCAGGAGTCTACTGGGTAAAGTCCATTTGAGCTGATCTTTGGGCACAATGTACGAGGTCCTCTTCGGGTGCTCAAAGAAGGATGGATGGAAGAAAACGTTAGCTCAACACTCTACAACCCGTCTTCAAGGTTGCAGGTGGCACAGTTACCACTGGGAGGTGGGAGCCTAATCCTGAGCCTTCTCGCGGTGGGGGTGTGGCATGCAAAGAGTACGTAACCTTTATTTGGCGCATGTACACACCCTCATTTACAGGCTATTTCCCCCAACCAGCGAACCAGGGACTGAGGGTTGACGATGGGACCCCGTTGTTCAACCAGTACCCAGGTTCCAGCCAATGAGAAAATGGTTTTGGTAATCGCAGAGGTTGTGTGGGTACCACTCGCCTGTCTGCCCTTGTCATTCCCATTCTAGAGCTGGTTGAAGCACGGTCTGCTCTCTAGTGGCCTCTATTCTGCCTTGCTTACCGTGGAATGCACTAATACCTATTGTTGTACATAGTGTATATAGTGTACATACTTCTGTTCTAAATTGGTGAAGGATAATATAAGTCAAAAGTTTTTCTGCTATATTTATTTTGCTCCCTTTACACTCAGGATAACAGGCCTTTGGGACCCCTGGGTTGTAATACGTGCTACTCCTCAGAATCTGATATCCAGTTGGAAAGATGACATCTGTTATCATTTCTGTGAGCTTGATTTCTGTGAGAGCTATGATGTCCAGTGATGCCTTTTTGATTCTTACATGCCATTCCTCCCACTTATTCGTTATTCCATCAGTGTTGGTGTGCAGTACCTTTAGTGTCCTCTCCATCACTGTGTTCTGGGGGGAAGTTGTGGAGGTTGGGGAGTAGGGGAACAATCAGGGTGCTATGGGATTCAACTGCATAGTGTGTAATGGGGTCTGTGAGTGTGGACTGTGGTTTGTATTGGAATAGTATGTTTGGCTTTGGGGTTCTGAAGGTGGGTCTGTGTGTGTTTGTACTTGTTGGTATGCCTAGCTCTTGTTGTTCTCTGCCGACTCTATCCTTAGCTCTCTTTCTAGCCACTTTCGTTTGTGTGTCTGTTCTTATTATAATAAGGTCTAGTAACACACTATTCTGTGTTGATGATTCCTTCAGCCATAGTATCTCTTGCAGAATCATGTTCCACACCATTACTGTCTTGAAAATCAGTTTGATTGGCTGATTTCTCCTATTCGAATACACCCCTATTCTCTGAAAATTAATTATCTCAGTCACGTCCACCTCGCCTATATCTCTGATGATGTTTTCAATCTCTTGTTTTTGTTTCTACTGTAGGGCCAGTATCTTGGCTTCTGCAGCTTCAGTTCAAGATTCCCATTTCTTTATCTATGCCTCCATCCTCTTCTTCATTTTTTTTTACACAGGGTTTGACAAGGTTAAGGATCCCTAGCTTTATTAACAAGCTATTTACAGGTTGAGGATTCCTAACTTTATTGGCAAGCTAAGAGCTGTTACCTACATTTGCTCATTTGAAAGCATTTTTATTGTTATGAGACATACAAGTAGGAAACAGGATGAAGTTGGTGCCATCTGTGGGCCAGCATTTTCATTTGATCAGCTGAATTTATCCCATTGACATCATTATGCTGTACGAATGTGTTCCAGACTCGAGTCATGCTGGGTATATATGATCTCAGATGGAGTGATGTTCTGGAGAAGGGTACAGCCAGAGTGAAGTTGCTGCTTTCTGCCCATCTTGTGGTATAAAAGCTTGTTTCATGCTGTCCTTGAAGTGGATCCAAGTGTGGTACTTTGACAATATTGGCCTTGTACATAACAGTAAGGCCACCCACATCCCTCCTGTGTTGAAGGCTCTGCTGAAATGACAGATCTATCCAGGATGAGTCCAGGCGAGAGATGAGACGTCTTGCTCTGTTCTCTACAGTGTCAAGCAGTCGCAGATGAGAAGGGGGGCAGGCAAACCAAGAAAGTGGAGCATACTCAAGGTGTGAGCATACTTGTGCCTCGTACAGAATCTTGCAACCCCTACTGTCAAGCAGATGCGAGATACGGCGAAGTGCTGTAAGCTTCCTGGCTGCCTTGTTTGCAAGATTTACAACATGGTTCTTCATGGTTAGTTTGGAGTCAAATTTTACCCCAAGGATATCAACTTCTTCTCCAGGTCCCAACACCCTCCCATTCATCCTTAATACTGCACCAGCATTACCGTCATGGTGCCTAGAGATCATCATCATTTGCGTTTTCTCAGGTGCAAATGTTACTTGCCATCTATTTCCCTAAGCTGATATAGCTCTTAGCTGGTCATTGATGTAGCTTAGAGCAGCTGGCATTTCTACTCTTGGATAAGTGAATGTCAGTGTACAGTCGTCTGCATATGCATGGGATTCTGGGATGAGATGAAGAAGGTCGTTGAAATAGACATTCCATAACAATGGTCCCAGCACTTTTCCTTGTGGAACACTTGCCCCAATAGGATGTCTTGCTGATTCCGTTCCATTGAGAACTGCACTTAGAGATCTACCATGAAGGTAATCACTGCAATTCCCAGTGCTTGAAGTTTTGCTAAGAGGCCCTGTTGCCACTCCCGGTCGAAAGCACCAGCAATGTCCAGTGCTACCACACAGCTAAAAGTCAGCTGTGACTGGTGCCACTTAGTGGAGGGGTTTAACAACAGATCAGCAGCAGAGTAACCTTTCCTGAAGCCATATTGACGATCACAAAGTAGTGAGTGGTAGTCAAAAAACTGTCATTTGTCTTGAGATTATTGTCTCAAGGATCTTACCAGTGATTGACAGCAGTGACACTGGTCTGTAGTTCCTGATTTCTGCTCCCCTCTTCTTTTTGTGAACTGGTACTACATTTGCATCTTTCCACAGAGAGGACCATTTACATTGTACTAGGCAGTACTGAAAGATACGACTTAGAGGTGCTGCTAGCTGGTCTGCACATCTTTTCAGCAATCTTGGGCTTAACTTGTCTGGGACCACAGCCTTTTCTTGGTCAAGCGATTTAAGATTGAAATGCACCTCCTCCTGCCTTATTGTCACCACAGACAGTTCTTGACACAGTTCTTGCATCTAGCCAAGGAGGCTCCCTTGCTGGACCAGGAACTTGCATTTTGGTAGCAAAGTGTTCAGCAAAGAGGTCTGCCTTCTCTTGACTACTAGTAGAGGTGGTCCCATCCTGTCGATTTAGAGGTGGGATGAGTTCATCAGGCAGATAACCTTGTCTGTCCTTGACCAGGGACCACCAGGTTTTGGAGCCTACCCTACCTGATGCTAGCTTTCTTTTTGTGTCCACCTCCCATTTAGCAATGGCCCACTTTTGAACGTCACCCATATGCATACAGGCTTGCCTGTGCAAGTTCCTGTTATAGGTGGTAGGATGTCTCTTATACCTTCGCCATGCTTTGTACTTAGCAGTAGCAGCCTCTCTACAACAAAAGGCAAATTTAGGCTGATCTGTAGGCTTCGTCACATATTGCTGGTGAGGAATGTGCTCTTGTAGCTTAAGGATGTGTCCAGTGAAGGCTTTCACTTGGTTGTCAACATCCCCTTGGAGAAGAGCATTCCAATCGGTGGTGGCGAGCTCAGAGCAAAGGGCTGACCAATTACCTCTTTCCCATAGCCAGGTTGTGCGTGTGGACTCCTCACCTCGTTCTATTGGAATCTTAAGTGTCGTAAAAACAGCCTTGTGGTCAGACGATCCAACGTAGCCGAGGGGTTGACAAGTGATTATACCATCTGCCAGATCACTCACTACTGGGTCAAGGGAGGAGCCAGAGATGTGAGTAGGGAAATCAACAAAGTTTCTCATGTCAAATACTGCAAGAAGGTCATCAAAGTCCCTCTGTATAAGGTGTTGGTTGAGGTCACCATCAATTGTTGACAGTTGTGTTGTAGCAGAAGGGAGTTCATATTTTCCATTAGGAAGTTGATTGGGTCTGCATGTTGCCATTGAGGTCTGTACATTGCACAGAGGAACTAGTGTTTATGCAGAGCTTGAAGAACATCATTTCAAGATGAGTAGGGGTGGCAACATCAATGTGCTGGGCAAAAACACTTTTAGAGAAGCACACAGCAACACCTCCTCCTTGCCCTTGCCTGTCTCTTCTCATCCATGAGGTGTAGCCAGCAATTCTTGCAAAATTTTCTGGAGTCCTTTCGTCCAAAAATGTTTCTACAACAGCAATCATGTCGGGACGTCGAGTGTTCACAAAACTATGTGTGAGCTCTCCAACATTAGTATTGAAACCTCTAATGTTGGCCGACAGGATGCTGATAGACTGCCTCCTCATGATGTGGTCAGCTTGAGGTTGTGGGTGTGTAAGGCATGTAAGGTGCCTGCCCTTGAGAGAGGCAGGGTACTGAGGCAGCTGCAGGGATGTTGGTCTGTGGTCTTGTATAAGGCACAATACCACCTGCTGGGCTGAGATACGAGTAGCTGAGTGGGTGACGTGTGAGAGTGTTCACCAGTTCAGAGATCCTGCTGGTTTGTTTTGAGAACAGGTCTCTAAACAGGTGGTCCTGTCTGTCAAGTTCCTTTTTCTTCCGACACTGGTCCTCCTGATGTCCTTTCTTGTAGCAGTAATTGCACCTGGTATCTCGCAGGCAGTTGTTGGCGGTGTGCCCCTTTCAGTGAAAGCGAGAGCATAGCCTAGGTGCCTGGGAGGGTGGACTATAATTTGTTACACCTCTTGTATTTTGCTGATTTGCCCTCAGGTTCTGCCGCTGGGAATGTGTTAGTGGAGGGTGAGACGGCTGTAGATGTCTTCCTCTTCCACGTCCTCTTCCACGTCCTCTTCCACGTCCTCTACCCCGTCCTCTACCAGTTCTGACAGATGTGTCCCTGCTGTTCGTACTTTGGTGCAGTAGGTGATCAGGTGCTGTGATAGTTCCCTGATTATTAATTGCACCAATCTCTGGTGGGGAAACACCTGACTCAGAACTTGCCGACGAGGCACTGCTGCCAGATGCTGGAATAGTGTCTGCAGGTGTGCTGACAGATGTAGGATCAGAGATGATATGTGCACTGTCTAGTGGACTGGCAGTGGCTGAAGCAGAGATGTCAGGTGTAGGAGAATTAACAGATCCAAGGCTTCCTTCGTTGCTGGGAAGATGAATTGTTCCCTCTGTGGTGGTCAGAGGAATTGTGTTAGAATTCCCAAAGGTAGTGCTTTGAACTCTGTCAGTCTGTGGGGCCTTAGCGATGACAGAAGTCCACCCGTTATTTACCCCTGAGTTAAGCTCAGTGTGGGACTTCCAGTCTTTGTCAACAGTGTCACCATCAGCTGAGCAGCTTATGTCACTTGATGTAGGCTTGCAATGGCCTTCTACAATAGCTTGGAGGTTATCTAATGATTTGAGGAGCTCATGAAGTGCTTCCCTGTGATGGATTATCTTAGCTGCAACTTTACAACACAGCCCAAGAGGGCAGTCTTGATCTTTGGACTGAAGTCCCTGAGGTAGGACTTCTGAACCTTCCTCCTGTAGCTCCAGGCTTGTATCCACATATACCACAGGATTATGGATATCCTTCAATTTTCTGAAATTTTCAACCTGGCTGCAACAAAATTCTTCTTCTGGAATGCAATCTGTGTGGCAGTAGTTGGAACAAGTAGGTTCCTTACATCTAAGAAGAATTTTGTCCCTTGTGGTATACCCACAAACACTGCAGTAACCACTGGGACAATAGCCAGATAGCGTAGATATTCTTGCTATTTTGCGAACACTTTGAACACTTCTTTGAATCTCTTGTTGAGTTCCTCACATACTTCACGGTCATTTCCTGTTGTCTCTCCTCCTTCCTTCCTTCCTTAGCATGATTACCTGGTCTTTGACTGTTGTTTTCCTCCTGATGAGGCTATATAGCAGCTTCGGGTCAGATTTGGCTTTCGTTGCTATGTCGTTTTCATATTGTCGTTGGGCCTCCCTTCTTATCTGTGCATATTCATTTCTGGCTCTACGACTGCTCTCCTTATTCTCCTGGGTCGTTTACCTTCTATATTTCTTCCATTCCCTAGCACACTTGGTTTTTGCCTCCCTGCACCTTTGGGTGAACCATGGGCTCATCCTGGCTTTCTCATTATTCCTGTTAGTCTTGGGTACAAACTTCTCCTCAGCCTCCTTGCACATTGTTGTTACATATTCCATTATCTCATTAACTGTCTTCCCTGCCAGTTATCTGTCCCACTGAACCCCGTTCAGCAAGTTCCTCATTTCCGTGTAGTCCCCTTTCTTGTAGTTTGGCTTCATTCGTCTGGCCTTCCTGCTTCCCCCTCCACTTGTAGCTCTGTTATGTATTCGAAGCTTAAAACCACATGATCGCTGGGCCCAAGGGGTCTTTCATATGTGATATCCTCAATATCTGCACTACTCAAGGTGAATACTAAGTCCAGTCTCGCTGGTTCATCCTCTCCTCTCTCTCTCTTGTAGTGTCCCTTACGTGTTGGTACATGAAGTTTTCCAGTACCACCTCCATCATCTTAGCCCTCCGTGTATCTTGGCCCCATGTGTGTGTGTGTGTGTGTGTGTGTGTGTGTGTGTGTGTGTGTGTGTGTGTGTGTGTGTACTCACCTAATTGTATTTCTAATTGTGGTTGCAGGAGTCGAGACTCAGCTCCTGACCCCGCCTTTTCACTGACCGATACTAGGTACTCTCTCTCTCTCTCTCTCTCTCTCTCTCTCTCTCTGCTTCCTGTGTGTGTTTGTGTGTTTGTTTGTGCGTGTGTTTGTGCGTGTGTTCATATGTGTGTGTGTGTGTGTGTATGTGTGTGTGTGTGTGTGTGTGTGTGTGTGTGTGTGTGTGTGTGTGTGTGTGTGTGTGTGTGTGTGTGTGTATACTCACCTATTTGTGGTTGCAGGGGTTTAGTCACAGCTCCTCTTCCCACCTCTTAGCTGGTAGCTACTAGGTCCACTCTCTTCCTACACTATTAGCTTTGTCGTATCTCTTCTGAAAGCTATGTATGCATCCTGCCTCCGCTACATCACTCTCCAGACTGTTTCACTTCCTGACAACCCTATGGCTGAAAAAATACTTCCTAACATTCCTGTGACTCATCTGAGTTTTCAACTTCCAGTTCTATGCCCTTGTTTCTGTTTTCCATCTCTGAAACATCCTGTCCCTATCCACGCTGTCAATTCTTCTCAGAATTTTAAATGTCTTTATCATGTCCCCTCATCTCTCCTGTTCTCCAGTGTCCTCAGATTGATTTCCCTTAACCTGTCCTTGTATGACATACCCTATAACTCCTTGACTATTCTCATTACAAACCTTCACACTTTCTCTAATTTCTTGATATGTTTGACCAGGTGTGGGTTCCAAACTGGTCCTGCGTACTTCAGTATGGGCCTACCATATACGGTGTACAGTCTTGAACAATTCCATACTCAGTTGTCGAAACGCTATTCTTAGGATTACCATGCACCTGTATGCTGCAGCAGTTATTTGATTGATGTGCGCCTCAGTATTATGCTCACCCCAAAATCCTTTTCCTCGAGCGAGGTTTGCAGTCTTTGCCCCTCCCCCTAGCCTGTACTATGTATGCGGTCTTCTTTAACCTTACCAAGTCTTCACGGTTTTCCATTTTTGGGGGGTTAAATTCCAGGAGCCAGATGTTGACTAGTCTTGCAGCTTATCCGGGTCCCTTTGTAATCCCATCTGATTCTCATCCTCTTGAATTCTCTGCATTAGCTTCACATCCTCTGTAAACAGGAAAACCTCTGAATCTATCCCATTCGTCATATCATGCACATATACCACATACAGTACCAGTCCTAGGACTGACGCATGTGGAACTCCACTCGTCACAGACGCCCGCTCTAAATCCTGTTCACGTAATATCACTCGTTGCTTTCTTCCTATCAGGTATTCTGTGACCCAGTGTGGGTGAGTTGCAGGTCTTTAAGAGAGTGAGTTTGAGAGACCCTGTCACATAATATATGAGCCTACATGTCTGCCAAAACTACAGTGCCAACAGCCTTAATTGTATGTTAATTTAGTTGTGAAGCCTTTGTGAATTAATATTTAGTCTAGAGTAAAGGTACGTAAGTTTAAATGAGCTTATAACATAGACTATGTAAACTAGTATTACAATACCTGCAGAGTGCCAAAGCCGTGGGCAACTGACAGCCTACCCTCGCAGTAGTCACATTACAAGCGTAGATGTGGAAGGACTTCCCTTACCCGTCACATATATCAACAAGACGGAGGCTCATCTTACTAATCCAGGTGTTCATTTGTGACTCACATACGTTGCTTCGCAGAGTTCCTAAAGGGATTTAATGACCTACACACATCCATGCACCAAGATTGGAAGTCTGTTAACTGTACAAGTTGAATGCATTTAAATCGGTACGTTAATTATGGCTGATGCGCAGTAGACAGATCACACACCCACTGGAACCTTCAGGATACCAGAAATACATCTGTACACATTGGACACAATCTGCCCTTGTCTAGATAGACATAAGAAAACGTGTGTTATCCAAAGGTGGGATGGCAGGTACTGTTAATAACCTGATTGGATAATTACTAATCAATTAACACACACACACACACACACAGGGTGCAAGGAGAGTGACCCAGTAGCTGCCAGCGAAGAGGCGGGGCCAGGAGCTATGAATCGACCCCTGCAACCACAACTAGGTGAGTACAACTAGGTGAGTACACACACACACACACACACGCCTCATGGGGGTCCCGAAACATTGATAGCCAAGATGATGGATGTGATACTAGAAAACTTCATGCATCAACATGACAGGGACTCTACCAGAGAGAGAAGGGAGGATGAGCCAGTAAGACTGGATCTTGTGTTCACCCTGAGCAGTTCAGACATTGAGGACTTCACTTATGAGAGGCCCCTTGGAGCTAGCGATCACGTGGTTCTTAGTTTTGATTATATAGTAGAGTTACAAGTGGCCAGAGTAACAGGAATTGAATGGGAAAAGCCAAACTATAAAAGGGGGGACTAGACAGGTATGAGGAACTTCCTGCAGGAGGTTCAGTGGGACAGAGAACTGATAGGAAAATCAGTAAACTAGATGATGGAATATGTAACAACAAAGTGCAAGGAGGCAGAGGAAAGGTTTGTTCCCAAGGGCAATAGAAATAACAGGAAGACCTCAGCGAGTCCTTGGTTTACTCGAAGGTGTAGGGAGGCAAAAAGTAAGTGCACCAGAGAATGGAAAAGGTACAGGAGGCAAAGGACCCAGGAAAATAAGGAGATTAATAGAACAGCCAGAAACGAGTATGCACAGATAAGGAGGGAGGCCCAGCGGCAGTACGAAAACGACATAACATCGAAAGTCAAGTCTGACCTGAAACTGCTGTATAGTCACATTAGGAGGAAGACAACAGTCAAAGACCAGGTGATCAGGCTGAGGAAAGAAGGCGGGGAACTCACAAGAAACGATGAAGAGGTATGTGAGGAGCTCAACACGAGATTTTAGGAAGTATTTACAGTGGAGACAGGAAGGCCTATGGGGGGACAGAATAGAGGGGGACCAGCAAGGAATATACCAACAAGTTTGGATGACATACATTCAAATGAGGAGGTGAAGAAGCTGCTAAAGGACATCGATACCTCAAAGGCAATGGGACCGGACAACATCTCCCCATGGGTTCTTAGAGAGGGAGCGAATATTCTGTGTGTGCCACTTACCACACACAGCATATTCAACACATCCTTGGAAACTGGGCAACTACCTGAGGTATGGAAGACAGCAGATGTAGTTCCCATTTTTAAAAAAAAGGAGACAGAAAAGAGGCACTAAACTATAGACCTGTGTCACTGACGAGTATAGTATGCAAAGTTATGGAGATTATCAGGAGGAGAGTGGTGGAACACCTGGAACGGAACAAGAGTATAAACGCCAACCAGCACGGATTCATGGAAAACAAATCCTGTGTCACAAATCTTCTGGAGTTTTATGATAAAGTAACAGAAGTAAGACATGAGAGAGAGGGGTGGGTTGCAAGAACTGCAAGAAGGCCTTTGACACAGTTCCTCACAAGAGATTAGTGCAGAAGCTAGAGGATCAGGCGCATATAACAGGAAGGGCACTGCAATAGATCAGAGAATACCTGACAGGGAGGCAACAACGAGTCATGGTACATGACGAGGTATCACAATGGGCACCTGTGACGAGCGGGGTCCCACAGGGGTCGGTCCTAGGACCAGTGCTATTTTTGGTATATGTGAATGACATGATGGAAGGGTTAGACTCAAAAGTGTCCCTGTTCGCAGATGATGTGAAGTTAATGAGGAGAATTAAATCAGATGAGGATCAGGGAGGACTTCAAAGAGACCTAGACAGACTGGACACCTGGTCCAGCAACTGGCTTATCGAATTTAACCCCGCCAAATGCAGTCATAAAGATCGGGGAAGGGCACAGAAGACCGCAGACGTAGTATAGGCTAGGTGGCCAAGGACTGCAAACCTCGCTCAAGGAGAAAGATCTTGGGGTGAGCATGTCTCCGGAAGCACACATCAACCAGATAACTGCTGCAGCATATGAGCACCTGGCAAACCTGAGAACAGCGTTCCGATACCTTAGTAAGGAATAGTTCAGGACAATGTACACCGTGTACGTCAGGCTCATACTGGAGTATGCAGCACCTGTTTGGAACCCGCACTTGATTAAGCACGTCAAGAAATTAGGTTTGCTACAAGGTTAGTTCCAGAGCTAAGGGGAATGTCCTATGAAGACAGGTTAAGGAAAATCGGCCTGACGACAATGGAGGACAGGAGGGTCAGGGGAGACATGATAACGACATATAAAATACTGCGTGGAACAGACAAGGTGAACAAAGACAGGATGTTCCGGGGAGGTGACACAGAAACAAGAGGTCACAACTGGAAGTTGAAGAGTCAGATGAGTTGTCGGGCAGTGGAACAGCCTAGAAAGTGCCTAGTGGAGGCGGGAACCATACATAGTTTTAAGAGGTATGTAAAGCTCATGGAGCAGGGAGAGAGAGGACCCAGTAGCAACCAGTGAAGAGGCGGGGCCCGGAGCTAAGACTCGACCCCTGCAACCACAAATAGGTGAGTACAAATAGGTGATTACACACCTATTCTAGACAGCCAGTACAAAACATGGCATTCGGTTATCGTGATAATAATTATAGACAGATATTCTACATCCTGGTAAACACATTCACACCAACATGTTGAGTATAATCTATACAAAACAAAGGCCTATGCAAGCTTTTATTTTGGTTACTCGGGGTCAGCTCCAAAAAATTAACAAGCGTAATATTTGAGTAGGAAGTAAAGTGTGAAAGAGGAGGCAGTCAAAGTGATGGTTAAAACAGTGGAAAAACGAGCAGTTAGACAGTGGAGGATGATGAATAAAGCAGTGGAGGGAGAAGATGAGTGAAGTGGAGGGTCATGGGTGAAACAATAGAGGTTACTGTAGGAGGTAGTAAGGATGATTGAAAAGTGATGAAAAATGCAGTGGAAGTTGAAGGAAGAGATGCTAGAGGAAGCAACAAATTATGATGAAGTATGAAGGAGGGTGATGGAGATAATCGAGAGTGATGGAGGCAGCGGAGGGTAACGGCGGCAGTGAATGAAGGATTCAGTAGGCAATACAGGGTGAATGAGGAAGTGGTGGAAGAGGATGAAGGAGGCGCAGAGAAGGTAAATGGATAAAGCAGTGGAGATAATAGAGATAGCAAAGGGTGACAGAAGAAGCAGTGGAGGGCTCGTGGGGAAGAAGAAATGGGGATATAGGCATCAGCGGAAAAGATGGAGGGACATTTATTCAGAAAGAGGGAGGCTGGGAAGGGCAGTTTAAAGAGTCATGGAGGTGATGGAGGGGACGAAGGAAGAGATAAAAGGGGCACAAGAGGGAAACGGAGGAGTCAGAAGAGGAAAAAGAGGAAGAAGTTGATGAATGAGTAGGGTGATGGAAGTATCAGTGGAATGAGTTAGATGATACAAAGGGAGAAATGGAGGAATCACTACAGATTAAGAAAGAAATGAAATGTGAACGAGGCAGTGAAGGGTAATAGAGGAAGCGGTCGAGTGTGATAAAAGAATCAGTTACAGCTTATGGTGGAAGCGACAACAAAACTGAAAACCACAGTATAGTAGAAGGTGGTGAGAGGTGATGGACTAGGCAGTTCAGGGGGGGGGGGATTTAGGATCAGTTGAATGGAATGTAGGAGGCAGCAGATGGGGGATGATGAAGGAAATGGCTGGGGATTTAGGAGGCAGTGGAGCGGGATGGTGGAGTCAGTGGACGAAAATCTGATAGCTTTTGCGGCTATAGCTGCAAAAACAATGAAAACAAAAATTTAAAAAGAAAATACTGCTGAAGGCCTTTTGGCCCATACTAGGCCAGCAGGTGTAGCATAGATTATATTGATGTTCAGCCTTATTTTACAGCTACCAAAGGTCCTCGCCTCAGTGACGATACTCGAGAGTTTGCTTTACTCATTTGCAACTCTGTTTCCATACCAGTGTTTTCCTGCATCTCTTCTAATTCAGATTTTCTCCAGCCTGTACCCAATGCTGCGAGTCCTGTCTAGGTTAGATATTTTTAGCACGTAATCTGTATCTTCTTCATTTATTCCTGTCTTCTGTTCATATGCCTCATTCACATCTCAACTAATTCTTTGCCTTCCTAGAGAGTGCTGATTCAGTGTTTTCAAACTGTCCTCGTAGGAACGATTTCAAATACATGGGATCAACTTTGTCTTACTTCTCTGCATGTTTTCCAATGCATTTAAATCCATTATGTAATACGTTAACCAGAACTGAGAAGCATAATTTAAAGGAGACTTTACCAAAAATGTATAGTGTTAAAGTATAGCCTAATGACCCTGTTATTTATACTTCTTGATATGAAACCAAGAATTCTATTAGCTTTATGGCGAGCATTACTGAGAATGAAAATGTCACAAACGAGGCAGGGAATGCAAGTCAGGAACGGGAATTGAGTAAAACTGTTGGAATTACCAGTGCAATTTCTAGTTTGTCCGTGAGGCGCCTGTCTAATGCTATAAACAAAGTCGCATGTTTGTGTAGGGAGTCACTGCTCGTGTCCTGTTGACTGGTGCTCACTCACATTACACATACAAATTAAACTCATTAAATTTAGCCAGGGAGAGAAAACAATTTATTGAAGGTAAATTTTATGTAGCTCTGTTATTTACTGATTTTAACTGGTTATGCATTAGCTTTCATTTTGTTTAGTTTGCTATTAATTTATTTCTACAAGTACATGTACAAGGTATACAGGCCTAACTGACATCAATGGCATACTACTATACAGAAAACCCCTTGTTAGCAGACCTTTACTGGCAAATTAGGTCAATTTTGTTTCCACAGATGTGGCCCACACCAGTCTGCTTACACCCAGATTCCTCTCTACTGCTAGGTGAACAGGAGCAGCAGGTGCCTTAAGGAGACACATCTTAATGTTCCACCCGTACCGGCGCTCTAACCACGGACCTCAATGTGTGAGCTGAGTGCGCTAGCAGTGGAGCTACAGGACACCCTTAATGCCATTTTGGGTACTAGTTTTGACGTCTAAATGTTAATGCTAAGTGCTAATGGGATTTCAAAGATTGTTACTAGTTTATGTACTAGATTTGGCTTTCTAAGGTTGTTAATAATTTATGTACTGAATTTGGCAAATGATTCCTTATTAGATATTATTTATGGACTTTTCTATGATCTCATCAATCTTGAAGCAAACACATTTATCGGCAGATAAAGAGAAACGCTAAAATTTTCCCGATGTTAGAGTGGGAAGAGACTGAGTCGTCCACGAGTCATACAGCACAGCCAGTGTTGGAGACTCGATCCTCTGCCTCCTGATAATTTGTGAAGGTCATACAGCGTAGTATGCGATTAATGCTCGATCGTCCGTCTGCTAATAAACAGTGTGAATAAGAGATCAGAGAGCAAGGAGGAGGCTCCATCTTCCATCCAGTAATCTTGACATAGACACACTGCCTCTCACTACTCACTTGCCTCACAAATGACAGCAGACATAAATGTCGAGGATGACACGCGAGACTTAATAATTGCTGTTTACTGTTAATTTCCTTAAATAGTATGTTTCAAGAACTCAATAAGGTGGATATTTGTTATATAATGTTGTCATTCATATTGCAATGCAATTATTTGCATTTCAGTGCTGTTCCTTGCATTGTAATTTGAACATTGACTTAGTAATGTGAATATTTCTATTCTATTCTATTCTATTTGATTCGCCGGTATGGTATCCCGGCCCGGGTCTCTTCCATTTTGGTGACCCGGCATTGACTCCCCGGGTAGGGAAGTGTCGTTTATCTTTACTTGCACCTGCGTGGCAGGTCTTCAGCAGGAAGGGGGGGTACCTCACCGGCTCTATGGCCAGATGACGTACCAAACGTTAGTGTGCACTAACGGCAGCTGGTGTGCAGTGCAATGGAGGCCCAAAGCAGGCCCTCGCAGCAACTTCAGCAGTGGGGGCGGATGACGTGCAGTGACTGGAAGTAAGGTTTCCAAGACCCTGACAGCTAAGTACACAAGATGTGCTGCCTCATCCTCTCGGGCCTGCCCCACTGGGGTCATTGGGAAGTGTCTACGGCGAAGTGACATCGTAGCCAGGTAGTGCACCAAGGGCTTCGGAACCATTCGGTCACAAAGGGCACAGAGCACCTCTCGTGCCTGTTCAACAATCCGCGCAGTGGTGGGATACTATGAGGGAAAAGTTCAATAGATAGGAGTAGCGAGGGAGTATATAGTAACAATAGTTTCATTGCCGGCTACTTGTTAAGTTAGGGTAAGTCAAGCTCCCGCTATTCCCGCCTTTTTCCCCCACCCCGAAAGTGATAGTTTGACTGCCGGCTGCTTGTTAAGATAGGGTCAGTCTAGCTCCCGCTATCCCTTCCCCCCCCCCCTCCCCCCCCCCCCCCCCCCGAAAGGTGACGTGTGGGGCTCTGGGCCAAACAGTAATCACTAGACTCACAGCTCCCAGCACTACTGTAAGTACATGCCTGCCTTGTATTCTAGTGGATTTATGGGTTGAAAGCTTCACTTTTGACAAATAATAAACTTAGTCTTTTCAGCCTTGCTTTATGTTGACTGTTGTAATAATCACCACATCTTTTAGGTATTGTACTTATCATGGAGAGTGATTATTTAAGCAGTGGGTAGCCTGTCTATCTTTTCAGCTTGGATGACAGAGAGGGTCACCTGTCAATCAACGAGAAGAACTGGTGGAGATGGACTAACGTTCTGAGACTTCCCCTTTTTGGATTTAATTACCTGTGCACCTGTATGAAATTGCAGGACGTAACCCCTCATCATTGCAGCGGTAAAGAACCTGCTTTCCTGTCATCGGGATATAATACTCAAGGCTATACTGTGAAGAACTAGCCAGTGGGTCGTAACCAACACCTGCGACCCCTCCCCTCATCAGCAACGGCTACGATTTCAACAACACAGTGTCACCAACACCAGACACCCCTATATATATTAGTGTTGAATTCAGTTATCATTTATATTTTTCATTTTTCATTTTCTTTAATGTAGGATTAATCTTTCATATTTAAGCATTTTATATTTTATATTTTCTATATAATAAAGTGTTTATGTTTGTCTGTTATTATTTCTTTTTCTATTCATTAATTTTCCTGAGGAGGAGCCAGCCTGAGTAATACTGACTGAAGTTGTTACAGGGCTGAGTAAGCCTTCACAGATACCCTAAGCGTAGGCGGTGGATATGCACCCTCAGTTCTCTGAACTATGTCTGAATACTTGGTGGGGGCGCCTTGGGGTCACCTTAACATACCAACAGAGGCTCCGTGAATCCCCAGGGTCAGGGAATGGGCGCCTGGCCGCACCGGCAGCCCACAGCGCAATCTGGCTGAGGCTGATGGAGATTGCAGCACGTGGCTGTGCCTCGAGGGTTGCAGTCCTAGCAACCTCATCTGCAGCATCATTGGCAGGGATACCCACATGGCTCGGGATCTGGTTGATGGTAGCCCTGCAACCCTGGGCCATGAGAGTCTGCAGGTCACCCAGGATGGATGTGATTAAGTGTAAGTTGTCCTTTGGCTCTCCGTGCATATGTGCATGGATCGCTGCCTTGGAATCAACGTGGATGATGGGGAGATGCTGATGGTCTGCAAGAGCATGCTGCAGAGCATATTGGATCGCAAAGAGTTCGGCCTGGAGGATGGTGCAATGGTCTGGGAGGTGCCAACCTGCTGTCAGATTGCTGTGCAATATCCCAGCAGCTGTGCGGCCTGCCACTGGGTCTCTGGAGCCATCGGTGTAATATGGCACACACCCTGGGCCTTCCGCACCCACAATGCTAGCCGAAGCAAGTTGTTGCAGAATGTCCTGGGTGCAATGCCTCTTGCTGTCTGGTAGGGTTGTCCAGTGCACCGCAAACAGCTCTGGTGCCCAAGGGGGTGGCACCGTGTAGTTCACTGCCAGTCTGTCGCAGCCTCCCGCCTGGAGCAGTGTCATGGGCAGGAGCTTCCGTGTGGCATCTGCTACCGACCACATCCATCGGCGGCCGGGATGCAGTAGAATGACCTATCCCTGGCAGACCCGTAAATCTCTCATCAGTTTGTCAGCCCCTGGGAGTCGGAGATACTTTGCGATACTCTTGGCAGCTACCAGTTGGATCCTGTCTTCAAGAGGCTGTAGCTGCACCTCAAGGTTCAGAGCCACTGCATTGGCCCACCTAGGAGCCCCCAGCATGGCCCATACAGCTGTGTTCTGGATGACACAGAGGGATTTGATGTTTGTGGGTCTGGCGTGAACCAGAGCAGGTGCCCCATAGTCAACGAGGGAGCGTATTGCCTGGATGTAGAACAATCTCATGACCTCGAGGCTGGCCCCAACACTAGGGTTGGCCATGGCACTCAATGCCCTGACCCTCTGCAGAGCCCTCTCTTGAATGTGGTGCACATGTTTCTGGAAGGTGAGGTGCCTGTCAATGTAGATGCCAAGGTACCTATAACTGTGAACCCACTCCAGGTCGATGCCCAAGACCCGCAGCCTCTGACTGGGTACCCTGGTGTGAAGGATCATGGCTTTGGATTTTGCCGCAGATATCTTGAGCCCCAAGTGACGGCAAGTGGAAGCCAGCAGATCGAGGTCCTCCTGGGCACACTGCAAAAGCCAGCGCTTCCTAGGTATGACAAGTGCCAGGTCATTGGCATAGCTGAGGAGGAAGGTGCCTCTGGAGAAAGGCAGGTGCACCAGCTGGTGCATCAGTACATTGAACAGGGTGGGACTAAGCACCCCGCCCTGTGGAGTGCCGTTGTCCAGGGTCTTGAGAGAAGAGGCATGCCCCTAGAAGCATATCCGGGCCCGCCTGTCCTGGAGATAGGAACGAAGCCATGAAAGCAGCCTGCCTTTAACCCCCCTGTGGGCCAAGAGTGAGAGGATGTCAGGTGCACTGGCTAGCTCAAAAGCTTTCTTGAGGTCAAGAAAGACAACAATGTGGGCTTGGGCGTCCGACCCAATGCCTGCCAGTAGAGTGGTAAGGCTTTCGAAAGTGCCCACTCCTCTGGTGAAGCCATAGAGGTGTTTATGAGGAGGGCCAAGCTTCCACCTCAGGTGCTCCAACACCATCCTTTCAGACACCTTTGAGATGCAACTGGTGAGGGAGATGGGTCTCACAATGCCAGGATCCCCAGGCTTAGGAATCGGTATGATGTCAGGGAGTTTGTCAGCTCGCCAAGTCCGGTTGACGACCCCCAGGACAGCTGAATGTCCAGAATGGCCAGACAGAGTGATCATGCCATAGGTGATACCATCATGCCCCGGTGCAGTGTCCCGATGAGATGTGAAGGCTGCCTTGAGCTCCTGGTTGGTGAAGTCTTCATCTGTGACGTCCTTAGCCTGGCATGCCGCTTGGATCACCATCATACTTCTAGGAAGGAGGGTGGCTTGGAGGTCCTGGAGATCCTGAGGCAGTTGAGCCATGGCCACTCTGGAGGTGAAAAGGTCCACCAGACGTTCTGCCTCCGTTGCAGGGTCTGGGTGCAACCGAGCCACTCTGCGACACTGCCCAGTGGCCAGTCGTAACTTGGCTCAAATCTCAGATAAGGTGGAGAAGTAGCTGAAGGAGGCACACCACTCAAACCATTTAGCCTGCCGGACCCTGTGTGAGACATGGTTTGCATGCCGCACCACTTCCCTGAGCAGACGCATGGACTCAGCTGTGGGATTACGCCTGTGCATCTTGCGTACAACATTGATGCGGTGGTTCTGCTCCCTGATGTCCTCATTGTAAAACCACCAGTCACGTTTATATGACCCTCCGCCTGTAATCTTAGGTATGGCTGCCTCAGCTGCACATGTGAAGGCCACCTGCAAGCTTTGAGCCGCCTCATCTGGGTCTTCCGAAGGAGGAGACTCTGCCCACCAGCGCTCAATGACCTCCTGGAAGCACTGCCAGTCGGCCTTTTTTAGATTCCATCTGGGGGTAGGTGTGGGGAGCGGGCACCGCTGGACCATCAGCGTGGTGACCACTGCAAAGTGATCACTGGTGAGATAGGGGTGGACCTCCCATCTTGCACTCGAGAGCAACTGCCTAGAGATGAGTGTGATGTCCAAGTGGCCACTGTAGTGATGGGTTGGCTCACCATTATTGAGGAGGGCGATCTCAGGGACCTCCTCCAGCACAGCCGCAAGGTGCCTCCCAGCTGCGTTGGTAGGAGAGACAGAAGAAAGTATTGGGTGGTGGGCATTGACATCCCCAGCCACAACAAGATCCTCCCATGGGGCGAGTGCTGCCACCTCTGAAATGTCAAGGGTGTACCGAGAGGGTGTAGGGTGACAGCCTGAACCTCTATGCCCTCCCCACAGTTGATGGGGTCATTGGAGATTGAATGAGTGATAGTGGTCCTGATATAGATCGCCGTGCCCCTGCCAGTCCCTTCCAGGTGCTGAAGGTAGGCCGAGAATCCCGGGATACATGGCTGCATTTGATGTGATGAATTGGTAAGTGTCTCCTGGAACAGGAAGACATCAACCTCATCCTGAACTGCAGCTTCAATCACTAAGTGAATTTTCCGCTGCAGTAATCCTGAACTGCAGCTTCAATCACTAAGTGAATTTTCCGCTGCAGTACGCAAATGTTCCACTGGAGGATCCTCAAGGGCCGCAGAGGTGGCCCTCTGATTACATCTCTGCCTGGGACTCGTCGTCCGTTGTTGGCGACTCTGGGGCCTCCTCCATCATGGACTGGAAGGACTCCTGGATGATGGCCTGAAGTTCCATTGAGTCCTTCCTGTTCAGTAGGACCACGCCCAGCATCCATGACAGGAGCTGTCTGCAGGCGCCCCTGTCCTCCGCCGACGGCAGCAGGCGACAGAGGAGTGCTGAGATGACCCCCGATGATTTTCTTCAGTCGATCGGGAAATGATTCGATCATTATCTCCACAGGCATTGAGCTGTACGACCCGTCGAGTCGGTGCTGGGTCACTGGGTATGTCTGGGTGGCTGTTGACACTGCAGCAGCATAAGCTGGATGCACCCTGGTCCCGGCCTGAGTGGCCAGGGGCTTCTGGGTCCCCTGGCGGGGAACCTCTGCCTGACTCTGGCCGCTAACAGTAGGGGCCTGCCCTTGGGAAGAGGCCTGCTGGCGGTATGGCAAGGAATGTTGGTGCCCAGCTGGGACCTGCTAGGCAGTGTGCCTGGCCTGTGGCTGTTTTTCCCATTGATTCTGTGTTCTTGGCCACGTTACCATCTGACCCCGTAGTTGACCGCACTGCTGCAAGCCAGTGCGTGCCCCCTGATGCAACTGCCGGGAGCCCAGTGCCGGGAACTCGCTGGTATTGCCCTCCTGCGGTATCTGGGGAACCGCGGTCGGAGCCCATACCGACTGTTGCTGGGTGGTTCCAAGGCTGGGTGGCATCAGGGTTGTCGGGTCATTCCGATGACGAACCTGCTGCCAGTGCTGCACCATCACATGACAGCTCCGGTTCCAGGCATGGTGCCTCTTTGAACAGTTGGCACACTTGGGCTCCGGCCGAAGGGCTTTGCCAGTTGGCTGTTTGAGGATGGCAATGCAGTCCCTTGAGTCGTGTGCCTTGCTGCACACACCACACTTCTTCTCTTGCTGGCAGGAGGGTGCAATATGATTGAACCCCTAACAGTTGAAGCATTGTACTGGGCCCGACAGGTATGGTCGGGTCTTGAATCTTCCCCAGACCCCATGGTCCAGGTGCGTGGGAAGTGGACCTTTGTGGTGGATCAGCACCTGGTGGGTGGGCACCTCGTTCACTGTTGCAGTGAGTCGCTCCTCCTTGACAATATTGGGCACTTCCAAAATGGGGTCCAGTGGGAGGGGCAAAGGGACGTGTAAGAGCACCCCCTTGCTTCTCCGAAGCAACCAGTTCCACCAGGCTGGGATGGGTCACAACCAGCCCCTTCAATTCCTCGTAAGAATCCTCGTCCCGAGAAATGACCAAAACCTCGTTCCTGAGAGTGAACTCGCAGTGGAACTTGAGGTGGGGTAGACCTTCCAGATACCTTACAAACCCGTAATCCGGAACCTTGAATTTGCTGAAGACCCTGGTTGCTTGTGCCCGAGCTGAGCGGGAATTCCTCCGTCCACGTGGAGTCAGCCAGTCCCCGTCCACTGTGGAGGCCAGCGCAACTGGTGTAGGGACCTGGGATGGCTCTATCCTTGCCAGTTGTGGAGCTACAGCCTCCTGGCTTTCTTCCACAATCCCTATGGCCATTTAGGGGTGCAAGTCTCCTTGGGTAGCGGCTGCCGACGGATCTAGTGGCAGATTGGCAGATACAATAGTCTCTACTGCATCCTTGGCCTTCTTGGTGGGGGCTCCCACCTGCACCAAGTCGTCCTCCAACTCGTCCCCGCATTCCAATGAACGTTTAGGCCACTCTCCTGGGTCTGTCATGGTGACTGTAGGTGTGGGGACAGAGCCAGCAGCAGAGCTGCTGCCTGTGACCTCACAGCCGCCCACACTGGGTGCAGAGCTGTGAGGCTCAGTGCCCCAGTCAGGGCCCGTAGCCACCCACACATGGCTCACTGCCCTGAAACACTGAACACAGTCCAAGGACCACTAGAAACGTCGCCAATTTGTGCGTAAACTAACACAGATATACGTATATTCCAAGCAAACACGACACACTCTGTCCTACGATCTTTCCACGCCTGTGTTCCGTATCCAACCTCGATGATGATCATGTAATGTGTTCCGTCGTGTAACGTCTTGTGAATATTTATATTTTAATATTCCCACATTAACGATATTGTAACGGTTATTCATATTATTATGTAATTGCTAATTTATTTTTTTATTTAATCAATTTCTTAATATTGTAGTGTGTTATTTATATTGTAACGTTATTACTTTTTAGCAAATTTATATTTTAATTTAGCCAAGAACATAAGAATGGTGGAGTCACTTTTATTTTTTTTTTACCTGTCTGAGAAGGCTTACTCAGCCCTGTAACAACTTCAGTCAGTATTACCAAGGCTGGCTCCTCCTCAGGAAAATTAATGAATAGAAAAAGAAAAAATAATTCACAAAGATGAACACTTTATTATTTATTAATGCAAAGATAAAACAGTGAAACATGAAGGTGTATCCTATTTGAAAGAAAAATGAAAAATGAAATGAAAGAATGACATTTGAATTCACTGCTAATATGTACAGTTATGCTGGGGTGTCTGGTGGAGGTTGACACCGTCTTGTACAAATTGTAGCCGTTACTGATGATGTGGGGGGAGAGGGGGTCACAGGTGTTGGTGACAACCCAATGGCTAGTTCTTCACAGAGTCTATAGCCATTACCACTACAAAGATGAGGGGTTGTTGTCTGCTGTCGCCTACAGTTAATCAGGTAGGAAGATCCAAAAAGTGACGTCTCCAGACTTTTGCAAAAGTCCTTCTCCTTCAACACTTCTCGTTGGTTGGCAGGTGACCCGATCTGCCATTCCATGCTGGAAAGAAAGACAGGTTACCCACTGCTTAAGAAATCACTCTCCATGATAAGTACAATACCTAAAAGACGTGGTGATTATCAAAACATCTAACATGGAGATCAAGGTGGAAAGAACTAAGTTTGTTATTGGTCAAAAGTGAAGCTTTCAACCAATAAGTCCACTAGAATAGGAGCAGGCTTTTACTTACAGTTGTGCTGGGAGCTGTGAGTCGAATGATTACTGTTTGGCCGGAGCTCCACACGTCACCTTTCGGGGTGGGGAGAGAGGGAGGGAGGGATAGCGGAAGCTAGACAATCAAATTAGCCGGCAATCAAATTATCATTACCATATACTCGCTCGCTACTCCTATCTGTTTAACTTTTCCCTTACACTCCCCCATACCAAGACTTATAGTCAAGGAGTATAAGAAGAATAGGCGAGGAAAAAGTTCTAAAATGTGGAAGTCGCGTAAGGCAACAAATCTACTGACTGTCACGACTTACCCAGTCAGAGAAATAATTGGATGAACCACTGATATACACAATATGGAACTTAAAAGCTTGGAGTGCCAATGTCCACCTTAAGAGGGGACTGTTGGTTCCCTTAAAAGTTTCTAGGTATATCAAAAGTTTGTGATCCGTCTCTAAAATTAATTCTTTTCCCAGTAAATAAAATTTAAGCTTGGAGATACCCCACACAAGGGCCAAACATTCCTTTTCTATGGTGGAGTATCACGTTTCTGCAGGAAGGAAGTTTTTAGATTTAATAAATATACAGGAACTAGGAGTGTGTATTTTGTGCAGCAAGCACCTGACACCTATTGCAAGAACTATACTTCTTTGTAACCTGAGAGTAGATGCTTGGCCAAAAATAAGTGTGCTTGAGTTTATGCCACGTCTTACAATGAGCCAAGTGTTTGGTCACTGGCAAATCATGAGCCATTTGAAGAACAGTCTCTCGACATGGTTTAGGAACAACAAGGAGGGAATAATCTATCGCTGAAGAATGAGATTTAAATACAGATTTATATAAGATACCATTAATATATTCAAACTTATGAGATACGTATCTCCCGTGGATAACTTTGTTGTTAAAAGCTTGATTATGACAATCCCGAATTGAAGGGCAGTCGCGCTATATACTGACAAAGTCATCCTTGGACATAAAATCTGGGAAAATAAAAATATTTACGGTGGGAGAAGAGGGGGTAGGAGAAGCCGGGGTTATGGTCTGAGACCTAGTCAAGACATTGAGAGTGCCGGAGGCAGGAACCTTACTTTCACCTGACGAGTGGACAGGTGATCCTGCTACCTCACTATCGAGAGCAGTGTCATCTGTTTCTACCCCCAAATGAACATTACGAGACAATGCAGCTTCCGGTTTGGAATTGTTAAGGGACTTATTTAACTTGCAAGGAAGAGGAGCTGGAAAACTTAGATCCACGGGTGGTGACGAAAGATCCGCCTTTGAAGGAAGAACGGCACCTTTAATGTTGCCCCTATTATAAAACAAGTAACTGGGGCTAGTACCGCATTAGTCCAACCGGTGAACCATTTAGTTTTCAAGTAACAACGTATTGCAGGGAAAGTATTTTCATGACCCAAGTAGTCTGAAAGAATAGAGGACACACGAGAGGTTTTAAAGTTAGGGAACAGTTTGTCCGAAATTACGATGCACGTGCATCCAGTGTCACGTAATATGTCTGAGATTTTTATACCATTAACTGCTCCTGAACAGAAGGGTGCTTGGTCATTACCATCAACAAAACATCTACCAACTTTTTGGACCTTCTTAGAAGGACAATCGGGACATTTATGTCCCTTAACACCACACAAATGACAAACAGGAATAAAAGAAGTTAGTTTGTTTTCCACTAGAGGCTTTGATTTCTTAAGATCTGGTGAACCCTTGCCCTTAGGGTTCTATCCCTTTATGTCTTTATAGGAATTGTGAGCCTCAGCATACAAGTCAGCGGCCACAGCAACTTCATCAGCTCTAATCAGGTTACGTTCTCTAATGAATGTTCGTATCTGGTGAGGAAGAGCTGTCAGGAACTGGTCAGCAACCATGAAGTCTCTAAGAGATTCATAACTGTGATCAGTTCCTGAACTCTCTATTCAAAAGTCGAACAAACGAAAGAGTGTTACCTATAACTGCTGAAAGTTTTGGCAATGCTGTAAGGTGGCATACCTGAAATCTTTCCTATAAGAATTTGTGGTTTTTTGATATGCTTTAAGGATTGCCTTCTTCAGTAGGTTATAATTACATATGATATCCTGCAACAAAGTTGCATAGATATTCAAGGCTGTACCAGAAAATAACATTCCTAACCTGGTAGCCCAGGTGTCAGCAGGCCATTCACAAAGGGTAGCAGTATTTTCAAACCTGATAATGTATGAAGTAATGTTTTCACCCACTGTGAAGGGAGGTAAATTAGGTGTTGGAATATGTGCACTGTCTGCATGATGTTCAATTACTCCTTCCTCTAATTGTTGTTGTGTAAAAGTTAACTTTTTATTCTCTAATTCAAGGTGAGATTTTTCGAGCACATGATCTTTTTCTCTCTCTTTTAACTCATGTTCTCTAGCTCTTTCCTCAACTTCTCTATCCTTTGCTCTTTCCTCAAGTTCTCTTAATTTAACTTGTTCCTCACGTACTTTAGCTCTCTCCTCACAATCAAGTCTATCACGCTCCTTTTTATCATCTCTTTCTCTTTCTAACTGCCTTTCTTGGTTTTTCTCTTTCAATTCGATCTCTCTCCTTTTCCTCCTCTCTCTCAAGGTTCTCTCTTTCCTTTCTTTCTCTTTCCTGGCTCTTAGCACTAATGAAAGCTTCTAAATTCTTCCCTAAATTCCTAACTTATTCCCAGTGTTCATCCAAAACTGGTATTCCTCCGTACTTGCAAGAATGAAAGAGATATATCAAAGAAAATGGAGGGTTCAATTCCTGCTCCGCTCAAACTGTAAATAAATCGGAGGGTTCAATCCCTGCTTCGATTAAACAGTATGTGTGAATGAAAATGGAGGGTTTTATGCCGGCTCCGAGCAAACAGTAAGTAGAATTGGGTCCCTTGACCATCCAATCTTCTCACCAACTAATCAAGAGTATTTTACGACAGTTCCCTTGATATAATAAAGAGCTCAATGAAACAATTTGTCACTGGAAAATCTCGGGTCCCTAGAGTCTATTCCTCCAAATCGTTTCAAGCTCAAAAAAATAGGAGCAGAGGCTTTTGCTTACAGTTGTGATGAGAGCTGTGAGTCGAGTGATTACTGTTTGGCCAGAGCCTCACACGTCACCTTTCGGGGTGGGGAGAAAGGAGGGGAGGGGATAGCGGGAGCTGACTGACCCTACCTTAACAAGCAGCCGGCAATCAAACTATCGTTACCATATACTCGCTCGCTACTCCTATCTGTTGAACTTTTCCCTCACAGTGTAAAAAAGGAAGAGAGAGAGAGAGAGAGAGAGAGAGAGAAAGAAAGAGAGAGAGGGAGAGTGATAGGGTGTAGGAGGAGGAGGGAGGGGGAGGAGTGAGGTGGATGGAGGGGGAGGAGGGAGGAAATAGAGGTAACTGCTAGGGTAGGGTGTGGGTTTATGGCCCTCTTATTCACATGTGTGCTTTGCTCTGTGTACTCACCTAGTTGCACTCACCTAGTTGAGGTTGCAGGGGTCGAGTCCGAGCTCCTGGCCCTGCCTCTTCACTGGTAGCTACTAGGTCACTCTCCCTGAACCGTGAGCTTTATCATACCTCTGCCTAAAGCTATGTATGGATCCTGCCTCCACTACATTGCTTCCCAAACTATTCCACTTACTGACTACTCTGTGGCTGAAGAAATACTTCCTAACATCCCTGTGATTCATCTGTGTCTTCAACTTCCAACTGTGTCCCCTTGTTACTGGGTCCAATCTCTGGAACATCCTGTCTTTGTCCACCTTGTCAATTCCTCTTAGTATTTTGTATGTCGTTATCATGTCCCCCCCTATCTCTCCTGTCTTGCAGTGTCGTCAGGTTGATTTCCCTTAACCTCTCCTCGTAGGACATACCTCTTAGCTCTGAGACTAGTCTCGTTGCAAACCTTTGAACTTTCTCTAGTTTCTTTACGTGCTTGGCTAGGTGTGGGTTCCAAACTGTTACCGCATACTCCAATTTGGGCCTAACATACACGGTGTACAGGGTCCTGAACGATTCCTTATTAAGATGTCGGAATGCTGTTCTGAGGTTTGCTAGGTGCCCATATGCTGCAGCAGTTATTTGGTTGATGTGCACTTCAGGAGATGTGCCTGGTGTTATACTCACCCCAAGATCTTTTTCCTTGAGCAAGGTTTGTATTCTCTGGTCCCCTAGACAGTGGACTTCTTTGCCCTTCCCCAATCTTCATGACTTTGCACTTGGTGGGGTTGAACTCCTGGAGCCAGTTGCTGGACCAGGTCTGCAGCCTGTCCAGATCCCTTTGCAGTTCTGCCTGGTCTTCGATCGAATGAATTCTCATCAACTTCACGTCATCTGCAAACAGGGACACTTCGGAGTCTATTCCGTCGTCATGTTGTTCACAAATACCAGAAACAGCACTGGTCCTAGGACTGACCCCTGTGGGACCCCGCTCGTCACAGGTGCCCACTCTGACACCTCGCCAAGTACCATGACTCGCTGCTGTCTTTCTGTGTGTGTGTTTGTGTGTGTGTGTGTGTGTGTGTGTGTGTGTGTGTGTGTGTGTGTGTGTGTGTGTGTGTGTGTGTGTGTGTGTGTGTGTGTGTGTGTGTGCTTATATGAGTGTGTGAGTGTGTATGTGTGTAGTAGTGCACGCGCACGTACATCACACGCACCTCGAGACTATAACGAGAAATAATGCTTTCCAACTAATAAGTTTTTACCCTGTGATATGCAGCCGTGGCGGCCAACAGCTAACTAGACGAGGTTTTTATTGCAATTGAAGGATTTACTGGCAGAAGGAATGGGGAAGTGGAAAGGATATTGTGGGAAAGGAAGATTGGAGAGTAAAGAAGAGAACTGAAAGAAAATAAAGGCGAAGAGTGAAGTGTAAATATCAAGAGGAATATGGGGAGATATGAAACGATGTCAAAAGGAAGTGGAGAGACGACAACTGGAAATGGAAGTGGAAGAGACATCAAGACGATTGATAGACAGGAAGAGGAGCGAAGGATGTCAATAGTAGATGGAAACAGGAACTGAAAGTGAAAAATTAAGAGACAAAGTAAGACGAGGAGAAATCAGAAAAAACAAATGGAAAAGGTAAGCTGAGAAGGAAACAGAAATAAAAAGGAGAAACGAGAAGAGAGGAGAAAGATGCGAAAAGGAAGGGGAAATGGGAAGAGAAACATGAGACCGAAAGTTCAAGGAAGAATTTGTAATGTGATAAGCAGAAGACAAGAAAGAGGGAACAAATGTGTGAGGAAGGCAGATGAAATTGGAAGATATGAGGAGGGAAGGAAAGGGGGCAATCTTAACGATGAAATGGGTGTGAAAAAGTAGATATAAGGAGGAAACAGAAATAAGAAAGCGAGTGGGAAGACTAGGATGAAGAGAGCGATAGGAAAATTTAAGGGAAAAGAGAGAAGTTTAAAGGAAACATATGTGAAAGGAAGGAGACTGAAATGAAAAAGGGTTAAGTTGCTTGGGAGAGGAGATTTGAGGGTAGGAGGGAAAAGTTGCTTGGGACAAGTGACTGGAAGGTTAAGTTGCTTGGGACAAGTGACTGGAAGATATGAGAAGTAAAGCAGCTTGCAGAAGGAGGTTGGAGGGTAGACGGTTTAGTTGCCTGGGTAATGAAATTAGACGGTAGAAGGTAAAAGTTTCTTGGGTGATGATATTAAATTGTGGTAGGAAAACGTTTTTTCAATGGTGAAAGGGACATATTTCTGGGTACAGGAGGCTGGAGGGAAGGAAGGAGAAATTGCGTGGTACAGGAGATTGTAGAGTGGAAGCTTGAAGTTAATTCAGCCTAGATAATAGAAAGGGTAGAGAAACGTTGCCAAAGACACCAGATTGGAGGATGGGACGGGAAGATGTTTTGGGCAGAAGTATGTAGCTGAACGGGACAGCCAATGAAAACATCGAATTAACCAGCATATAAAATGTAGTGTGTAAAAACCTACCAGTAAATGTAGCTAAATATATTTATTAAATTATAATATAAAGCATATTTTCAATTTAGCTACTAGCAAAAATAACATTTACAATATAATATTAAATAAAAAGTACGTATATAAAGAGTCTTCACTATCTAAGACACGACAGAAAGAAGTTCTGGAATGATGCAGTGTGAGAAAGGGGATGTGATAACATAAAGGGAAGGATGCTGGAGTAAATTAAGTGGGATGTTCGAGTGAATAGGGATATACGCACTCGAACATCCCCTTTAACTATCAATCAATTGGGGTATATATATAAATATATACCCCTATTCCTAAAATAGCCCATCCACATGAAGGTGGGAAACTTACAGACCTCTTGAAAAAAGTAAACGATGGTTCCACTATCTTAAATGTTCCATCAATCATTAATGCATGGCACACCTTGCTACTATTTGACAATGTTTGTTTAGCTTTACCGGTAAGAGGTGACAAGTTGCTAGCCTCATCGATCATTAAATCTTTAATAGACTTTCTCAGAGCTAACAGCTTAATTTACCTTCTCCATCAACACAAAGATGGGAGAAGCAGAACCCCCTAATCGTCCCACTTACCGTGAGAAAATCAGAGTCCAGGTGAGCAGGAAAATTGAAGAGAGCAACAGTGTGGGGAACACTCAGGATAATCACCAACGAAGATACAGTTGCCCCCATGAACTTAGATAAAAACACTTTGCCAGGGAAAACCACGTGTACCAACAGTTCTCACACCTATCCCTACTGTGGGACCACTGCTTGTGCAAGGCTCAGACGTTTACAAAGTAATTATGTTTTTCCCCTTTGGCTCTGCTGGGGGCTACACTAGAATAAGACCCCAGAATTTAAAAGAAATGATTAATCCAGTTCTTGATAAGATTACAGAGACACTACGATTAGAGATCACAAGGATCGTTAACAACTCCTTGGATGATCTGATTCCTGATGAAATTAAACCTTTCTTTTTTTGGTGCATCAGTTTGTACTCTTCAAAGAGAAGGATGGGGGAAATTAAGCCAATTACCATGGCCAACACTCTTCACCACCAGGTTGCTTCAACCAAATCAGCTTGGCTTTGGGGTCCCTCAAAGGAAGCGAAGCAACAATTCATGAAACAAGGGCGTATATCAACAACTTGCATGCGGACACCCTTGCCGCCCATATTCTCGCTGTACACAAATGTACTTGCGGCAGTGAATCGGCAGGTACCATGGTTTTGTGTGCCTTAAATCTGAAGGAAAGTTTGCAATGTATGAAGAGTATAATAATGTCATCAAGAGAAGTCTTGCAACAACCGGATGCCTAGCATTAAGGGAGCCACCCCATTTATATAGTTCTGATGTCAACCAATTGTGTCCAGATGGTATCACAATTCAAGCTTAGACAGACGGCAAACAGGTGATGTGGGACTTTATATTTGTATCCACATCTCCGATACACCAGAGAGGAAGAAGGGGCAGCTGCCAGCTTCAAGGAGGCCTAAAATTCTACAAAATTCAGTGAACTTGCCCACCATTACATGTTTATTCCCCATAGGCTCAGAGGCCCTTGGCCCATAGGTAAAGAGTGCATCTAAGTTCCTTAAGGAGCTAGGCAAAACACTCATCAAGGCAAACAGAGATCCCAGGGCGGCTAGTTTTCTATTCCAATGACTCAGAGCCTCATTTCAGCAATGTAATCTTTGACAAACACGCATCAGTATATACATGAAATGTATCCTTCAAACCTCATATATATGTTTCCTTGAAGTCGTTTCATCCACTTCTCCTAGGCTATACACGCACACGAACACACGGTTCGGGGAGAGTGACCTACTAACGACCAGTGAAGAGGCGGGGCCAGGAGCTTGGACTCGACCCCTGCAACCTCAACTAGGTGAGTACACACACACACACACACACACACACACACACACACACACACACACACACACACACACACACACACACGCACACGACAGACTGGACACCTGGTCCAGCAAATGGCTTCTCGAATTTAATCCTGCCAAATGCAAAGTCATGAAGATAGGGGAAGGGCACAGAAGACCACAGACAGAGTATAGGCTAGGTGGCCAAAGACTGCAAACCTCACTCAAGGAGAAAGATCTTGGGGTGAGTTTAACACCGAGCATGTCTCCGGAAGCACACATCAATCAGATAACTGCTGCAGCATATGGGCGCCTGGCAAACCTGAGAACAGCATTCCGACACCTTAGTAAGGAATCATTCAAGACACTGTACACCGTGTATGTCAGGCCCATACTGGAGTATGCAGCACCTGTTTGGAACCCGCACTTGATAAAGCACGTCAAGAAACTAGAGAAAGTACAAAGGTTTGCAACAAGGTTAGTTCCAGAGCTAAGGGGAATGTCCTATGAAGAAAGATTAAGGGAAATCGGCCTGACGACACTGGAGGACAGGAGGGTCAGGGGAGACATGATAACGACATATAAAATACTGCGTGGAATAGACAAGGTGGTCAAGGACAGGATGTTCCAGGGAGGGGACACAGAAACAAGAGGCCACAATTGGAAGTTGAAGACACAAATGAGTCAGAGAGATAGTAGGAAGTATTTCTTCAGTCATAGAGTTGTAAGGCAGTGGAATAGCCTAGAAAATGACGTAGTGGAGGCAGGAACCATACACAGTTTTAAGACGAGGTTTGATAAAGCTCATGGAGCGGGGAGAGAGAGGGTCTAGTAGCAACCGGTGAAGAGGCGGGGCCAGGAGCTAGGACTCGACCCCTGCAACCACAAATAGGTGAGTACAAATAGGTGAGTACACACACACACACACACACACATACATATATATATATATATATATATACATATATATATATATATATATATATATATATATATATATATATATATATATATATATATATATATATATATATATATGTATATATATATATATATATATATATATATATATATATATATATATATATATATATATATATATATATATATATATATATATATATATATATATATATATATATATAGGGAGGTACCACCTCTAGAACTTTACTGGGTGCCCTCATCCTCAGAAAAGACAATAAAAGTACCTCAGGGAAAACTCAAGGTTCTCCCTGGAGCTATTTCAATATTTTCTTCTCCTACTCCTCCCCCCTATATTATACATTGTATGTGATCTATATTAATAAACAGTATACACTGACAGAAAACACAAACGGAAATACATTGGTACAATATATCAAAAATTATGAATCTCCTCCAGCTCCTCTGAAGCCGGATGCGAACCCAGCATGCATCAAGCATTTCCCCTCTGGATGGCCACGCTGAGGCGCTGGAACATGAAAGTGGCTGCTCTTGGGTCCCTGGTGGTGTCGGAGAGTCTGAACCCCAGTTCTTTAATTAAACGTGAGGCATTTTTCTCCATCTTCCAAGGTCTCTGATACTAATGGGACAAATTGATACTGTTGCCTTATGTTCCTGCACTTGCCGATCTTGTACTCTTCCCTGTGATCAGCAGCTCCTTCCTGTCTCCTGACACTGTGATGGATGTATGAGTCAGCCAGCGTCGACAGAGAGATGTACTCCCATGCTTGCCATTTTTCCAAGGATAGATGGTGACCCCGTCGGGGCAGTTACCTGGGTTGTGGGTATTGTTGGCTGCTTATGATTTGGGCTCTCTCTCGACTGAGCATCCAGCTGTAGCAAGGGTTCTCTTAATGATGTCGTTGACTTCATTATGTCTTGCGTGCCAGCCCTTGGTTTTGGAACAGTTAAGACCATATATGTTAGGACATATTGGGGCAGCAACGAAATTTTAAAGGATTTATCATTTAAGTTTCTTGGGTAATTTTGACAATTAGCTGTTTCATCAATTTTTGAGATTTATTCATCTATGAATTCTGGACTCAAAAACATTGATGAGAATACCGACAGTTTAAGTCTGTATTGATGTGAAGAATAATAGTGTACATAGGAACAGTTATTTGTTGGTTTTCTGTAAATTTAAACTTTAAAATCATTGATACATTTAATAATTAAAACATCTAGGAAAAGCAATGAGTTATTTTCATCGAACTCAACAGTAAAATTCATAGAATGAGCTAAACGAAATTTATATATATATATATATATATATATATATATATATATATATATATATATATATATATATATATATATATATATGTATGCAAGGAATTCGCGAGAGCATGCGAAATATACACAAACACTGATCTCTGGCTGAAGGAGACTCGAACCTACGAACCTTAGGACAAGGTACGCAGTGCTTTACCAATCTACCCACACTGGACAATACCTTGGCGTGTAGCTTGCGCTACACGTTTGATCCAAGGCAGCCAGCTTTCAGGGAGAAGGCTTACAGCTTTTCATCTCATCCCCTGCATGCTTCAGCCTTACTAGAGATTTTAACAATGCAAGGAATTCGCGAGAGCATGAGAAATATACACAAACATATATATATATATATATATATATATATATATATATATATATATATATATATATATATATATATATATATATATATATATATATATATATATATATATATATATATATATGTATATATATATATATGTATATATATATATATATATATATATATATATATATATATATATATATATATATATATATATATTTAAATATATATATATATATATATATATATATATATATATATATATATTTACATATACATATATATATATATATATATATATATATATATATATATATATATATATATATATATATATATATATATATATATATATTTTTATATAGTGATATATATATATATAGATATGGATATCTATATATATGTATATATATATATATATATATATATGTATATATATATATATATATATATATATATATATATATATATATATATATATATATATATATATATATATATATATATATATATTATTACATATGCATATATATATATTTACATATGCATATGTATATATTTACATATGCATATGTATATATTTACATATACATATATATATATTTACATATGCATATATATATATTTACATATGCATATATATATATATATATTTACATATGCATATATATATTTACATATATATATATAGATATATATATATATATATAATGTATATATATATAAATATATATATATATATATATATATATATATATATATATATATATATATATATATATATATATATATATATATATATATGTATATGCAATAAGATCACAGTAAACAGGTGATTTTGAATTATGCAAAACAATCACTGTGAAAGAGTAGTGAAATTCCATGCGCTTTCGTGACTACTCACATTGTCAAGGAACTATGGATAGTTCCTTGACAGTGTGAGTAGTCACGAAAGCGCTTGGAATTTCACTACTCTTTCACAGTGGTTGTTTTGCATATATATATATATATATATATATATATATATATATATATATATATATATATATATATATATATATATATATATATATATATATATATGTATATATATATATATATATATATATATATATATATATATATATATATATATATATATATATATATATATATATAATGTCGTACTGCCGAATAAGGTACTTCCATGTAATTTAGGTCAGAATTATTTTTTATCTCATTCACTGTACCCATAAATCTCGCTTTTAAAGTGTGACCAGACACAGGTTCCTGGGCCAACACTTTATCTCTTGGGTCAAAGGAGCGATAATTAGAAGTTCTGTCATACCTTCGTTACACGTTGTTTTGAGCTGATGTTAGGTTGGCCGTAGCCAGCTGACATCCCATGTGCAGTCTTGATTTAGGATAGTAAGGCGTCTTGCAGGCGTCCTCTCCCAACCATCTTTCCATAAACACGTACAGTGAACCTCTCACATTATGCCCCCCCCCCCAAAAAAAAACAGAACAAAAAGACTGAATACTCTTGATTCCTGTACAGTTTCTCACATTGCCAACATCAACAGAGGAAGCGATTCATCCCAATCTGTAGGAAATGGATTCAATACGTAGGCTTCATAGTTTTCAAGGTTTGGTGTAATCTCACCAAGGCGCCTTGGAACTGAGAATGAAAGTCTGTGAACTGTTTTTGATTAACTTATAGAGGGTTTAAAGCTTCTCTGAATGTTTTTGTTGTGAAATTTGCTCCCTAGGCGCTTTGAAGAGTTAGTGCAATACCAAAGTGGGAATTAAACTTAATGAGGGATATAGGAATGGCATTAGTATTAGTAGTACGCATAGGTAACCTGGGTGGCTTGATGGCGACCAACAGCACCTACCTGACCCATAGGAAAAGGACCAGTTAGATCACACCAGTTCGGCTCACCCAGGTAATTTCTCAGTCCTGTGAAATCGACAAAGCGGAATTCAGGACCATTGACGTGGTTGTAGTTATTAAGCTAATTTTAGGATATATTCAAAGAGTAATTTGTGATCGTTTTCCCTAAGCTCATCATTAACTTTAAGATTATTAATTAATAATTCTTTGTTGGCAAGAACCAAATCAAGCAGGTTGTTTCCTCTAGTTGGTTCTGTTACAAACTGTCCTAAAAAGCAATAAATTACTCCAATCAATTTGTCTAAAGCTAAAGTCTCCCATGAATCAGCTGCTGTAAGCAAGCAGATGCCTAATTTTGGAATATAGCGCCGGTAACTCTGTGATTCCTTCAACACGTCAATAACTTACTGATAAGTTAGTGGATAATTAGCCAAATGTATAAAACCGGTAAGCCAGCAGATAATAATTAATCACTGCCACTCAACATAGGTAATCCGTTCATGTTTAATGAAAAATTCCCAATATCGGTACATAAGAACATGTGCAATTATTACGTGGGTCATTATCTGACAAGTCTCGCTGAAGAGATACTTTCCTGTTTCATGATAAATAAAACACCATTCTTCATTATCACAAACTACATGAACATGCAGTAATTCCTGGGTCGGGCTCCTTGTGAACTCTCCTAACTCATCACGCTTCTTCCACGAGCTGGTACACAGCAGGCGAGACTCCCTGCAGTGTTTTAATGAGTCCAACGGTATTATATCACTTTCAAGCCGTGTACAAAGATCAGTGGAGGGAGGGAGGGAGAGAGAGAAAGAGAGAGAGAGAGAGAGAGAGAGAGAGAGAGAGAGAGAGAGAGAGAGAGAGAGAGAGAGAGAGAGAGAGAGAGAGAGAGAGACAGACAGACAGACAGACAGACAGACAGACAGACAGACAGAGACAGACAGACAGACAAAGAGACAGAGACAGAGACAAAAAACAGAGAGACAGAGACAGCTGAGGAGTACCAGTTAACACTTTGTTTCCGTCTGCTGAGAATGACTATCTGCTTGTTTCTTTATTGAAGCTTATGTATTTTCTACGTTTCCTAGGTATGGATAGTAAAGCATAAGGCTTTCTTCCCAACTTCAGATCCCTTCGGTCACTGCCGACATGAAAAAGAAGGTGGTAAATATTTTTTTCCACACTGGTAAATTTACAGGAAAGATGAAGGAGGCTGGAAGGTGTCGCCTGCAAACGTTTAGTTATGTAAACGATAAAACTGAACAAGTTATAACATACCACAACGCCAGTAAAAGAAATACAAGATGATAGATATTAAGTTCAGACGAGCTAATAGAAAACTGTGATGCACCAGGTTCACCGTCTACCCCTGGAAGAATGGCAAGCATGTAGTATGGAACTATACCTGCGTGTCGACTCTGGCTGACACCTACATCCGTCACAACGTAGGAAAACATGGAGGTGCGGCGGATCATAGGAAAGAGTACAAGATCAGCAAGTATAGAGACTTATGCCATCAGTATCAATTTATCCCAGTGGGACTGATGACCTGGGATCATGGGAAAAGAATGCCACACGTTTCCTCAAAGAACTGGGTTATAGACTCATTCACACCACTAGGGATACCCAAGGTCAGCCACTTCACATTGCACCATCTCAGTGTGGCATCAAAAGGGGAAAATGCTTGCTGCATACTTGGGTTAGTTAGTTAGTTAGTTAAAGATTAGCCGGTATTCTCCCGGCCCGGGCCTTGTCCAAGTGGTGGCCCGGCCTTGGCTCCCTCTTTAGGGAATGTCTGAGACCTAAGTCTCCCATGGGAGGAGGCACAAGCACCTCCTCATCTTTGGGACCAACTGTCCCCAGGCCTAGCCACAAGCTAGGCCTCTCTGGTCTGCCATCCCCGCCCCAAGGGGGCTAATGGGAATGACAGTCTTATGAGCTAAAGGCTCGGGCTCAGGCACCTACCCTACCCTAGAAGGGTTAGGCATGGTGTCGATGCATACTTGGGTCACGTCCAGCTTTAGAGGAGCTGGAGGAGATTCATAATCTTTGACATGTCATACTATTATATTCGTGCCTAATAAGCCGAATTTGCCGAATAGACAGAACACCCTTAAAAATTTGACTTTTTCTCACAAATTTTTTTTACTGATTGATAATTGCATTTTTTCATTGACAATGATATAAATTTAATTTTTGAAACAAACCAAATTTAGAAACCTCAAGTAACCTTATTTAAATTACCGCAATTTATTTAAGTTACAGTCTGTTATGTATAGCATAGGTCAGTTTAAACTTAATTAATATTACTGAAAATCAGTTACATTTAATATTTTCGTTATGTTCATAATAATTTCTGCTGATATATAACAAAAACATATGTTCACTCTGTTAATTAGGCAAAGAACACCCTTGTCAAACTCGTCAGTTCGGCTACCATGTATTACACCCACCCACCCACACACACACACACACACACACACACACACACACACACACACACACACACACACACACACACACTTATATCTATATCTACATCTACATCTATATGTGTGTGTGTGTGTGTGTGTGTGTGTGTGTGTACTCACCTAGTTGTGGCTGCAAGGGTCGATTCATAGCTCCTGGCCCCGCCTCTTCACTGGTCGTTACTGGGTCACTCTCCCTGAACCATGAGCTTTATCATACCTCTGCTTAAAGCTATGTATGGATCCTGCCTCCACTACATCGCTTCCCAAGTTATTCCACTTCCTGACTACTCTGTGGCTGAAGAAATGCTTCCTAACATCCCTGTGATTCATCTGTGTCTTCAATTTCCATCTGTGTCCCCTTGTTGCTGTGTCCCATCTCTGGAACATCCTGTCTTTGTCCACCTTGTCAATTCCTCTTAGTATTTTGTATGTCGTTATCATGTCCTCCCTATCTCTCCTGTCCTCCAGTGTCGTCAGGTTGATTTCCCTTAACCTCTCCTCTTAGGACATACCTCTTAGCTCTGGGACTAGTCTTGTTGCAAACCTTTGCACTTTCTCTAGTTTCTTTACGTGCTTAGCTAGGTGTGGGTTCCAAACTGGTGCCGCATACTCCAATATGGGCCTAACGTACACGGTGTACAGGGTCCTGAACGATTCCTTATTAAGATGTCGGAATGCTGTTCTGAGGTTTGCTAGGCGCCCATATGCTGCAGCAGTTATTTGGTTGATGTGCGCTTCAGGAGATGTGCCTGGTGTTATACTAACCCCAAGATCTTTTTCCTTGAGTGAGGTTTGTAGTCTCTGGACCCCTAGACTGTGTGTGTGTGTGTGTGTGTGGGTGTAATGCAAATATAGAAAACCAAGCGATACAGGATGCAGAGCAACCACGGGGGGAGTAGAATGATAGTTCTAGGCCTTTCATGTTACAATCAATACATCAACAGGAGCTTGCAAAATTGCTGAAAAGAGGAGGATGTCCAAGCAAGTACGTTCCCACTGGACGTTTTCACATGGAGTGAGTGAGAGAGGGAGAGAGATAGAGAAAGAGAATGATACCGGAAGTTCCCCCAGGCACACCAACACCCACAGCCAGAAGCATTGATATTGTAATAGCTTAATCGAAATTAGCATGGCAATAATGAAAAACTCGGCTACACCCCGCTATGATATCAGTAACTTTACAAATATAAATATATTGTCAGTGAAATAGAAGTCATTGGCAATTATTGGACAGCTACCCGGGGAGGGGGGGGGGCCAAAGAGCGAAAAAATTTTAACATTTAAAGGAGAGACTTCTAAAAGTAAATGGGGCTCATTAAAATAAACTCATTTAAAGAGAGAGGCATCTACACGAACAAGGAAGACGGCCAAGGTTATCCAACCCACAAAATTCTGAGGTAAACTCTGGTTCAACCTTCAAAAAACTGCAGAAAAAATAGGCCCTAATTCTTCGGTGTGGCACTACATTTAAAACAGTCTAATGCAGTCATACAAGAGCCCAATTTTAGACAGTGTACTATTGTCTCAACTGAAAATAGATCTAATTTGAACAGCCCGTCACTGATATTGTATAATTATTGTCTATCATGCTCAATAAGTGCTGATTCTACAATATTCCTTTCAAGCCAGGAGGAATAAGGGAAGATGACTCTTGCTTCGCGCAAATTTGCCAGATTATTACAAGCTCTAATGTGGTTGAAAATCGCGTTCGACTCCTGTGCTATATGTATCGAATAACGGTGCTGGGACTTACTTACTTGCAATGATTTTCCAGTTTGTCTCAAATAGGAGAGACTGCAACCGTTGCAATCAACTTTGTAGACACCACCAACACGTTGTTGTGGTGCATTCTTTATCAGGATGATTCTAACAGTTCGTGAATTTTAAATACTACTTGTATATTAAATCTTCTAAAAGCATTCAGCAGGATAGATAAATTCTTGTTATATGGGAGGACCAGCACATTCTTGGTCTGAGGTGTTATCCTAGGGTCTGTTTTGTAATATGTTTTCTTAGCTGCCAGCAAGGCAGATTCCACAAACACTTTAGGATACTTCAGTTTCATGTCAGTGTCAAATATGTTCCTACTTTCTTCATATAGGAACTCCGGACTGCATACACTATAGGCTCTCAAAAACATAGTAAGAATTACGCTCCTTTTGACTTTAATCTCATGGCTGGAGTAGTAGTGAATGTGTGAGCACACATTAGTGGCTTTCCTATATACAGTAAACTTAAACTTTCTGTCAACCCGGTGTATCAACACATGTAAGAATGGAAGATTACAGTCCACCTCTTTCTCCACGGTGAATTTAATAGATGGGACTAAAGCGGCTATATTATTTGGCAAAAGACACAAGATGTCACCACATATCTGAATTATTTAGCTCTACATGGCAGGATAACTTTCAGCAGTCTAGCCTCGAAAAATTCCATATACAAATTGCTCAATAAGGGGGACAAGGGATTACCCATCACCATTCCCTGTTTTTGAGCATAATATTTCCCCAAAAACTCAAACTTACAATCAACTACACGCAGCTTCATCAATTCAGTAATGACATTTTTATCAAAAGGAAAAGAGAACAAGATAGCAAGTCGGGAACAAGGACTCTCGTGAACACCGCAGTGATATCAAAACTAACAAGTATAAAGTCATTAGACATGTTGATATTTTGCAATTTGTCGATGAGATCAACATTGTTTTTTAAATGGGCTTCAGAAATGTTGCCAAGCAAAGGAGTTAATAGTTTTACCAACCATTTTGACAAGGAATATGATGCCGACCTTACAGAGCTAATAAAGGTCTGGCTGGAAAACCTGGCTTGTGGGTTTTAATCAAACTGTACATGTAAGGGAGTGTCACACATCTCGCCAAAAACTGATTAATTAATTCCTCATTATCTCTCAGTAAGGTTCTAAGTTTTTTATTAAATTCACTATTAACCCGATGTAACAACTTCTATAACTCTCAGCCCCTTGGATCAAAGTTCTTCCTCATCTGAGTCCTGAGAACTCTGATCCAAAGGGTTGACAGTTGTAGAAGTTGTTACATCAAATCTTTAAGGAATAGAACAATTGGTTTCTTAACGAAAGGTTGCACATTTAACATTACCAATTAACAATGAACATCAAGTGAAAGGTGTGATAGGTGCAACAACGGCTACGGTTCAACTTGTGAACCATTTTGACCTTATGTAACGTCCTAAGTAATCTGGTAAAGTCTTAGCTTTGTGTTGAGAAAGAACAAGATTAGGAAATAGTTTGAGAAATTAAAGCAAACATCCCGGTATCACGTAGGATAGAAAATATGTTCATAACATTAACGTTCCCAGAGCACAATGGTGCTTCAGCATTGTTCTGAAAAAAACATCGGCCATCATTGCTAATCTTCGCGTGGCACTGTTGGGTTTTGTGACCATTTTTACTATACTTAAAGCATCTTATTGTGAGTGCTGAAGGGCTTACAGTAGATGTCTCTGGTTGTGGCTTTGACTTAAATTTCTGAAGATAATGTATTTTCCTCGAGTCCTTCAGGTTAACATTTTGGGTTGAGACGTAAGTATGTGTAGCCTCTGCCACCTCGGAACCTAACTGCAAGTTGCGTTCTTTAACAAATGTCCTAAGATGAAAGGGCATAGAAAACAAAAGTTGATCAGTCACCATGAAATTTCTAAGAGAGTCATACCTTTGGCTAATATCTTCACTGTTTACCCCTTCCCCCCAAAAAAAGGAGAGTCTGAAAAAAAAAAAAAAAAAAAAAAAATCTGCCTAGGCTTTATAGTTAAATTCTGACAGTCTTTTCGGTATAAATCCGTGGTCTTCCTGTAATATTCAAGAAAAGCCCTTTAACAAGTTGCAGGCTATGACTACCTCATGCAACCCAGGTCACAGTTAGCCATTCACCTTAGGTAGCGGTATTCTCAAATCTAATTATATATGACCTTATGTCATCACCTCAAAAAATGGAGGAAGGTTAAGCACAGTAAGTACTGGAAGGTGTCAGGCCGAATCATAAACCCTTTCATCCACCTTCTCTTTAGAAAGTTCAAACTTCATATGGTTTAACTCCAGTTTCTTTAGTTCAGTCTCTGCTTGCTCTCTCCAAAATTAATCTATCTTCCTCTCTCCTCTTCCCTAGTTAATGCTCTCTTTTCTCTCTCACGTCTTCCTCTTTCTTAACCCCTCTGTCCAGTCTCTATTTCCTTTGCTTTTTCTCCATCACTTCTTTTTTCTCTCTGGCTGGTCTTTCTTTAATTTTAGGTGAGATAAATGAATGTAAGGCAGTGCTTGTGATATTCATCTTTATCAGTGTCCAGCCGACACATCTACTATTCTATTATGAGAAACTATATAAAGCTTGACAAAATAAAAGGGGAAACCAAACTGACAAAGTAAAAATTCCTGAATATCCATAATTAGCTGTAGAAGCTCTCCAACAAACCATCAGAATGTGACAGGGGTCCATCCCGTCCGTCAACTCTGAATCATCGAGAGTATCGCAAAACAGTTTTCTCGAAACACACAACAAGGCTTTATGAAATGTGTTGTCACTGGTGAATCCTGGACTCATAAGACAGATATCTAGATATATATCTAAACCGCAGGTATCAACGCCAATGAAATAATTAACTGCACTGCCTAATACACTGACTTATAAAGTTCCTTCGTTTTTGGAAACAAAAAGACTGAAAAATTATAAAAAAATAATAATTATCAATAAGGATACACACACACACACATATATATATATATATATATATATATATATATATATATATATATATATATATATATATATATATATATATATATATATATATATATATATATATATATATATATATATATAAATACATTTACTAAAAAAGAGAAGAAGAAAAAACTTTATAAAACTGGGATGCTTAAATGTGCGTGGATGTAGTGCGGATGACAAGAAACAGATGATTGCTGATGTTATGAATGAAAAGAAGTTGGATGTCCTGGCTCTAAGCGAAACAAAGCTGAAGGGGGTAGGAGAGTTTCAGTGGGGGGAAATAAATGGGATTAAATCTGGAGTATCTGAGAGAGTTAGAGCAAAGGAAGGGGTAGCAGTAATGTTAAATGATCAGTTATGGAAGGAGAAAAGAGAATATGAATGTGTAAATTCAAGAATTATGTGGATTAAAGTAAAGGTTGGATGCGAGAAGTGGGTCATAATAAGCGTGTATGCACCTGGAGAAGAGAGGAATGCAGAGGAGAGAGAGAGATTTTGGGAGATGTTAAGTGAATGTATAGGAGCCTTTGAACCAAGTGAGAGAGTAATTGTGGTAGGGGACCTGAATGCTAAAGTAGGAGAAACTTTTAGAGAGGGTGTGGTAGGTAAGTTTGGGGTGCCAGGTGTAAATGATAATGGGAGCCCTTTGATTGAACTTTGTATAGAAAGGGGTTTAGTTATAGGTAATACATATTTTAAGAAAAAGAGGATAAATAAGTATACACGATATGATGTAGGGCGAAATGACAGTAGTTTGTTGGATTATGTATTGGTAGATAAAAGACTGTTGAGTAGACTTCAGGATGTACATGTTTATAGAGGGGCCACAGATATATCAGATCACTTTCTAGTTGTAGCTACACTGAGAGTAAAAGGTAGATGGGATACAAGGAGAATAGAAGCATCAGGGAAGAGAGAGGTGAAGGTTTATAAACTAAAAGAGGAGGCAGTTAGGGTAAGATATAAACAGCTATTGGAGGATAGATGGGCTAATGAGAGCATAGGCAATGGGGGTCGAAGAGGTATGGGGTAGGTTTAAAAATGTAGTGTTAGAGTGTTCAGCAGAAGTTTGTGGTTACAGGAAAGTGGGTGCAGGAGGGAAGAGGAGTGATTGTTGGAATGATGATGTAAAGAGAGTAGTAAGGGAGAAAAAGTTAGCATATGAGAAGTTTTTACAAAGTAGAAGTGATGCAAGGAGGGAAGAGTATATGGAGAAAAAGAGAGAGGTTAAGAGAGTGGTGAAGCAATGTAAAAAGAGAGCAAATGAGAGAGTGGGTGAGATGTTATCAACAAATTTTGTTGAAAATAAGAAAAAGTTTTTGAGTGAGATTAACAAGTTAAGAAAGCCTAGAGAACAAATGGATTTGTCAGTTAAAAATAGGAGAGGAGAGTTATTAAATGGAGAGTTAGAGGTATTGGGAAGATGGAGGGCATATTTTGAGGAATTGTTAAATGTTGATGAAGATAGGGAAGCTGTGATTTCGTGTATAGGGCAAGGAGGAATAACATCTTGTAGGAGTGAGGAAGAGCCAGTTGTGAGTGTGGGGGAAGTTCGTGAGGCAGTAGGTAAAATGAAAGGGGGTAAGGCAGCCGGGATTGATGGGATAAAGATAGAAATGTTAAAAGCAGGTGGGGATATAGTTTTGGAGTGGTTGGTGCAATTATTTAATAAATATATGGAAGAGGGTAAGGTACCTAGGGATTGGCAGAGAGCATGCATAGTTCCTTTGTATAAAGGCAAAGGGGATAAAAGAGAGTGCAAAAAAAAATTATAGGGGGATAAGTCTGTTGAGTGTACCTGGTAAAGTGTATGGTAGAGTTATAATTGAAAGAATTAAGAGTAAGACGGAGAATAGGATAGCAGATGAACAAGGAGGCTTTAGGAAAGGTAGGGGGTGTGTGGACCAGGTGTTTACAGTGAAACATATAAGTGAACAGTATTTAGATAAGGCTAAAGAGGTCTTTGTGGCATTTATGGATTTGGAAAAGGCCTATGACAGGGTGGATAGGGGGGCAATGTGGCAGATGTTGCAAGTGTATGGTGTAGGAGGTAGGTTACTGAAAGCAGTGAAGAGTTTTTACGAGGATAGTGAGGCTCAAGTTAGAGTATGTAGAAAAGAGGGAAATTTTTTCCCAGTAAAAGTAGGCCTTAGACAAGGATGTGTGATGTCACCGTGGTTGTTTAATATATTTATAGATGGGGTTGTAAGAGAAGTAAATGCGAGGGTCTTGGCAAGAGGCGTGGAGTTAAAAGATAAAGAATCACACACAGGGTGGGAGTTGTCACAGCTGCTCTTTGCTGATGACACTGTGCTCTTGGGAGATTCTGAAGAGAAGCTGCAGAGATTGGTGGATGAATTTGGTAGGGTGTGCAAAAGAAGAAAATTAAAGGTGAATACAGGAAAGAGTAAGGTTATGAGGATAACAAAAAGATTAGGTGATGAAAGATTGAATATCAGATTGGAGGGAGAGAGTATGGAGGAGGTGAACGTATTCAGATATTTGGGAGTGGACGTGTCAGCGGATGGGTCTATGAAAGATGAGGTGAATCATAGAATTGATGAGGGAAAAAGAGTGAGTGGTGCACTTAGGAGTCTGTGGAGACAGAGAACTTTGTCCTTGGAGGCAAAGAGGGGAATGTATGAGAGTATAGTTTTACCAACGCTCTTATATGGGTGTGAAGCATGGGTGATGAATGTTGCAGCGAGGAGAAGGCTGGAGGCAGTGGAGATGTCATGTCTGAGGGCAATGTGTGGTGTGAATATAATGCAGAGAATTCGTAGTTTGGAAGTTAGGAGGAGGTGCGGGATTACCAAAACTGTTGTCCAGAGGGCTGAGGAAGGGTTGTTGAGGTGGTTCGGACATGTAGAGAGAATGGAGCGAAACAGAATAACTTCAAGAGTGTATCAGTCTGTAGTGGAAGGAAGGCGGGGTAGGGGTCGGCCTAGGAAGGGTTGGAGGGAGGGGGTAAAGGAGGTTTTGTGTGCGAGGGGCTTGGACTTCCAGCAGGCATGCGTGAGCGTGTTTGATAGGAGTGAATGGAGACAAATGGTTTTTAATACTTGACGTGCTGTTGGAGTGTGAGCAAAGTAACATTTATGAAGGGATTCAGGGAAACCGGCAGGCCGGACTTGAGTCCTGGAGATGGGAAGTACAGTGCCTGCACTCTGAAGGAGGGGTGTTAATGTTGCAGTTTAAAAACTGTAGTGTAAAGCACCCTTCTGGCAAGACAGTGATGGAGTGAATGATGGTGAAAGTTTTTCTTTTTCGGGCCACCCTGCCTTGGTGGGAATCGGCCAGTGTGATAATAAAAAAAAAAAATAAAATATATATATATATATATATATATATATATATATATATATATATATATATATATATATATATATATATATATATATATATATATATATATATGTATATATATGTCGTGCCAAATATGTAAAACTGGTCAATTAGCAAGAACTCATTTAAAATTAAGTCCTTTCTAAAAATTTCTCTTATACGTTTAAAGGTATATTTTTTTCATTAATGTTGATGTAAAAATTTATAATTTTGCACCAAAAGAATCTTAGAAAACTTACCTAACCTTATTATAACAAGAACAATTTATTTTTGCCTAACCCAACTAAATATATTTTATATTTGTTCACAGTAATTTAATGCTAAACAAACACAGTGAAATATATTTTTTTCGTTAGGTTCAGAATGATTTTGGCGAAATTATTGCATACACAAATTTTCACTTGTCCTATATGGCAAGATGAGCGTTGCTATTTAAGCCAAGATCGCAAGTTCTGCCTATTCGGCACGACATATATATATATATATATATATATATATATATATATATATATATATATATATATATATATATATATATATATATATATATATATATATATATATATATATATATATATATATAAACCGCAGGTATCAACGCCAATGAAATAATTAACTGCACTGACTTATACAGTTCCTTCGTTTTTGGAAACAAAAAGACTGAAAAATTATAAAAAAATAATAATTATCAATAAGGATATATATATATATATATATATATATATATATATATATATATATATATATATATATATATATATATATATATATATATATATATATATATATATATATATATATATATACATTGGGGTCCACCTCTGGTGTAAATTGTGGGACCCATAGCCTCGGAGAAGTGGATAAAAAGGCTTCAAGGAAGAATAGTTGGATTTCTTCCTGAAGCCGTTTGAATATTCCACTTCCCCTACCACCCCATCTTTTCATTCTTTTTTACCTATAGGTATATTTTATTACATAATATGGTACAAAAGATTTAAGAGATACATTGTTTATATAAAGATGACATATACAGTACAATACATACAGCTCCTCAGAGCTGGGGCGCGTGCCCAAAATACAGCAGGCATAAGAAGGTAAGTTTATTTCCATAATACATAGAAAAATATGACATCTAATTCAACTCAGCTGTAGCCAAATAGAAAAAGGCAAAAATAATTATGGTGACTAAAGTTAACAATAGATAAGTTTGTGGGATCAAGGTGGGAGCTAGGATTCTTGAGAACTCCGTAGAGATATATAGGGATACATAGAATATGGAAGAAATCTTGTTGTTCAGACATTGGTAGCTCACTTGACAAATTTCCCTGTACAGTAACCAGGCGACGTTGAAACTAGTTGAGGAGTAGACCAGGTTTCAGCTTACGAGCAGGCAGGTGCTCGCTCCATGAAACAGAGTGCATTCTGAAGACAGCTCCTCGTGGTCCATAAAAGTAGAGTGACCCAACATCTATTGCACGGGCTACTCGCGACACGCAAGTAGCCAGGGTAGACCTAAGTCAATGATGGTAACATAGAATGAGCAGTTTGATAGGACTACTTACCGGAAGGAGAGTCAGGAGTTAAGTGGCACTACTAGCTTACCCAGAACGCCAGGAAACCACCAGTAGTTCTCTCTGGAAATTTACGTGGCGCTGGAAACAAAAAAAAAAGTAGTTATACAGGGACTATCAAATTAACATACAATATATACAATGTACACATGTTTCTTACCCGTTACAAGTACATAGTGAAGAAATGAGACACTTGTGCAACACATGGGAATCTTTATTGAAGAAACGTTTCGCCACACAGTGGCTTCATCAGCTCAATACAAAGTAGATGTTAATGTAAAAAAATTTAATTTTGCTCCAAAAGAATCTTAGAAAACTTACCTAACCTTATTATAACAAGAACAATTTATTTTAGCTTAACCCAACTAAATATATTTTAGATTTGTTTACAATAATTTAATACTAAACAAACACAGTGAAATATATTTTTTTCGTTAGGTTCAGAATCATTTTGGCGAAATTATTGCATACACAAATTTTAACTTGTCCTATATGGCAAGATGAGCGTTGCTATTTAAGCCAAGATCGTCAGTTTGGGTGTGTCTGGCTGTCCATGCTTCCCTATGTATGAGGGAATCAGTTGGCACCAGGACGGGGCGTATGTTCTGAAATTGCGCCCCTGACCAAACCTCCGACACCCATCTTTTAGATAACTTTACCATAAAATCAGCTCAAAAGTACAAGTCAAGCTCGTTAATCTTTATATTAATAAATTATGGCACTACATGAAAATTACATTTTCACCTTCGTTGCTTTTATTGCAAATTGTTTTTTCAGTTTCCTCTCTTTCTACACTCAGCATAGCAAGATCGACACCATGCCTAACCCTTCTAGGGTAGGGTAGGTGCCTGAGCCCGAGCCTTTAGCTCATAAGACTGTCATTCCCATTTGCCCTCTTGGGGCGGGGATGGCAGACCAGAGAGGCCTAGCTTGTGGCTAGGCCTGGGGACAGTTGGTCCCAAAGATGAGGAGGTACTTGTGCCTCCTCCCATGGGAGACTTAGGTCTCAGACACTCCCTAAAGAGGGAGCCAAGGCCGGGCCACCACTTGGAAAAGGCCCGGGCCGGGAGAATACCGGCGAATCTTTAATTATAATAATCAGCATAGCAAGATTATTAGTTTAATTTACTGAGTGATCTCTCACAGCTGGCAATGAAAACTGTGATGGTTAACATTACCTGAGTAACAATGCGAAGAATGGAGAAGATGTTCTCATCTCCATACTGAACAATAAATTAGAGAAGCTCTTCAGGTCTTGATACTTTCATATTGGCCCGACTTGATAGCAACATTCTGCAATTTAAAATTTATTCATATAGCTGCTGTCCATGAATAACACAGCTGTACAATTCGCCCAATTTTTTTTGCACTTCTTTATTAGGTCGTTACTGTCGACACCATAACACAGTCTCTCAACATCGAGAACGAAACAAAACTTGACGTCAGTGACGTGCAAACAAGAGAACCTTTTATCCATTTCTCTCTGAAGGTGGTCGACTGTTCCCTTCATGACTCTTTCCATTTCCACCTTGGCTGTTAACCCAGTGTTTCTCGAATTCTCATCAGCTATTCGTTTCTTTCTTCTCTGACGTCTTTCAACTTCAGTATTCCACTTGTGACAGAGCCAGAGTCCTTCTTCGAGTGACTCACTGACCATCACTTCCCTTTCATCATCAAAATGATCTCAGAGGGCTTTTAAATCCAGGGCAGCATCGTGGAAGTTCATGCTAGGATCCTGCAGCTTTTGAATATGGTCAATGAGAATGAGTAATTTGTTCCAAAATCCTAGCAGAGTCAGAAAATCGTAACTCAACATTCGGTTATACAGCTATCAAGCGTTACTTTCTGTTTTTTCTGGTCTAATTTTCATTGAACTTCATGTCCTGGAGAACTTTAAGTATCTCCTGAAGGTACTTGTTGACAGGGTTCACTATTTCTGTCCTTGGACTCTACCAGGTTTCGGATCTCCGACTTAACAGCCACAAGCACGGCGTTTTTTGCTTTTTTCCAGTGCTGTATTGAACTAAACATGAACAAATAGAGAGCTTCGTGACCATCATTATCTTTGGCTGCATGTAAACCTACCAAGTTGAATGAGTGATTCGTCGTCGCAATTCACAAACACTTCCAGGTTGTTTTTCTTACTTATTCTTTGATGAATACCTCTTTTGTGTCCAGCCATCACAGCAGCTTTGTCATAGTATTGTGACCGCCAATCTTGTAGCTCCATTTCGTCCTTCTTTAGCTGTTCAAGGTGTCTTCAGTCAAGCTCTCAGCATCCTCCTGGCTTATCTGAATGAAACCAAAGAAGGACTCTTTAACACGGACTGATTTCCTCTCAAAATAAACTTCCACGTAACTCACTACTTCTGACATCAGCTCACGGTGTGCCTGATCAGGAGTCGAGTCGAGCATGAGACCATAATACTTGGCTTCCCAGTAAACTCTGGCGAACAGTGGATGCCATCGTGCAGATGAATTCTTTCTGGACACCCGGTGAAAGATAAGACGTGGATAAAGGATGACTTATCAAACGAGTGAGATGTTTTTCGTAGCAGGGTGAAAGATGAACAGTAGTCACAGTAAGTCAAGGAAATTTTCCACATTGGAGTCATCGTCCAGCTGTAGTGACTTCCTGTGTGCTCGCAAAGCAAGGTTCTGAGTTGCAAGGAATTTTATGCAGTGTAGGATTCTCGTCAAGATATCAGTCCACTTCTGCTTTTCCTTCTCAGTCTGTGACTGAAGTTCCGCGTCAATAACTCCTCTGATATCAGCTAAATTTCTTTCCATTTCTTTTCATTTTGTGGAGCACTCCGGATGATTCTTAACATTTTCGCTAATTCTTTTAGGTGCTTTTCACTGGCTGAATCCACTTTCCTGCTCCAGTGAGGATTGATGGTCTGATCCAGAATAGAGAAGACAACAGATAGAAAATGCAGAATTTTTAGAAGTGGAATAGACCAGCCATAAGTGAGTTACTTCCTCATCACGATCATTTCCCAATTTCCTCTTGAACCAAGTTTTGTTCAATGAGCGGTTATTTGTTGGTAGGATAGGTCACTCATTGTTCTGGAAATACTTCGAACCCAGCTTTATTATTTCTGTTCTCAACGTGTCAGTCAGAATTGATTTTCCAGTATCCTTGTCGAATTTCAGAAGTCCAAGGGCATGAAGAACTTTCTCGACTTCTTGGCTTCCTCCGCCTCCAGTTGTCGACTCTTCCGTCCATCAGCTCCACTTTTCTTCTTCGTGAAGAAACATTTCATGGTCTTGCACATTTCTCTGAAATAAGGAAATGGGTTAACAATCTGTCCATCCCAGTGCTTCTCACCCATGATAATCAAAGAGAGATCATACATCTGAAGAAAATACTTTTTCTCTATCCGAGGATGACTTGTCTGGCTTTAATAGAAACCGCTTAGTGGCGCTTCCCCCTTCAAGTGGCGCCCAGGACACACACGTGTCATACCTGCCATACCTTAGGTACGCCATTGGCGCCAGGCAGGTGGGATTTGAGGCTTCTACTCTCTACATCCTGGCTAGTAAATTCCCTGGCACATATATTACTTAATTTGACTTTGTTTCAGAATTTTCAGGCGTACTATGCTTAGATATTTTATGTTAAAGAATAACCTGTGTTCCAGCAGAGTAAAATTTTCATGAGCTGCAGAAGTTAGCTTCTGCAGGCCTGGTTTGCTGAGTCTTGTCAGTGCGGCTGTGAGTGCTGTGGACTGATTGATTTGATTGCTGGACTTTGGTCCAATACATCATATGTATAATGCTTACATATTTGTGTGGACACTGATAATTCTGGGTTACACTGCACTGATAGAAAGTTTTGGTAACTTGCGTACAGTAACGTGAAGTCTTCGATTTAAACATTTTTGTGTGTTAAGAGACTCTTCTGTCAGTTTTTTGGACTTATAATCAGTTTTTTAGGATACTTCTCTTGTCTCTGCTGGACACTGGGATTTGATATTTATTCAGTTTGTGAATTTAAAGTTTTACAGAGTGTAAATAATATTTTATCTTCTAATGCCAAAACACTAATGAGAGAGCATATTATTTTTATCGCCAACAACAGAGTGTTAGTAAGCTATTGGTGACTGCTGCTAGTTTGACAGAACTAATTATTAACTTCAGCCTTAACTTACCAAACTGCTCAGCGTTTTCTATAAGAAAAAAATAATTGCATGCAGGCACTTACTTACCTTGCACTACATATCTTGTACCTGACCTAACTTCTGAGCACTAGGCCTAATGTTTAGATGTAATGTCCTAATGTCTTGTTTGTAATAAGACATTAAGACACTGCTATTGTCTACACCATTGTGTTGAACATAGTTTCTAAGTGATGGTTGTGTCTGCACTGTCTTGTGGTGACGTAGTTTCGTGTCTTTATGGTATCTGGATCTCTTGATACCTGGATTAAAATGCTATTATAATTTCTTTGTAATGAGAAATATTCCGAAGTGTTTTTGCATTGTTCACTTCTGGAAAATTAGAAATCACCACGGGTTCTCATTCATACATGCACACACAAACACATACACACATACACACAGGCATGCATACACACAGACACACACACACCCATACACACACATACACACACACACACACACACACACACACACACACACACACACATGCACACACACACACACACACACACACACACACACACACACACACACACACACACACAACTAACTAACTAACTAACACACACACACACACACAGGAACAAGCACTTGTAAGCTGTAGTACACACGCAAACACACACATACACAGGATTTCACACCGTCCTGTGAACTGACCATCTGAACCTCGCTCCTCTCTCTCTCTCTCCCTCTCTTCCTATCCTAGGTAGAGACCTATCTCTCTCTACCTATCTCTCTACCTATCTCACTCTTTACCTATATCTCTCTACCTATCTCTCTCTCTCTCTTCCCTCTCCCATTTCTCCCCTCTAACATCTCTTCCCTCTAACACCTCTTCCCCCTCTAACATCTCTCCCCCCTCTAACATCTCTCCCCTCCCATTATCTCTCCCCTCTCCCTTTTCCTATCTCTCTCCCCTCCTCCCCTCTCTCTCCCCCTAGCCTCTCTCTCCCCTCTCGCTCTTCCATCTCCCCCCTCTTTCCCCCTTCTCCCCCTCTCTCCCCCCTCTCTCTCCCCCTCTCTTTGCCTTCTCTCCCTCCCTCTCTCCCTCTCTCCCACCCTCTCTCTCTCTCTCTCTCTCTTTCTCTCTCTCTCTCTCTCTCTCTCTCTCTCTCTCTCTCTCTCTCTCTTGCTCTCTCTCATCCCCATTTTCTCTTCTCACTCTCCCCCTCTCCTACCCTTCCCTTCACTCTCTCTCCCCCCTCTCTCACTCTCACTCTCACTCTCTCTTCCCCTTTTTCCTTCTCACTATCCCCCTTTCTTTCTACCTTCCCTTCTCTCTCTCTCTCTCTCTCTCTCTCTCTCTCTCTCTCTCTCTCTCTCTCTCTCTCTCTCTCTCTCTCTCTCTCTCTCTCTTTCTCTCTCTCTCTCTCTCTCTCTCCCTCTCCATCACTTCCCCATTTTTCCCTTCTCACTCTCCCCATCTCCTTCCCTTCCCTTCTCTCTCTTTCCCCCTCTCACACTCTTTCTCCCCCTTTCCCTTCTCACTTTTCCCCTCTCTCTCTCCTTCTACCTTTCCCTTGTCTCTTCTCTCACAAAAAAAAAAAAAAAATTGTGGGGACTCGCAGGAACCAAGGATCAAATGAGAATGGTTCTGGTAGGGAGGAGTGGATGGAGTAGCAGTGGAAAAGGATGGAACAAGAGTGGGAGAGAAAATTAGGAGAGCTTTCTGAAAAAATGGAGAAAGAGCTCTCTGTGAAATTGGAAAAGAGGTTGGAGAAGGAGACAAAGAATTGGGAGGTACAAGTCGAAACTGCAGTAGCCAAGATTAGGGTCCTAGAAGCTGAGATAAATAGGCTGAAGCGAGTTACAGGGGCAGTGACCAGAGAAGATACAGCATATGAAGCTGCAAGACCCAACAGGAAGGAAGGAATTATGAATTATGCTAAGGTCATATCAGCCTGCCAAGGAGGGCCAAGGAGTGAAAGGGAAGAACAGCTGGGTGCAGATTGAGAGGGTGATAGGTCGAATGCTGAGGCACAACCATGCTATCAAGAGCCACTGGAAAAATCAAGGGAGAAACTGACCACATACAGGCAGGATCCAGAGTCACAGAGGGTGAGGCAATGGGAGGAGGAAAGGGCAAAATCAGTGTTTATCCATGGGCTTCAGAAGAGAGAGGAAAGGACACACACTGAAAGGCAGCAGGAAGAAAGAAAGGAGATTGAGAAAATCATCACGGAAATAGGTGAAGAGATGGACGAGATTGTAAATTTTCAGAGAATAGGGGGGTACTCGAAGGGGAGAAACCGACCAATCTAGCTGATTCTCAGGTCGGAAACAGTGCGGAACAGGATCCTCCAAGAGAAACCACGATTGAAATACTCAGAAGAGTACAAGAGGGTGTTCCTAGACAGAGACAGAACACAATCAGAACGACAACAGCTGAGGGAGAGGACAAAAAAGCGAAAGGAGCTAGGAAAAGAGACAAGAATGGAACCAGCAGAGGTCAGTCAGAGCAGAACAGAACAGCTAGGGCAAGCACACACACATCTATTCTCAGAACCATACAACCTATCACACCATCCCAACACACACTACAATCCATACCCACAGCCTCCACCCAACACCGAGCTATAGAATCTCACAGTATGCTACCAGGTCTCCCAAACCACAGTGTTGGAAAGGAAACTGAAGGTATGGTCCACAAACGCTGATGGAATAACAAATAAGTGGGAGGAGTGGCATGAAAGAGTCAAAGAGGCATCACCGGACATCATAGCTCTCACAGAAACCAAGCTTACAGGTATGATAACAGATGCCATCTTTCCAACGGGATACCAAATCCTGAGGAAAGACAGAGGGAACAGGGGGAGTGGAGGAGTGGCATTGCCGATCAAAAATCGCTGGAGTTTTGATGAGCTGGAGAGAGGAAACAGCGGAGAAGAAAGTGATTACATAGTGGGAACGCTTCACTCTGGAGGTCCCAAGGTGGTAATAGCAGTGATGTATAACCCACCACAGAACAGCAGGAGGCCAAGGCAAGAGTACGACGAGAGCAATAGAGCGATGGTTGACACACTGGCTACAGTGGCCAGAAGAGCTCATGCATGCAGGGCAAAGCTCCTGATCATGGGTGACTTTAACCACAAGGAGATCGATTGGGAGAACTTGGACCCGCATGGGGGCCAAGATACATGGAGGGCTAAGATGATGGAGGTGGTACTGGAAAACTTCATGTACCAACACGTAAGGGACACTACAAGAGAGAGAGAGGAGAGGATGAACCAGCAAGGCTGTACTTAGTATTCACCTTGAGTAGTGCAGATATCGAGAACATCACATATGAAAGACCCCTTGGGGCCAGTGACCATGTGGTTTTAAACTTCGAATACACAGTAGAGCTACAAGTGGAGAGAGAAGCAGGAAGGCCAGGATGAATGAAGCCAAACTACAAGAAAGGGGACTACACAGGAATGAGGAACTTCCTGAACGGGGTTCAGTGGGACAGAGAACTGGCAGGGAAGCCAGTTAATGAGATGATGGAATATGTAGCAACAAAATGCAAGGAGGCTGAGGAGGGGTTTGTACCCAAGGGTAACAGGAATAATGAAAAAGCCAGGATGAGCCCATGGTTTACCCAAAGGTGCAGGGAGGCAAAAACCAAGTGTGCCAGAGAATGGAAGAAATATAGAAGGCAAAGGACCCAGGAGAATAAGGAGAGCAGTCGTAGAGCCAGAAACGAATATGCACAGACAAGAAGGGAGGCCCAAAGACAATATGAAAATGACATAGCAGCGAAAGCCAAATCTGACCCGAAACTGTTGAACAGCCACATCAGGCGGAAAAAACAGTCAAGGACCAGGTAATGAGGCTAAGGAAGGAAGGAGGAGAGACAACAAGAAATGACCGTGAAGTATGTGAGGAACTCAACAAGAGATTCAAAGAAGTGTTCACAGAAGAGACAGAAGGGGCTCCAGAAAGACGGAGAGGTGGGGCACACCACCATGTGCTGGACACAGTGCACACAACCGAGGAAGAAGTGAAGAGGCTTCTGAGTGAGCCAGATACCTCAAAGGCAATGGGGCCAGATAACATCTCCCCATGGGTATTGAGAGAGGGAGCAGAGGCGCTATGTGTACCCCTAACAACAATATTCAATACATCTATCAAAACAGGGAGATTGCCTGAGGCATGGAAGACAGCAAATGTAGTCCCAATCTTTAAAAAAGGAGACAAACATGAAGCATTAAACTACAGACCAGTGTCACTGACATGTATAGTATGCAAAATCAGGAGAAGAGTGGTGGAACATCTAGAAAGGAATGATCTCATCAACAGCAGCCAACAAGGTTTCAGGAACGGGAAATCCTGTGTCACAAACCTACTGAAGTTCTATGACATGGTGACAGCAGTAAGACAAGAGAGAGAGGGGTGGGTGGATTGCATATTCTTGGACTGCAAGAAGGCGTTTGACACAGTTCCACACAAGAGATTGGTGCAAAAACTGGAGGACCAAGCAGGGATAAGAGGGAAGGCACTACAATGGATCAGGGAATACTTGTCAGGAAGACAGCAGCGAGTCATGGTACATGGCGAGGTGTCAGAGTGGGCACCTGTGACCAGCGGGGTCCCACAGGGGTCAGTCCTAGGACCAGTGCTGTTTCTGGTATTTGTGAAAGACATGACGGAAGGAATAGACTCTGAAGTGTCCCTGTTTGCAGATGACGTGAAGTTGATGAGAAGAATTCACTCGATCGAAGACCAGGCAGAACTGCAAAGGGATCTGGACAGGCTGCAGACCTGGTCCAGCAATTGGCTCCTGGAGTTCAATCCCACCAAGTGCAAAGTCATGAAGATTGGGGAAGGGCAAAGAAGACTGCAGACGGAGTACAGTCTAGGGGCCCAGAGACTACAAACCTCACTCAAGGAAAAAGATCTTGGGGTGAGTATAACACCAGGCACATCTCCTGAAGCGCACATCAACCAAATAACTGCTGCAGCATATGGGCGCCTAGCAAACCTCAGAACAGCATTCCGACATCTTAATAAGGAATCGTTCAGGACCCTGTACACCGTGTATGTTAGGCCCATATTGGAGTATGCGGCACCAGTTTGGAACCCACACCTAGCCAAGCACGTAAAGAAACTAGAGAAAGTGCAAAGGTTTGCAACAAGACTAGTCCCAGAGCTAAGAGGTATGTCCTACGAGGAGAGATTAAGGGAAATCAACCTGACGACACTGGAGGACAGGAGAGATAGGGGAGACATGATAACGACATACAAAATACTGAGAGGAATTGACAAGGTGGACAAAGACAGGATGTTCCAGAGATTGGACACAGTAACAAGGGGTCACAGTTGGAAGTTGAAAACACAGATGAATCACAGGGATGTTAGGAAGTATTTCTTCAGCCACAGAGTAGTCAGTAAGTGGAATAGTTTGGGAAGCGATGTAGTGGAGGCAGGATCCATACATAGCTTTAAGCAGAGGTATGATAAAGCTCACTGTTCAGGGAGAGTGACCTGGTAGCGATCAGTGAAGAGGCGGGGCCAGGAGCTCGGACTCGACCCCCACAACCTCAACTAGGTGAGTACAACTAGGTGAGTACACACACACACGCACACACACACACACACACACACACACACACACACACAAACCCTGCTCCAGAGCGATAATCATACACACAGCACCTAGCAGTAGTAGGAAGATATAATTTGTAGGAGCAAGGAATAGGCAGGAGGTTTAAGTCGGGGCTAATGGGACTACAGCCCTGACAACAGTTTCGGGAGATAATGTTTTAGGACACAAAGACAGTACAGTCTGAGAAGCAACTATTGGGTACACATGTAGTAAAAGGTAGTACATAACTGGGTGAAAGAAAGACTCATTAACACACGCTAGTATTATAATTATTAGAATTACTCTCAGTGTTAATTATATCTTATTAGTATTATGGATACACAGAGGTGAGATGTATTTCTGGGACATATAAACAACTGAGGTGCTCACACACACACACGCACACACACATACACACTTGGGGCCAGGAGCTGAGTCTCGACCCCTGAAACCACAACTAGGTGAGTACACACACCCACTCATTCACACAGCTGATCCTTGGAATTTGACCGCGTCCCCTCACCCGCAACAGACCATTCCCTCCCCCACAGACCTTTCCCCTCCCCCCCACTCTTGCCTTCACTCCCTCCTTCCTCCTATCTTTCTCTCTTTCTCGCTCCCTCGCGTTTCTCTCTCTCATAGCCTTTTTCCCTCCCCCTTCCCCCTACTCTCTCTCCCCCCCCCCCTCTCTCTCTCTCTCTCTCTCTCTCTCTCTCTCTCTCTCTCTCTCTCTCTCCCATAACCCTATCCCTCACCCTCCTCTCTCTCTTTAGGCTTCTCTCTCCATCTCCCTTTTTCTATTTTTCTACCCCTCCCTCGCATTTCTCTCTCTCATAGCCTTTTCCCTCACCCTCCTTTCTCCCTCTTGATCTCTCTCTCTCTTTCTCTCTCCCTCTCTTTCTCCCTCTCTCTACCCTTTCTCTCCCCACTCACGTTTCTCTCTCTCTCCCCCTTGGTCTTATCCCTCACCCCCATACTCTCTCCTCTCTCTCCCTCGTTCTACCCTTTCTCTCTCCCCCTCTCACCCTCTCCCTCCTCTAGCCTTCCCCTTCTATTTTTTCTCTCTCTCCTCTAGCCTTGTCCCTCCCCCCCCCACACACACCTTGAAAGCACATAAACTTCTCTCTGTGGTAAAATACATAAGCTTCTGTCTGTGGTTAAAAAAAAAGAAAATGGGTGGACCTAGAGGACGGAAAACCAGAGATCTGGTGGACGAACCAAGGAGGAAAGACTGGGAGTTAGAGCTCCAAAAAAGGGAGGATGAGTGGGGAAGGAAGATAGTAGAGCTTGGTAAGATAATGAAGGAGCGGATAGCTGAAGAGTGCAGGAAGTGAGAGCTACAGGTCTTAGCAGCAGAAGCTAGGATACAGTGCTTAGAAGAGAAACTGATAAGCCTGAAACAGATTAGAGAGACAAATGACAATTCAGATGCGACATCAGGAAATTCAATATCAGGCACAGACAAGGGGATGGTAAGTAACAAAGGAGACATGCCGTACGCGAAGGCCCTATCAGACCCACATGGGGCCAGGGAAAAGACGAGGAGCACACTAAGATCAAATGACAGGTCCAAAGACAATGAAGGTATGCTATATGCAAAAACTCTAACAGCCAACTGCAGTAGCAAGAGACAGCTGATCATGAAAGTCAGTTCACTGAGAATAGAAGTTTCAGATAGGACAGGGACTGAAGGCAAGAACATTTCAATGGAAGGAAATAAAATGCCTCAGAGGAAGCAGATGGAGACTCAGTGGGAGGAGGAAAGGGCGAGGTCAGTTATTGTCTACAGGCTCCAAGAAACCAAGGGGGACAACTTCGAAGAAATAAAACAGGAGGAGGAAAAAATGATTGAAGGCATCATGAAAACAATAGGTGAGGGCGATATGACCCAGGTGACAAATTTTCAGAGAATTGGGTGGTTTGCGAGTGGAAGGATATGGCCTGTCAAAGTAATTTTCAAGGAAGAATCAGTTCGAACCAGGATTCTGCAAGAGAAAGCAAGACTGAGGGACAAACAGGGGTACCAGAGAGTATACCTCGACCGCGACAGAACACAAGAAGAAAGGACTACACTGAAAGAGAGGGTACAGAGATGCAAGGAGGAAGGAGAGGCAATGACGAAGATCAGCAGGACCCAGACACAGGAGGAAGGGCAAACACACCCCACAGAATCTCCCACCAAAAGACTCCAACCGCGACATTCCCAACACAACTGAGCAACCTATACTACAACCCACTCACTGTTCCCTCTGCCACCAACCCCCATATCACAAACCTCACCCCAACAGCTGTCCCTTATGGGCATTCTGACCCCACCCCCATCATCACAAACCCCACCTACACCACAGCCCCATATAGGCCCCCACCAAGGCTCTTGCTCCCACAACCCCAATATTCTTGCAGGACCACAATGATAGAAAAGAAACTGAAAGTTTGGTACACAAACACGGATGGAATAATGAATAAATATGAGGAGTGGAATGAAAGAATCAGTGAGAAATCCCCAGACATCATAGCAGTCACAGAAACAAAACTCGCTGAGACAATAACAGACACAATCTTCCCAATGGGATATCAGATCCTGAGGAAAGATAGAAGGAGTAGAGGGGGAGGAGGGGTTGCACTGCTCATAAAACACCGATGGGGATTTGAAGAAATGGAAGGCATGGACATGACTGGAGAAAGAGACTACATTGTAGGTACAATTTAGTCTGGAGAACATAAAGTAGTCATTGGAGTGATGTATAACCCACCACAGAACTGCAGGAGGCCAAGAAAGGAGTACAAAGAAAACAACAGGGTGATGGTTGACACACTGGCTGAGGTGGCAAGAAGAGCTCACTCGAGCAGAGCAAAGTTACTGGTAATGGGCGATTTCAACCACAGGGAGATCGACTGGGAAAACCTGGAGCCACATGGGGGTCCTGAAACATGGAGAGCCAAGATGATGGATGTGGTACTTGAAAACCTCATGCATCAACATGTCAGGGACACTACCAGAGAGAGAGAGGAGAGGATGAGCCAGCAAGACTGGATCTTGTGTTCACCCTGAGCAGTTCAGACACTGAGGACATCACTTACGAGAGGCCCCTTGGAGCTAGCGATCATGTGGTTCTGAGTTTTGATTATATAGTAGAGTTACAAGTGGAGAAGGTAACAGGAATTGAAGGGGACAGACCAAACTATAAAAGGGGGGACTACACAGGTATGAGAAACTTCCTGCAGGAGGTTCAGTAGGACAGAGAAATGGTAAGAAAATCAGTAAACGAGATGATGGAATATGTGGCAACGAAGTGCAAGATGGCAGAGGAAAGGTTTGTTCCCAAGGGAAAGAGAAATAATAGGAAGACCAAAACGAGTCCTTGGTTTACCCGAAGGTGTAGGGAGGCAAAACCTAAGTGCAACAGAGAATGGAAAAGGTACAGGAGGCATAGGACCCAGGAAAACAAGGAGATTAGTAGAAGAGCCAGAAACGAGTATGCACAGATAAGTAGGGAGGCCCAGCGACAGTACAAAAACGACATAGTATCGAAAGTCAAATCTGACCTGAAACTGCTGTATAGCCACATTAGGAGGAAGACAACAGTCAAGGACCAGGTGATAAGGCTGAGGATAGAAGGTGGAGAACTCACAAGAAATTCTCAAGAGGTATGTGAGGAGCTCAACATGAGATTTAAGGAAATATTTACAGTGGAGACAGGAAGGCCTCTAAGGAGACAGACAAGATGGGGACACCAGCAAGGAATACACCAACAAGTGTTGGACGACATACATACAGATGAGGAGGAGGTGAAGAAACTGCTAAGGGACATCGATACGTCAAAGGCAATGGGACCGGACAACATCTCTCCATGGGTCCTTAGAGAGGGAGCAGATATGCTGTGTGTGCCATTTACCACAATCTTCAACACGTCCCTGGTAACTGGGCAACTACCTAAGGTATGGAAGACGGCAAATGTAGTTCCCATTTTTAAAAAAGGAGACAGAAAAGAGGCACTAAACTATAGACCTGTGTCATTGACGTGTATAGTATGCAAAGTTATGGAGAAGATTATCAGGAGGAGAGTGGTGGAGCACCTGGAACGGAACAAGAGTATAAATGCCAACCAGCACGGATTCATGGAAGGCAAATCCTGTGTCACAAACCTTCTGGAGTTTTATGATAAAATAACAGAAGTAAGACACGAGAGAAAGGGGTGGGGTGATTGCATCTTCTTGGACTGCAAGAAGGCCTTTGACACAGTTCCTCACAAGAGATTAGTGCAGAAGCTAGAGGATCAGGCATATATAACAGGAAGGGCACTGCAATGGATCAGAGAATACCTGACAGGGAGGCAACAACGAGTCATGGAATGTAATGATGTATCACATTGGGCACCTGTGACGAGCGGGGTCCCACAGGGGTCGGTCCTAGGACCAGAGCTATTTTTGGTATATGTGAACGACATGATGGAAGGGTTAGACTCAGAAGTGTCCCTGTTTGCAGATAATGTGAAGTTAATGAGGAGAATTAAATCAGATGAGGACCAGGCAGGACTTCAAAGAGACCTGGACAGACTGGACACCTGGTCCAGCAAATGGCTTCTCGAATTTAATCCTGCCAAATGCAAAGTCATGAAGATAGGGGAAGGACACAGAAGACCACAGACAGAGTATAGGCTAGGTGGCCAAAGGCTGCAAACCTCACTCAAGGAGAAAGATCTTGGGGTGAGTATAACACCGAGCATGTCTCCGGAACCACACATCAACCAGATAACTGCTGCTGCATATGGGTGCCTGGCAAACCTGAGAACAGCATTCCGATACCTTAGTAAGGAATCGTTCAAGACACTGTACACCGTGTATGTCAGGCCCATACTGGAGTATGCAGCACCTGTTTGGAACCCGCATTTGATAAAGCACGTCAAGAAACTAGGGAAAGTACAAAGGTTTGCGACAAGGTTAGTTCCAGAGTTAAGGGAAATGTCCTATGAAGAAAGGTTAAGGGAAATCGACCTGACGACACTGGAGGACAGGAGGGTCAGGGGAGACATGATAACGACATATAAAATACTGTGCAGAATAGACAAGGTGGACAAAGACAGGATGTTCCAGGGAGGAGACACAGAAACAAGAGGCACAATTGGAAGCTGAAGACACAAATGAGTCAGAGAGATATTAGGAAGTATTTCTTCAGTCATAGAGTTGTCAGGCAGTGGAATAGCCTAGAAAATGACGTGGTGGAGGCAGGAACCATACACAGTTTTAAGACGAGGTTTGATAAAGCTCATGGAACAGGGAGACAGAGGACCCAGTAGCAACCGGTGAAGAGGCGGGGCCAAGAGCTAAGACTCGAGCCCTGCAACCACAAATAGGTGAGTACACACGAGAAGTCCCCGGACACCATAGCAGTCACAGAAACCAAACTCACTGAGACAATAACAGATGCAGTCTTCCCACCGGGATATCAGATCCTGAGGAAAGATGAAAGGAGCATAGGGGGAGGAGGGGTTGCACTGCTCATAAAAAACCGATGGAGCTTCTAGGACATGAACGAGATTGGAGAAATGAACTACATAGCAGGCACAATTCAAGCTGGAGAACATAAGTTAGTCATTGCTGTGATGTATAACCCACCACAGAACTGCAGGAGGCCAAGAGAGGAATATGATGAGAACAACAGAGCGATGGTGGACACACTGGCTGAGGTGGCATGAAGAGCTCAATCGTGCAGAGCAAAGATACTGGTTATGGGTGATTTCAAGCACAGGAAGATCGAGTGGAAAAACCTGGAGCCTCATGGGGGCCCCGAAACATGGAGAGCCAAGATAATGGATGTGGTACTGGAAAACATCATGCATCAACACATCAGGGACACAACCAGAGAGAGAGGGGAGGATGAACCAGCAAGATTGGACCTTGTGTTCACCCTGAGTAGCTCAGACATTGATGCCAACACATATGAGAGGCCCCTTGTGGCTAGTGACCACGTAGTCTTGAGTTTTGATTACATAGTAGAGTTACAGGTGGAGAAAGTAACAGGAGTCATATGGAAAAAGCCAAACTATAAAAGGGGAGACTACACAGGGATGAGGAACTTCCTGCGGGAGGTGCAGTGGGACAGAGAAATGGTAGGAAAGACACTAAATGAAATGATATATATATATATATATATATATATATATATATATATATATATATATATATATATATATATATATATATATATATATATATATACATATATACATGTCGTGCCGAATATGTAAAACTGGTCAATTAGCAAGAACTCATTTAAAATTAAGTCCTTTCTAAAATTTTCTCTTATACGTTTAAAGATATATTTTTTTCATTAATGTTAATGTAAAAATTTATAATTTTGCACTAAAAGAATCTTAGAAAACTTACCTAACCTTATTATAACAAGAACAATTTATTTTAGCCTAACCCAACTAAATATATTTTAGATTTGTTTACAATAATTTAATACTAAACAAACACAGTGAAATATATATTTTTCATTAGGTTAAGAATGATTTTGGCGAAATTATACCATACAAAAATTTTCACTTGTCTTATATGGCAAGGTGAGCGTTGCTATTTAAGCCAAGATCGCAAGTTCTGCCTATTCGGCACGACATATATATATATATATATATATATATATATATATATATATATATATATATATATATATATATATATATATATATATATATATATATATATATATATATATATATATATATATATATATATATATATATATATATATATATATATATATATATATATATATATATATATGTCGTGCCGAATATGTAAAACTGGTCAATTAGCAAGAACTCATTTAAAATTAAGTCCTTTCTAAAATTTTCTCTTATACGTTTATAGATATATTTTTTTCATTGATGTTGATGTAAAAATTTATAATTTTGCACCAAAAGGAACTTAGAAAACTTACCTAACCTTATTATAACAAGAACAATTTATTTTAACGTAACCGAACTAAATATATTTTAGATTTGTTTACAATAATTTAATACTAAACAAACACAGTGAAATATATTTTTTTCGTTATGTTCAGAATGATTTTGGCGAAATTATTACATACACAAATTTTCACTTGTACTATTATATGGCAAGATGATCGTTGCTATTTAAGCCAAGATCGCAAGTTCTGCCTATTCGGCACGACATATATATATATATATATATATATATATATATATATATATATATATATATATATATATATATATATATATATATATATATATATATATATATATATATATATATATATATATATATATATATATATATATATATATATATATATATATATATATATATATATATATATATATATATATCATCACTCCTACCACCATTGCTACAATCAACACCACAACAACTACCAAAAGAAACTTCTTCACAATCTCCTTGAGAAAATTTTACACCATCAGCACCATAACTTGCATCAACAACATCACCACTACCACCATACCACCACCACCATACGAGAACAATCGCCACCACCATCAACACCACAGACACATTCATAATCATCAATAGCACCACTACTACAACCACAACTACCAACAGGAGAACTGTCACCATCCAGACGATCATTTCCACCACCAACACATCTACAGCCATCATCATTGCCAGTATTAATCAGCAGCCGCTCTGCTAACACATTCTTCACAACCAACACTGACACATCTCTCACCAGCACACCATGACGAACACCATCACTACCCTCATTATCACCTCCGCTGTCACCGCCACTACTATCATAACTTACATTATCATCACCAATATAGCAGCCACTACTCTTCAGTCAATACCACCACTCCTAGCAGACCTTGAATTCCATCATCGACACCATGCCTAACCCTTCTAGGGTAGGGTAGGTGCCTGAGCCCGAGCCTTTAGCTCATAAGACTGTCATTCCCATTTGCCCCCTTGTGGCGGGGATGGCAGACCAGAGAGGCCTAGCTTGTGGCTAGGCCTGGGGACAGTTGGTCCCAAAGATGAGGAGGTACTTGTGCCTCCTCCCATGGGAGACTTAGGTCTCAGACACTCCCTAAAGAGGGAGTCAAGGCCGGGCCACCACTTGGAAAAGGCCAGGGCCGGGAGAATACCGGCTAATCTTTAATAATAATAATAAATTCCATCACCCCTAGCAGACCTTGAATACCATCACCCCTAGCAGACCTTGAATACCACCACTCCTAGCAGACCTTGAATACCACAACCCCTAGCAGACCTTGAATACCATCACCCCTAGCAGACCTTGAATACCATCACCCCTAGCAGACCTTGAATACCATCACCCCTAGCAGACCTTGAATACCATCACCCCTAGCAGACCTTGAATACCATCACCCCTAGCAGACCTTGAATACCATCACCCCTAGCAGACCTTGAATACCACCACCCCTAGCAGACCTTGAATACCACCACTCCTAGCAGACCTTGAATACCATCACCCCTAGCAGACCTTGAATACCACCACTCCTAGCAGACCTTGAATACCATCACCCATAGCAGACCTTGAATACCATCACCCCTAGCAGACCTTGAATACCATCACCCCTAGCAGACCTTGAATACCATCACCCCTAGCAGACCTTGAATACCATCACCCCTAGCAGACCTTGAATACCATCACCCCTAGCAGACCTTGAATACCACCACCCCTAGCAGACCTTGAATACCATCACCCCTAGCAGACCTTGAATACCACCACTCCTAGCAGACCTTGAATACCATCACCCCTAGCAGACCTTGAATACCATCACCCCTAGCAGACCTTGAATACCATCACCCCTAGCAGACCTTGAATACCATCACCCCTAGCAGACCTTGAATACCATCACCCCTAGCAGACCTTGAATACCATCACCCCTAGCAGACCTTGAATACCATCACCCCTAGCAGACCTTGAATATCATCACCCCTAGCAGACCTTGAATACCATCACTCCTAGCAGACCTTGAATACCATCACCCCTAGCAGACCTTGAATACCATCACCCCTAGCAGACCTTGAGTACCATCACCCCTAGCAGACCTTGAATACCACCACCCCTAGCAGAAGTTAAATACCACCACCCCTAGCAGACGTTAAATACCACCACCCCTAGCAGATTTTGAATACCACCACCATCCCTAGCAGATCTTGAATATTATCACTCCTAGCAGACCTTGAATACCACCACCATCCCTAGCAGATCTTGAATACCACCACCATCCCTAGCAGATCTTGAATATTATCACTCCTAGCAGACCTTCAATACCACCACCATCCATAGCAGTTCTTGAATACCACCACCCCTAGCAGACCTTGTATTACAACCCAGGAACAATAAGGCCAGTTATCTTGGGTGTAAAGGGAGCAAAATAAACACAGCCGAAAACTTTGACTTACATTACCCTTCACCAAGTATAAACAGCAGTATGTACACTATATATACTATGTACAGCAATAGGTATTAGTGCACTCCACGGTAATCAAGAAGAATTAATGCTACTAGAGAGCAGACCGTGCTTCAACCTGCTCTCGAATGGAAATGACAAGGGTGGAAATGTGAGTGGTAACAATGTCATCTCCACAATTGAAAGATCAACCTAATCATTGGCTGAACCTAGACATTGATCTGACGATGGGGCCCCGTCGTCTGACCCTTAGCACCCGGTTCGCTGGTTGGGGAGATAGCCTTTTAATGAGGGTGTGTACTTGTGGTGAATACAGGTTACATACTCTTTGCATGCCACACCTTGAATACCACCACCATCCCTGGAGTTTACATGGGTCTGCAGATCTTGAATACCACCACCCTTAGATGATCTTGAATACTACCACCTCTAGCAGATCTTGAATACCACCTCCCCTAGCAGATCTTGAATACCACCACCCCTAGCAGACCTTGAATACTATCACACCTAGCAGATCTTGAATAACACCACCATCCCTAGCAGATCTTGAATAGCACCACCCCTAGAAGATCTTAAATTCCACTACCTTTAGCAGATCTTGGATGCCACCACCCCTAGCAGATCTTGAATACCACCTCCCCTAGCAGACCTTGAATACCACCACCCCTAGCAGACGTTAAATACCACCACCCCTAGCAGATTTTGAATACCACCACCATCCCTAGCAGATCTTGAATATTATCACTCCTAGCAGACCTTCAATACCACCACCATCCCTAGCAGATCTTGAATACCACCACCATCCCTAGCAGATCTTGAATATTATCACTCCTAGCAGACCTTCAATACCACCACCATCCCTAGCAGATCTTGAATACCACCACCCCTAGCAGACCTTGTATTACAACCCAGGAACAAAAAGGCCTGTTATCCTGGGAGTAAAGGGAGCAAAATAAACACAGCAGAAAACTTTGACTTACATTACCTTTCACCAAATATAAACAGCAGTATGTACACTATATATACTATGTACAGCAATAGGTATTAGTGCACTCCACGGTAATCAAGAAGAATTAATGCTACTAGAGAGCAGACCGTGCTTCAACCTGCTCTCGAATGGAAATGACAAGGGTGGAAATGTGAGTGGTAACAATGTCATCTCCACAATTGAAAGATCCACCTAATCATTGGCTGAACCTAGACATTGATCTGACGATGGGGCCCCGTCGTCTGACCCTTAGCACCCGGTTCGCTGGTTGGGGAGATAGCCTTTTAATGAGGGTGTGTACTTGTGCCGAATACAGGTTACATACTCTTTGCATGCCGCACCTTGAATACCACCACCATCCCTGGAGTTTACATGGGTCTGCAGATCTTGAATACCACCACCCTTAGATGATCTTGAATACTACCACCTCTAGCAGATCTTGAATACCACCTCCCCTAGCAGATCTTGAATACCACCACCCCTAGCAGACCTTGAATACTATCACCCCTAGCAGATCTTGAATACCACCACCATCCCTAGCAGATCTTGAATAGCACCACCCCTAGAAGATCTTAAATTCCACTACCTTTAGCAGATCTTGGATGCCACCACCCCTAGCAGATCTTGAATACCACCTCCCCTAGCAGACCTTGAATACCACCACCCCTAGCAGACGTTAAATACCACCACCCCTAGCAGATTTTGAATACCACCACCATCCCTAGCAGATCTTGAATAGCACCACCCCTAGAAGATCTTAAATTCCACTACCTTTAGCAGATCTTCGATGCCACCACCCCTAGCAGATCTTGACTACCACCTCCCCTAGCAGACCTTGAATACCACCACCCCTAGCAGATCTTGAATACCACCTCCCCTAGCACACCTTGAATACTACCACCCCTAGCAGACCTTGAATACCACCACCCCTAGCAGATCTTGAATACCACCTCCCCTAGCAGACCTTGAATACCACCACCCCTAGCAGATCTTGAATACCACCTCCCCTAGCAGACCTTGAATACTACCACCCCTAACAGCCTTCTGCTGCACCTTAGGATTAATTACAAATTCCAGTTCCAAAACTCTACTCTTATCACTGTCACCACAACTACCACCACCACGATGACTATCAGCCCTACTGCAGGTCACACAACAATCACCATTTCTACCAACAACTTCACTACAAGAGTTTCCACCACTAGCATCACGAGCAAATAGCTATATGTCTACTACCGCAACCACCACGATCACTACGCTACCAGCACCACTATCAACAGAAGCATCCCTAGCAGTACAACATTGTTAATGCAACCAAGAGCAGCGCACCAACATCACGCATGCAATAGTATCTGCAACTCCTTTATCATCGCCACCACTCTTTGCCACACAACCAGCACTGGTACCAGCACAAACACCAGCATCACCACTATCAATATTACCAACGGCATCGCTACTGCTAGAACTACAATCGACACAACGAAAAATACCATTACCATTTGCACCACCAACCGTGCTAGCACCACAACAGGCGAACTCTCAGCACTACCCCAGCTACTATCAGCACGACCACCACTACCACTACCATCACTATTATCATCAGTAATAGCAATATCATAACAACTTACAGCACCACAACTGCTTACACCATCAGCAACACCACAACTGTTTACACCAGCAACAACACCACAACTGCTTACACCACCAGCAGCACCACAACTGCTTACACCAGCAGCACCACCACAACCACTTACACCACCAACAGCACCACAACCACTTACACCAGCAGCAGCACCACAACCACTTACACTACCAGTAGCGCCACAACCTAAACGAGCCTATAAGTACCAGCACCAACATTCCTACCACCAATAGCACAACTACGACTTTCACTACGATAATCATCAGTAGCACCACTAATACTTGCACCAACATAAAATATAAGCGTAATAATTATTAACAGCACCACATAAGTACAATCATCACCACCAGCACAAAAATCCAATAAACACTCCAACACAATTACCACCATTACTATTAGCACCTATCACTACTAGCACCACCACTACCACCAGCACCACCACTGTCAACAGCACCAGCCACTACCAACAGCACAACCACCAGCATTACCATCACCACCAGCATCACCGTCACCACCAGTATCACCACCACCACAAGCATCACCATCACCACCAGCATTACCACCATTACCAATATCACCACCATCACCACCACCACAACCACCAGCATCACCACCACCAGCATCACCACCAGCATCACCACCAGCATCATCACCACCAGCATCACCACCAGCATCACCACCACCAGCATCATCACCACCAGCATCACCATCAACAGCATCACCACCAGCATCACCTCCACCAGCGTCACCACCAGCATCACCAAAACCACCAGCATCACCACCACCACCACCAAAACCACCAGCATCACAACCATCACCAGCGTCACCACCACCAGCATCACCACCAGCATCACCACCACCAGCATCATCACCACCAGCATCACCACCAACAGCATCACCACCAGCATTACTATCACCACCAGCATCACCGTCACCACCAGTATCACCACCACCGCAAGCATCACCATCACCACCAGCAATACCACCATTACCAATATCACCAGTTAGTTTAGTTTAATATGTTTATTATGCACCCCATACCCATCCTGTGGGACCAATATCACCACCATCACCATCACCACCACCACAACCACCAGCATCACCACCATGACAGTCACTACCTGCACACCACACACCATTGAGACAATCTCTTTTACGACCACTAGTATCACGCCTACCACCATCGGCACCACCACTGCTATTATAATTATCACAATATTCTCCTCCATCATTAATTTCATTACAACCATCACCATCAGAGCTAGAGAGAAACTACCACCACTCACTAAAACTAACATAACAAGCACTATTTCCAACACTCCCTACCACTACCATCAACAACACTATCATTAATATCACCACTACCACTACCATTACCATCACAACTACCAACACGACTACCAGCATCAGTACCAACAACCAGACAAGCACTGACTCAGGAAACACTCCGAAGGCTCAGACCAATACCACTGTACAAACACCACGAGTGTTGACGCACTCAGTCTTTGATCAAGTCTCATTAATATTCAAAGAGGGAGATGCAAGCCCTAACCTAGTTTTGACTTGACGTTCCTGGCTGCCAGGTTTGTGCAAGTATTCATTACAACCCAGAATGGAACTACAGACAAGAGTGACGTTGTCCCTTCATGTTTATAATATTTACTTCAATAACCTGTATCTGATTGCTCACACAATTTATATTATAAATACATACATTATATATAATATATATATATATATATATATATATATATATATATATATATATATATATATATATATATATATATAATATATATATATATATTTAAGTATATAGGGAAGTACCACCTCTATAGCTGGAATGGGGACCCTCATCCTCAGAGAAGACAATAAACGTACCTCAGAGAAAACTCAAGGTTCTCCCCGGAGCTGTTTGAATATTTTCTTCTCCTACCACCCCCTATATATTTTTTATTCTATGTGAACATTTATTAATAAACAAAATACATTTACAGAAAAAAACATAAACATGAATACAATGGCACAATGTATCAAAGATGATGAATTTCCTCCAGCTCCTCCGAGGCTGGACGTGAGCCAAGTATGCAGCAAGCATTTCCCCTCTGGATGGCGACGCTGAGGTGCTGGAACATGAAAGTGGCTGCCCTTGGGTCCCTGGTGGTGTCGATGAGTCTGGAACCCAATTCTTTAAGGAAACGTGTGGCATTTTTTCCCCATGATCCCAAGGTCTCTGATCCCACTGGGACAAATTGATACTGTTGGCTAATGTCCCTGTACTTGCTGATCTTGTACTCCTCCCTGTGGTCAGCAGCTCCTCCCTGTCGCCCCACACTGTGATGGATATAGGTGTCAGCCAGTGTGGACACACAGGTATAGTCCCATGCTAAGAGCTTGCCATTCTTCCAAGGATAGATGGTGATCCCGTCGGGGCGGTTTGCTGGGTTGTGGGTATTGTTTGCTGCAAGTGATAGTGGCTCCCTCTCGGCAGGGCATCAAGCTGTAGCAAGGGTTCTCTTAATGATGTCGTTGACCTCATTGTGTCTTGCATGCCAGCCCTTGGTTTTGGAACAGTTAAGACCATGTAGACCGTATTGGTCTGCTTGCACTTCGCCGCAAATACACATATATTCTGTGTGAATTGGGGCAGCAAGGCGCAGAGCCACTGCAATACGGAGGGTCTTAGGGTCGAGTCGCGTTCCCATTGCCGATATGGGAACTGTTTGGAGGAAGTCCCCGGAGTGATGTGCACTCACAGCCTGGAGACGGGCAATCTCCCTATCTGATGTTGCAGCCCTGAGCATGTTGGCAAGCACCTTTTCAGCAATTGGGCTATCCCAGCTTGACTGTTTGTGAGCCAGTGCTGCACTAGGGTTTGGTGCTGGAGCAGCAAGAGTCTCCCATTCGGTGATGGCACTGACATAGCTAGGGTCTTCTATTCCTGCTGAGTCACTGAGGGTGTCAGGAAGAATTTGTCTTATCAACTCGTTTGATGCAATGGAAGAGGATAGGAAAGCTGGTAGAGCAATCTGGGAGGATCTGCGTATATTTTAGATTTGTTTACAATAATTTAATACTAAACAAACACAGTGAAATATATTTTTTTCGTTAGGTTCAGAATGATTTTGGCGAAATTATTGCATACACAAATTTTCACTTGTCCTGTATGGCAAGATGAGCGTTGCTATTTAAGCCAAGATCGCAAGTTCTGCCTATTCGGCACGACATATATACATACATATATATATATATATATATATATATATATATATATATATATATATATATATATATATATATATATTATAGGTAGTAGGTTGGTAGACAGCAACCGCCCAGGGAGGTACTACCGTCCTGCCAAGTGAGTGTAAAACGAAAGCCTGTAATTGTTTTACATGATGGTAGGATTGCTGGTGTCCTTTTTTCTGTCTCATGAACATGCAAGATTTCAGGTACGTCTTGCTACTTCTACTTACACTTAGGTCACACTACACATACATGTACAAGCACATATATACACACCCCTCTGGGTTTTCTTCTATTTTCTTTCTAGTTCTTATTCTTGTTTATTTCCTCTTATCTCCATGGGGAAGTGGAACAGAATTCTTCCTCCGTAAGCCATGCGTGTTGTAAGAGGCGACTAAAATGCCGGGAGCAAGGGGCTAGTAACCTCTTCTCCTGTATATATTACTAAATGTAAAAGGAGAAACTTTCGTTTTTCCTTTTGGGCCACCCTGCCTCGGTGGGATACGGCCGGTGTGTTGAAAGAAGATATATATATATATATATATATATATATATATATATATATATATATATATATATATATATATATATATATATATATATATATATGTATATATATATATAACTGGCCTGGGGACTCTCATCCTCAAAGAAGACAATAAACGTTCCTCAGGGAAAACTCAAGGTTCTCCTCGGAGCTGTTTGAATATTTTCTTCTGCTACCACCCCCTATATTTTTAAGCTACATGTGCACTTTATTAGACAGAATACATGATAGAAAACAGAAACATGAATACATTGGTACAGTATATCAAAGGTTATGAATCTCCTCCAGCTCCTCCGAAGCTGGACGCGAGCCCAGTATGCAGCATGCATTTCCCCTCTGGATGGCCACGCTGAGGAGCTGGAACATGAAAGTGGCTGCCCTTGGTGTTACAAAAGCGCAATATCTAATAAGCATAGAGATCTCCAGTGAATACTAGAAAGGACTGTCCCTCTAGCATCCAGGCTGTTACTGGGTTTTTGTAACAAGTAGTCAGTATCCTGGTCCAATTATCCATTAGAATTCAATAGTAAGATTCAATAGCGCTTTAGGATTACAACTGGTAGGCTACTATAGAAATTAAAATTTAAGAAGTTTATTAATAAATATAAAGTTGTCTAGGTGGACAATATCAAAGTAAATCAAAGTAATCAGTTTAATATAATATAGGATACAAGTTGCTACAGTAATACTGTACAGTAGTACAGTAGTATTGTGCTGAATACACATATCATATCTTTATGGCTTTTAAATACCGTCTGGTACATTGTCAGCATTTAAGAATGTAATACTAATATATACAAGTGAGTATGTGTGTATGTAAGTGCTCTAAGCACTTCGCTATGTCTCAGTACTCGATTAGACTTAACCAGTGACTGACTAAAAGTCCTCACATAAACTAATTTCTTGACCAACCTGGCAATCAGAACAGCTTGCTTGAATAGTAAAACGACCGATTTGCCCAACAGCAATACAACATGCAGCAGCAACACAGAATCAGGAACAAGGAGATAACATAACGACCCTAAGTAGGGACCATCTGCAGATCCTCCACAAAAAATCACAAAACTCCCATACTACTGAATCTAAGTTCAGCATAAGAAAATCCTCGAATGTGACAGTGCACAGATACCAGTACAAATTAGGTCAAAAACTACAGCTCAGAGTGACAGTGTGACATACAACCTCAGTAAAACGTCGAAAATCACTAGGTCTAGGTTGTGCTCTGTGAACAGAGTTACACAGAACTAACAACAAGAGAGAGCGACAGAGATGATGTTCCAACAAGGGCCAGCAAGGGAGAGCTGGAGAGGGAGATGTTGTTGGAATCACCATCAACCAGAGAGAGAGAGAGCTAGCGAAGACAAGGCAGTCTCTTCACCCAAGTGAGGTGTGATCACCCCACCCTGATCACGTGTCTCTGTGGACTGTTGCTGCCCAGCAACTACAGAGAAGCCAGCAGCGAAACAAGCAAGGCAGTAGTTACAGTAGTTAAACAATGCCATCAGCTACTTAACACTCTCCAGCAATGAGTACTGAATAAGGTGTAAATGTTATATCCTACCTAATAATATAACTAAGTCAAATAATAATACAAAGCAATATATTTATGATTTAGCTAATATCGCAAATATCAGCAATATAAAATTATATGAATAGGTAATATACATTATATGCATTGTGACCCATTCAGGGGTCGCAATACTTGGGTCCCAGGTGGTGTCGATGAGTCTGGAACCCAGTTCTTTAAGGAAACGTGTGGTATGTTTTCCCCATGATCCCAAGGTCACTGATCCCACTGGGACAAATTGATATTGTTGGCTTATGTCCCTGTACTTGCCGATCTTGTACTCCTCCCTGTGGTCAGCAGCTCCTCTCTGTCACCAGACACTGTGATGGATATAGGTGTCCACCAGTGTGGACACACAAGTGTAGTCCCATGCTAAGAGCTTGCCATTCTTCCAAGGATAGATGGTGATCCTGTCGGGGCGGTTTGTTGGGTTGTGGGTATTGTTGGCTGCATATGATTGGGGCTCCCTCTGGGCTGGGCATCCAGCTGTAGCAAGGGTTCTCTTTATGATGTCATTGACCTCATTGTGTCTTGCATGCCAGCCCTTGGTTTTGGAACAGTTAAGACCATGTAGACCATATTGGTTGGCTTGTGCATCGCCGCAAATGCACGTATATTCCGTGTGAATTGGGGCAACAAGGTGCAGAGCCACTGCAATATGGAGGGTCTTAGGGTCGAGGCACGTTCCCATTGTCGATATGGAAACTGTTTGGAGGAAGTCCCCGGAGTGAGGTGCACTCATAGCTAGGAGACAGACGATCTCCCTGTCTGATGTTGCAGCCCTGAGCATATTGGCAAGCACCTTTTCAGCGATGGGGCCCTCCCAGCTTGACTGTTTGTAAGCCAGTGCTGCACTAGGGTTTGGTGCTGGAGCAGCAAGAGTCTCCCATTCAGTGATGGCACTAGCATAGTTAGAATCCTGTATTCCTGCTGAGTCACTAAGGTTGTTAGGAAGAATTTGTCTTATTAACTCATTTGATGCTATGGAAGAGGATAGGAAATCTGGTAGGGCTATCTGGGAGGATCTGCATACTCCCAGCCCCCCAAGCCTGACCGGAAGTGAGGCTTGCAACCACTGTCTATCCTCAAGGGAAAGATTCAATACACTCTCTAGCATGGCCTTAAGGAGAAAGTCATATTCCTCGAGTTTCGGACTGATGAAAGCTGGGGAGCATCTCAGAAGGTAGGTAAGTTTTGGGATTGACAGGCACCTGGTGAGTAGGTAGAAGGTTTCATATGTATCAGTGTCTTTCATTTTTTTTTTCTAGGATCTGATCGATGGCATTGGACCAAAGAGGAGCACCAATGAGAGTGCTTTTGGCTGGATCAATGAATCGTGCTCCTGGTAAAACAGCACTTATATTCTGGATCATCTGTGGATAGCTAGAAACTATTTCACATTTGGTGGGGTTTAAAGATAGGCCCAGGCTTTCTCCCACGTCTTTAATTTTTCTGATGCCTTCTAGGAGAGATTCTGTTGTGCCAGCTAGGGTACCATCGTCCAGGAACCAGATATTGAGCTCACTGGAGAGTGCTTCTGTGACTTCCTTGATGACCAAACAGAACAGAAAGAGGGCGAGAGGGTCTCCCTATTGCACACCCTCACATGAGTCAATGTCGTGATCCCCAAACAATAGTTTAGAAGTCTCACTGTAACACGATTCTATGAAGGGATAGAGGGAAGGGAAGTTTCTATAAACTGCTTGGAGAGCAGCATTCCTTCTGACTAAGTTGAAAGAGTTGACGAAGTCCAATTTGATCAAAGCTTTTTCATCGGACATGTTGTTGATGTATACTCGTTATGCGTGGGCAGCTGCTGTGACACAGCCTTGTTGAACACCAAAACCGAGCTGAGTTGGTTTCAACATTACAACAGCCTCTTGGCTCAGCCTTCTTACTGCAGCCTTGGCAACCAGGCGTCGAAGTGTTGCCCACTGCAATTGGTCTGATTCCTCCATCCTTTTTCCGGAGGGCACACAATGAGGCACCAAAGAAAAGGGGTCTAATGGCCTCTGGGACACTGTCAGCCAGGGACAGGTTGGAAAATTTGGTGAGTTTAGACAGCAACCTCTCTGAAACATCACCAAGCACTGGATTGAGCATTTGTTTTAGGTGTTGAGTCCTTAAATCGGTGAGACCTCCTCCTGAACCATGTGGATATGACATAGCACCTTTATACACATCAACATCCTGTAAGGTTAAATGTTCTTCGCCTGCTGTTATGTCGGGGAGGTCAGTGTTGGTACTGGGAGCCCTGGGTGGATGTTTGTCCTTCAGAGCTTGTGCCGCACTAACGTCTTTAGGAGCGATGGTATCCTCACTGGTTATAAGCCTCATTGCTCCAGTAGTATTTATTACCCTCTTCTATTTTTTTGGTAATTTGCGCTCTGATTTTTGAGGCGTCGGATGTCCTGTTGTTGGCATTTGCCCGGCGGGTGTTTGTCGCCCTAGGAGGGAGACGGATGAGGTTGTCATCTCTAGGCAATGCATTTGTTGCCCTAATGACATATGTTGCTAGTGACTTGTCCCTCCTTGGTGGGACAGGCAAACAGGTATTGCCAAAAAGCAGCAGGTTGTGCCAGCTTCCGTTGTTTGAAGGAGCATCACTAGCAGCTTGAGGGCGAGCTGCTTTGGGGATGTGTGTCAGAGTCCTGGTGAATGTTAATTTGATTGCAGATTTGAGGTCCTCTGTGGAGGTGAAGTCACGGTAGCTGTCAGCTCTGTCTGCTTGAAGGGGCTGTTGGTTGTTCTCATTTGGAGCTCTCCTAGAGCCTAGACATCCACTGTGTGCACGGATGTTGCCAGTTGTGGGATTGAGTGCACATTCCCTGTGGCACACCTGGCAGATACCTCGTGAACGACGGCTGACTCTGTCGAGAAGATTCCTGGGAACCCGGCACTTCTTGCGACATTGCTGACATCGTAGGGGTGGGAGGGCGCCAGCTGTGGGGTAACGGGTGAAGGACAGCATGGATTCATCCGGGATGAGGGTGGGGGAGTAGCGAGGGGCAGAGCGAGTAATTGGTGGAGCACTAAACGGCAACGCCCTTGGTCAGGAAGTCAGTGGGCCTATGCTGGGATGTGAGGAGGGGACCATGGATGGGGGGCGGAGGGAGTGGTCCTGTGTGTTCGCTAAAGATGCACATCAATGACAAACTTTTGCTAGTTGTTATACACTTATTATTCCAAATTGGTAAAACTTCTTGCCAAATAAGGCAAGAAATAATTTCGCAAAAATCATATATATATATATATATATATATATATATATATATATATATATATATATATATATATATATATATATATATATATATATATATATATATATATATATATATATATATATATATATATATATATATATATGTATATATATATATATATATATATATATATATATATATATATATATATATATATATATATATATATATATATATATATATATATATATATGTATATATATATATATATATATATATATATATATATATATATATATATATATATATATATATATATATATATATATATATATATATATATATATATATATATATATATATATATTATGTCGTGCCGAATATGTAAAACTGGTTAATTAGCAAGAACTCATTTGAAATTAAGTCCTTTCTAAAATTTTCTCTTATACGTTTAAAGATATATTTTTTCCATTAATGTTAATGTAACAATTTTTAATTTTGCACCAAAAGAATCTTAGAGAACTTACCTAACCTTATTATAACAAGAGCAATTTATTTTAGCCTAACCAAACTAAATATATTTTAGATTTGTTTACAATAATTTAGTACTAAACAAACACAGTGAAATATATTTTTTTCGTTAGGTTCATAATGATTTTGGCGAAATTATTGCATACACAAATTTTCGCTTGTCCTATTTGGCAAGATGAACATTGCTATTTAAGCCAAGATCTCAAGTTCTGCCTATTCGGCACGCCACACACACACACACACACACACACACACACACACACACACACACACACACACACACACACACACACACACACAGGTAATCAGACTGAGGAAGGGTGATGGGGAGTTCACAAGAAACGACAGGGAGGTATGTCAGGAGCTCAACACGAAATTTAAAGAAGTATTTACAGTGGAAACCAGTAGGACTCCAGGAAATCAGAACAGGAGGGTACACCAGCAAGTGCTGGATGAGGTACATAAAACCAAGGAGGAGGTGAAGAAGCTGCTATGCGAACTTGACACCTCAAAGGCGGTGGGACCAGACAACATCTCTCCGTGGGTTCTTAAAGAGGGACCAGAGATACTGTGTGTGCCATTAACAAAGATCTTCAACACATCATTTGAAACTGGGAAACTCCCCGAGGTATGGAAGATTGCGAATGTAGTCCCAATTTTTAAAAAGGGAGGCAGACATGAGGCACTAAACTAAAGACCTGTATCACTAACGTGTATAGTACGCAAGGTCATGGAGAAGATCATCAGGAGGAGAGAGGTGGAGCACCTGGAAAGAAACAAGCATGGTTTCAGGGAAGGAAAATCCTGTCACAAACCTACTAGAGTTTTATGACAAGGTGACAGAAGTAAGACAAGAGAGAGAGGGGTGGATCGACTGCATTTTTTTGGACTGCAAGAAGGCCTTCGACACAGTTCCTCACAAGAGGTTACTGCAAAAGCTAGAGGATCAGGAACACATAACAGGAAAGGCACTGCAATGGATCAGAGAATACCTGACAGGGAGGCAACAACGAGTCATGGTACGTGACGAGGTGTCAGAGTGGGCGCCTGTGACAAGCGGGGTTCCACAGGGGTCAGTCCTAGGACCTGTGCTGTTCTTGGTATATGTGAACGACATAACGGAAGGGATAGACTCAGAAGTGTCTTTGTTTCCAGATGATGTGAAGTTAATGAGGAGAATCAAATCGGATGAGGATCAGGCAGGACTACAAAGAGACCTGGACAGGCTACAAGCCTTGTCCAGCAACTGGCTCCTTGAGTTTAACCCTGCCAAATGCAAAGTCATGAAGATTGGGGAAGGGCAAAGAAGACTGCAGACACAATATAGTTTAGATGGCCAAAGACTGCAAACCTCGCTCAAGGAAAAATATCTGGGGGTGAGTATAACACCGAGCATATCTCCTGAGGTGCACATCAAACAGATAACTGCTGCAGCATACGGGCGCCTGGCAAACCTACGGATAGCGTTCCGATACCTCAGTAAGGATTCGTTCAAGACTCTGTATACCATTTACGTCAGACCCATACTGGAGTATGCAGCACTAGTTTGGAATCCACACCTAGTCAAGCACGTCAAGAAATTAGAGAAAGTGAAAAGGTTTGCAACAAGACTAGTCCCAGAGCTACGGGGATTGTCCTACGAAGAAAGGTTGAGGGAAATCGGCCTGACGACAGTGGAGGACAGAAGGGTCAGGGGAGACATGATAACTACATATAAAATACTGCGCGGAATAAACAAGGTGGACAAAGACGGGATGTTCCAGAGAAGGGACACAGAAACAAGGGGTCACAATTGGAAGTTGAAGACTCAGATAAATCAAAGGGATTTTAGGAAGTATTTCTTCAGTCATAGAGTTGTCAGGCCGTGGAATAGCCTAGAAAGTGACGTAGTGGAGGCGGGAACTATACATAGTTTTAAGGCGAGGTATGATAAAGCTCATGGGACAGGGAGAGAGAGGACCTAGTAGAAATCAGCGAAGAGGTGGGGCCAGGAGCTATGAATCGACCCCTGAAACCACAAATAGGTGAGTACAAATAGGTGAGTACACACACACACACACACACACACACACACACACACACACACACACACACACACACACACACACACACATATATATATGTCGTGCCGAATAGGCAGAACTTGCGATCTTGGCTTAAATAGCAACGCTCATCTTGTCATATAGGACAAACGAAAATTTATGTATGCAATAATTTCGCCAAAATCATTCTGAACCTAACGAAAAAAAATATATTTTACTGTGTTTGTTTAGTATTAAATTATTGTAAACAAATCTAAAATATATTTAGTTGGGCTAGGCTAAAATAAATTGTTCTTGTTATAATAAGGTTAGGTAAGTTTTCTAAGATTCTTTTGGAGCAAAATTAAAATTTTTTACATTAACATTAATGGAAAAAATATATATTTAAACGTATAAGAGAAAATTTTAGAAAGGACTTAATTTTAAATGAGTTCTTGCTAATTAACCAGTTTTGCATATTCGGCACGACATATATATATATATATATATATATATATATATATATATATATATATATATATATATATATATATATATATATATATATATATATCTCAGGAATTCGCAAGAACAGGCGAAATATTCAAAAGCACTGATCTCTGGCTGAAGGAGACTCGAACCTACGATCCTTGGAACAAGGTACGCAGTGCTTTACCAACCTAGCTACACTGGTCCAATACCTCGGCGTCTAGCGTGAGCTAGACGTTGATCAAAGGCAGCCAGCTCTCAAGCAGGAGGCTTACAGCTTTTCATGTCTAGTAAGGCTGATGCATGCAGTTGATAAGATGAAAATAAATATATGTCAGATGAAATATATATATGTCGTGCCGAATATGTAAAACTGGTCAATTTAAAATTAAGTCCTTTCTAAAATTTTCTCTTATACGTTTAAAGATATATTTTTTTCATTAATGTTAATGTAAAAAATTTTAATTTTGCACCAAAAGAATCTTAGAAAACTTACCTAACCTTATTATAGCAATAACAATTTATTTTAGCCTAACCCAACTAAATACATTTTAAATACGTTTACAATAATTTAATACTAAACAAACACAATCAAAAATATTTTTTTCGTTAGGTTCAGAATGATTTTGGCGAAATTATTGCATACACAAATTTTCACTTGACCTAAATGGCAAGACAAGCGTTGCTATTTAAGCCAAGATGGCAAGTTCTGCCTATTCGGCACGACATATATATATATATATATATATATATATATATATATATATATATATATATATATATATATATATATATATATATATATATATATATATATATATATATATATATATATATATATATATATATATATATATATAATATAATATATATATATATATATATATATATATATATATATTAATATTAATAATATTAATATCTTTATTTTACTACAAGTACATGTACTGGGTATACAGTCCTAGCTGATAACGATGATGTACTACTATATAGAAAGTCCCTTGTTATGCTCCGCATTTCGGGCAAATTAGATCAGTGTCCCAGGATGCGACCCACAACAGTCGACTAACACCCAGGTACCCATTTTACTGATGGGGAACATAGACAACAGGTGGAAAGAAATACGTCCAATGTTTCTACTCTGGCTGTATAAATATATATATATATATATATATATATATATATATATATATATATATATATATATATATATATATATATATATATATATATACAATGTCGTGCCGAATAGGCAGAACTTGCGATCTTGGCTTAAATAGCAATGCTCATCTTGCCATATAGAACAAGTGAAAATTTGTGTATGCAATAATTTCGCCAAAATCATTCTGAACCTAACGAAAACAATATATTTCAATGTGTTTGTTTAGCATTAAATTATTGTAAACAAATCTAAACTATATTTAGTTGAGTTAGGCTAAAATAAATTGCTCTTGTTATAATAAGGTTAGGTAAGTTTTCTAAGATTCTTTTGGTGTAAAATTAAATTTTTTTACATTAACATTAATGAAAAAAATATATCTTTAAACGTATTAAAGGAAATTTTAGAAAGGGCTTAATTTTAAATGAGTTCTTGCTAATTGACCGGTTTTGCATATTCTGCACGACATATATATATATAAATATATATATATATATATATATATATATATATATATATATATATATATATATATATATATATATATATATATATATATATATATATATATATATATATATATATATATATATATATGCAAAACAACCACTCTGAAATAATAGAGAAATTCCAAGCGCTTTCGTGACTACTCACATTATCAAGGAACTATGTATATATATATATATATATATATATATATATATATATATATATATATATATATATATATATATATATATATATATATGTATATATATATATATATATATATATATATATATATATATATATATATATATATATATATATATATATATATTATATTTTATTTTTTTATTATCACACTGGCCGATTCCCACCAAGGCAGGGTGGCCCGAAAAAGAAAAACTTTCACCATCATTCACTCCATCACTGTCTTGCCAGAAGGGTGCTATATACTACAGTTTTTAAACTGCAACCTTAACATCCCTCCTTCAGAGTGCAGGCACTGTACTTCCCATCTCCAGGACTCAAGTCCGGCCTGCCGGTTTCCCTGAACCCCTTCATAAATGTTACTTTGCTCACACTCCAACAGCACGTCAAGTATTAAAAACCATTTGTCTCCATTCACTCCTATCAAACACGCTACCGCATGCCTGCTGGAAGTCCAAGCCCCTCGCACACAAAACCTCCTTTACCCCCTCCCTCCAACCTTTCCTAGGCCGACCCCTATCCCGCCTTCCTTCCACTACAGACTGATACACTCTTGAAGTCATTCTGTTTCGCTCCATTCTCTCTACATGTCCGAACCACCTCAACAACCCTTCCTCAGCCCTCTGGACAACAGTTTTGGTAATCCCGCACCTCCTCCTAACTTCCAAACTACGAATTCTCTGCATTATATTCACACCACACATTGCCTTCAGACATGATATCTCCACTGCCTCCAGCCTTCTCCTCGCGGCAACATTCATCACCCATGCTTCACACCCATATAAGAGCGTTGGTAAGACTATACTCTCATACATTCCCCTCTTTGCCTCCAAGGACAAAGTTCTTTGTCTCCACAGACTCCTAAGTGCACCACTCACCCTTTTCCCCTCATCAATTCTATGATTTACCTCATCTTTCATAGACCCATCCGCTGACACGTCCACTACCAAATATCTGAATACATTCTCCTCCTGCATACCCTCTCCCTCTAATCTGATATCCAATCCTTCATCACCTAATCTTTTTGTTATCCTCATAACCTTACTCTTTCCTGTATTCACTTTTAATTTTCTTCTTTTGCATACCCTACCAAATTCATCCACCAATCTCTGCAACTTCTCTTCAGAATCTCCAAAGAGCACAGTGTCATCAGCAAAGAGCAACTGTGACAACTCCCACTTTATGTGTGATTCTTTATCTTTGAACTCCACGCCTCTTGCCAAGACCCTCGCATTTACTTCTCTTACAACCCCATCTATAAATATATTAAACAACCACGGTGACATCACACATCCTTGTCTAACGCCTACTTTTACTGGGAAATAATTTCCCTCTATCCTCGTAAAAACTCTTCACTGCTTTCAGTAACCTACCTCCTACACCATACACCTGCAACATCTGCCACATTGCCCCCCTATCCACCCTGTCATACGCCTTTTCCAAATCCATAAATGCCACAAAGACCTCTTTAGCCTTATCTAAATACTTTTCACTTATATGTTTCACTGTAAACACCTGGTCCACACACCCTCTACCTTTCCTAAAGCCTCCTTGTTCATCTGCTATCCTGTTCTCCGACTTACTCTTAATTCTTTCAATAATAACCCTACCATACACTTTACCAGGTACACTCAACTAACTTATCCCCCTATAATTTTTGCACTCTCTTTTGTCCCCTTTGCCTTTATACAAAGGAACTATGCATGCTCTCTGCCAATCCCTAGGTACCTTACCCTCTTCCATACATTTATTAAATAACTGCACCAACCACTCCAAAACTATATCCCCACCTGCTTTTAACATTTCTATCTTTATCCCATCAATCCCGGCTGCCTTACCCCCTTTCATTTTACCTACTAACTCACGAACTTCCCCCACACTCACAACTGGCTCCTCTTCCCTCCCGCACCCACCTTCCTGTAACCACAAACTTCTGCTGAACACTCCAACACTACATTTTTAAACCTACCCCATACCTCTTCAACCCCATTGCCTATGCTCTCATTAGCCCATCTATCCTCCAATAGCTGTTTATATCTTACCCTAACTGCCTCCTCTTTTAGTTTATAAACCTTCACCTCTCTCTTCCCTGATGCTTCTATTCTCCTTGTATCCCATCTACCTTTTACTCTCAGTGTAGCTACAACTAAAAAGTGATCTGATATATCTGTGGCCCCTCTATAAACATGTACATCATGAAGTCTACTCAACAGTCTTTTATCTACCTATACATAATCCAACAAACTACTGTCATTTCTCCCTACATCATATCTTGTATACTTATTTATCCTCTTTTTCTTAAAATATGTATTACCTATAACTAAACCCCTTTCTATACAAAGTTCAATCAAAGGGCTCCCATTATCATTTACACCTGGCACCCCAAACTTACCTACCACACCCTCTCTAAAAGTTTCTCCTACTTTAGCATTCAGGTCCTCTACCACAATTACTCTCTCACTTGGTTCAAAGGCTCCTATACATTCACTTAACATCTCCCAAAATCTCTCTCTTTCCTCTGCATTCCTCTCTTCTCCAGGTGCATACACGCTTATTATGACCCACTTTTCGCATCCAACCTTTACTTTAATCCACATAATTCTTGAATTTACACATTCATATTCTCTTTTCTCCTTCCATAACTGCTCCTTCAACATTACTGCTACCCCTTCCTTTGCTCTAACTCACTCAGATGCTCCAGATTTAATCCCATTTATTTCCCCGCACTGAAACTCCCCTACCCCCTTCAGCTTTGTTTCGCTTAGGGCCAGGACATCCAACTTCTTTTCATTCATAACATCACCAATCATCTGTTTCTTGTCATCCGCACTACATCCACGCACATTCAAGCATCCCAGATTTATAAAGTTTTTCTTCTTCTCTTTTTTAGTAAATGTCTACAGGAGAAGGGGTTACTAGCCCATTGCTCCCGGCATTTTAGTCGCCTCATACGACACGCATGGCTTACGGAGGAAAGATTCTTTTCCACTTCCCCATGGACAATAGAAGAAATAAAGAAGAACAAGAGCTATTTAGAAAAAGGAGAAAAACCTAGATGTATGTGTATATATATATATATGCATGTGCGTGTCTGTGAAGTGTGACCAAAGTGTAAGTAGGAGTAGCAAGATATCCCTGTTATCTAGCGTGTTTATGAGACAGAAAAAGAAAGCCAGCAATCCTACCATCATGCAAAACAGTTACAGGTTTCTGTTTAACAGTCATCTGGCAGGACGGTAGTACTTCCCTGGGTGGTTGCTGTCTACCAACCTACTACTATATATATATATATATATATATATATATATATATATATATATATATATATATATATATATATATATATATATATATATATATATATATATATATATATATTCGGCACGACATTATATATATATATATATATATATATATATATATATATATATATATATATATATATATATATATATATATATATATATATATATATATATATATATATATATATATATATATATATATATATATATAATGTCGTGCCGAATATGTAAAACTGGTAAATTAGCAAGAACTCATTTAAAATTAAGTCCCTTCCAAAATTTTCTCTTATACGTTTAAAAATATATTTTTTCATTAATGTTAATGTAAAAATTTATAATTTTGCATCAAAAGAATCTTAGAAAACTTACCTAACCTTATTATAACAAGAACAATTTATTTTAGCCTAACTCAACTATATATATTATAGATTTGTTTACAATAATTTAATACTAAACAAACACAGTGAAATATATTTGTTTCGTTAGGTTCAGAATGATTTTGGCGAAATTATTGCATACACAAATTTTCACTTGTCCTTTATGGCAAGATGAGCGTTGCTATTTAAGCCAAGATCGCAAGTTCTGCTTATTCGGCAAGGAGGCTTCAGAGTGGGTAGGGGATGTGTAGATCAAGTGTTTACATTGAAGCATATATGTGAACAGTATTTAGATAAAGGTAGGGAAGTTGTTATTGCATTTATGGATTTAGAAAAGGCATATGATAGAGTGGATAGAGGAGCAATGTGGCAGTTGTTGCAAGTTTATGGAATAGGTGGTAAGTTACTAAATGCTGTAAAGAGCTTTTATGAGGATAGTGAGGCTCAGGTTAGGGTGTGTAGAAGAGAGGGAGAATACTTCCCGGTAAAAGTAGGTCTTAGACAGGGATGTGTAATGTCACCATGGTTGTTTAATATATTTATAGATGGGGTTGTAAAAGAAGTAAATGCTAGGGTGTCCGGGAGAGGGGTGGGATTAAATTATGGGGAATCAAATTCAAAATGGGAATTGACACAGTTACTTTTTGCTGATGATACTGTGCTTATGGGAGATTCTAAAGAAAAATTGCAAAGGTTAGTGGATGAGTTTGAGAATGTGTGTAAAGGTAGAAAGTTGAAAGTGAACATAGAAAATAGTAAGGCGATGAGGGTATCAAATGATTTAGATAAAGAAAAATTGGATATCAAATTGGGGAGGAGGAGTATGGAAGAAGTGAATGTTTTCAGATACTTGGGAGTTGACGTGTCGGCGGATGGATTTATGAAGGATGAGGTTAATCATAGAATTGATGAGGGAAAAAAGGTGAGTGGTGCATTGGGGTATATGTGGAGTCAAAAAACGTTATCTATGGAGGCAAAGAAGGGAATGTATGAAAGTATAGTAGTACCAACACTCTTATATAGATGTGAAGCTTGGGTAGTAAATGCAGCAGCGAGGAGACGGAGGCAGCGGAGATGTCCTGTTTAAGGGCAATGTGTGGTGTAAATATTATGCAGAAAATTCGGAGTGTGGAAATTAGGAGAAGGTGTGGAGTTAATAAAAGCATTAGTCAGAGGGCAGAAGAGGGGTTGTTGAGGTGGTTTGGTCATTTAGAGAGAATGGATCAAAGTAAAATGACATGGAAAGCATATAAATCTATAGGGGAAGGAAAGAGGGGTAGGGGTCGTCCTCGAAAGGGTTGTAAAGAGGGGGTAAAGGAGGTTTTGTGGGCGAGGGGCTTGGACTTCCAGCAAGCGTGCATGAGCGTGTTAGATAGGAGTGAATGGAGACGAATGATACTTGGGACCTGACGATCTGTTGGAGTGTGAGCAGGGTAATATTTAGTGAAGGGATTCAGGGAAACCGGTTATTTTCATATAGTCGGACTTGAGTCCTGGAAATGGGAAGTACAATGCCTGCACTTTAAAGGAGGGGTTTGGGATATTGGCAGTTTGGAGGGATATGTTGTGTATCTTTATACGTATATGCTTCTAAACTGTTTTATTCTGAGCACCTCTGCAAAAGTAGTGATAATGTGTGAGTGTGGTGAAAGTGTTGAATGATGATGAAAGTATTTTCTTTTTGGGGATTTTCTTTCTTTTTTGGGTCACCCTGCCTCGGTGGGAGACAACCGACTTGTTGAAAAATAAAAATATATATATATATATATATATATATATATATATATATATATATATATATATATATATATATATATATATATATATATATATATATATATATATATATATATATACATATATATATATATGTGTCGTGGCGAATATGTAAAACTGGTCAATTAGCAAGAACTCATTTAAAATTAAGTCCTTTCGAAAATTTTCTCTTAAACGTTTAAAGATATATGTTTTTCATTAATGTTAATGTAAAAAATTTTAATTTTGCAGCAAAAGAATCTTAGAAAACTTACCTAACCTTATTATAACAAGAAAAATTTATTTTAGCCTAACCCAACTAAATATATTTTAGATTTGTTTACAATAATTTAATACTGGATAGATCTGTCATTTCAGCAGAGCCTTCAACACAGGAGGGATGTGGGTGGCCTTACTGTTATGTACAAGGCCAATATTGTCAAAGTACCACACTCGGATCCACATCGAGGACAGCGTGAAACAAGCTTTTATGCCACAAGACGGGCAGAAAGCAGCAACTTCACTCTGGCTGTACCCTTCTCCAGAACATCACTCCATCTGAGATCATACATACCCAGGATGACTCGAGTATGGAACACATTCGTACAGCATAATGATGTCAACGAGATAAAGTCAGTTGATCAAATGAAAATGATGGCCCACAGATGGCTCCAACTTCATCCTGTTCCCTACTTGTATGTCTCATAACAATAAAAATGATTTCAAATGAGCTGATGTAGGTAACAGCTCTTAGCTTGCCAATAAAGTTAGGAATCCTTAACCTGTAAATAGCTTGTCAATAAAGCTAGGGATCCTTAACCTTGTCAAACCCTGTGTAAAAAAAAAAATAAAAAAAGGAAAAAAAAGAAAAAAAACGAGCAATATATTTCTTTTGTTATGTTCAGAAAGATTTTGCCGAAATTACTGCATACACAAATTTTCACTTGCCCTATATGGCAAGATGAACGTTGCTATTTAAGCCAAGATCGCAAGTTCTGCCTATTCCGCACGACATATATATATATATATATATATATATATATATATATATATATATATATATATATATATATATATATATATATATATATATATATATGTCGTGCCGAATAGGCAGAACTTGCGATCTTGGCTTAAATAGCAACGCTCATCTTGCCATATAGGACAAGCGAAAATTTGTGTATGCAATAATTTCGCCAAAATCATTCTGAACCTAACGAAAAAAAATATATTTCACTGTGTTTGTTTAGTATTAAATTATTGTAAACAAATCTAAAATATATTTAGTTGGGTTAATGTAAAATAAATTATTCTTCTTATAATAAGGTTAGGTAAGTTTTCTAAGTTCCTTTTGCTGCAAAATTATAAATTTTTACATCAACATTATTGAAAAAAATCTATCTTTAAATGTATGAGAGAAAATTTTAGAAAGAACTTTATTTTAAATGAGTTCTTGCTAATTGACCAGTTTTACATATTCGGCACGACATGTATATATATATATATATATATATATATATATATATATATATATATATATATATATATATATATATATATATATATATATATATATATATATATATATATATATATATATATATATATATATATATCGTGCCAAATAGGCAGAACTTGCAATTTTGGCTAAGATAGCAACATTCATCTTGCCATATAAGACAACTGAAAATTTGTGAATGCAATAATTTCGCAAAAATCATTCTGAACCTAACGAAAAAAATATATTTCGTTGTGTTTGTTTAGTACTAAATTATTGGAAACTTATTTAAAATATATTTAACTGGATTAGGCTAAAATAAATTTCACTTGTTACAACAAGGTTAGGTAAGTTTTCTAAGATTCTTCTGGATCAAAATTTAAAATTTTTACATTAACATTAATGAAAAAAATATATCTTTAACCGAATAAGAGAAAATTTTAGAAAGGACTTAATTTTAAATGAGTTCTTGGTAATTGACCAGTTTTACATATTCGGCACGACATATATATATATATATATATATATATATATATATATATATATATATATATATATATATATATATATATATATATATATATATATATATATATATATATATGATGGGGTCCACCTCTGGTGTAAATTGTGGGACCCACAGCCTCGGAGAAGTGGATAAAAAGGCTTCAAGGAAGAATATTTGGATTTCTTCCTGAAACCGTTTGAATATTCCACTTCCCCTTCCACCCCATCTTTTCATTCTTTTTTACCAATAGGAATATTTTATTATAATAATATGGTACAGAAGATTTAAGAGATACGTTGTTGATATACGGTACATGTTGTTACATGTGTATCACCGATTATAAGGCGAAAATCTCATCCAGCTCCTCAGAGCTGGGGCGTGTGCCCAAAATACAGCAGGCATTACCCCTTTGAACAGCCGCACTGAGCCGCTGGAACAGAAAACTAGCTGCCCTGGGATCCCTAGTTACCCTGATGAGTCTTTTTCCCAGCTCCTTAAGGAATTTAGATGCATTCTTTCCCCATCAGCTTAGGGTCTCTGAGCCTATGGGAGCAAACATATAATGATGGGCAAGTTTTCCATATTTTCTAGACTTTTGGGACTCCCTGAAGCTGGCACCTGCCCCTCCTTCCTCCCTGGTGTATTGGAGATAGGTATCAGCCAAGGTAGATGCACATGTATAGTCCTGCACCACCTGCTTCCCTTCTGTCTAGGCTTGAAGGGTGATGCCATCTGGAAGCTTCTGGCTGCCATCAGATCTGCATAGCTGGGGTGGCTCCCTTACTGCTGGGCATCTGGCTGTTGTGAGGCTCCTCTTGATGTCTTGCAATCTTTCCCTCGGATTTTCGGCAAACAAGACCATGGTACACGAATCGGTCTTCTGCTTCACTGCCACAAATACACCTGTGTTCGGCGAGGATAGGGGCGGCAAGTCGAAGGGCAGCACCGATGCGAATGGTCTGTGGGTCGAGGCGTGTACCAAGGCTGGAGTTGGGAACAGCCAACAGAAAGTCCCCTGCATGAGGGGCTCTCCCTGCCACGAGGCAGGCTCTATCCTTCCCTGACACACTCTGAAGCATATATTTTCCACTATTGGACCATCCCAGTGCGATTGTTTGTAGTTGTTGGGGGGAGCAGGTCTGGTTTCTGAGCCCGTTAGATTATCCCAGATCATGGCTCCGTCAATGAACTTTTGGTTCTGGACTCCAGTCTTGTCCCTAAGATATTCAGGGAGAATCGCTGCTACAAGCACTCTGGATGTAACACACGAGGACAGAAAAGAAAGTAGCGCAATCTGTGATGACTTGCGGACACCAATGCCTCCTAGTCTGACTGGAAGTGTAACTTGGTTCCACTGTCCGTCTTCTAAAGTAAGTTTAAGTACTTTCATAAAAATCTGCCTCAGGATACTGTCATATTCGTGCAGTATAGGGTTATCATATGAAGGAGTGTATTTATATATATATATATATATATATATATATATATATATATATATATATATATATATATATATATATATATATATATATATAGGTATATATAGGTAGTAGGTTGGTAGACAGCAACCACCCAGGGAAGTATTACCGTCCTGCCAGATGACTGTGAAACAAAAACCTGTAACTGTTTTGCATGATGGTAGGATTGCTGGTTTCTTTTTCTGTCTCATAAACACGCTAAGATAACAGGGATATCTTGCTACTCCTACTTACACTTTGGTCACACTTCACAGACACGCACATGCATATATATATATATACATACATCTAGGTTTTTCTCCTTTTTCTAAATAGCTCTTGTTCTTTTTTATTTCTTCTATTGTCCATGGGGAAGTGGAAAAGAATCTTTCCTCCGTAAGCCATGCGTGTCGTATGAGGCGACTAAAATGCCGGGAGCAATGGGCTAGTAACCCCTTCTCCTGTATACATTTACTAAAAAAGAGAAGAAGAAAAACTTTATAAAACTGGGATGCTTAAATGTGCGTGGATGTAGTGCAGATGACAAGAAACAGATGATTGCTGATATTATGAATGAAAAGAAGTTGGATGTCCTGGCTCTAAGCGAAACAAAGCTGAAGGGGGTAGGAGAGTTTCAGTGGGGGGAAATAAATGGGATTAAATCTGGAGTATCTGAGAGAGTTAGAGCAAAGGAAGGGGTAGCAGTAATGTTAAATGATCAGTTATGGAAGGAGAAAAGAGAATATGAATGTGTAAATTCAAGAATTATGTGGATTAAAGTAAAGGTTGGATGCGAGAAGTGGGTCATAATAAGCGTGTATGCACCTGGAGAAGAGAGGAATGCAGAGGAGAGAGAGAGATTTTGGGAGATGTTAAGTGAATGTATAGGAGCCTTTGTACCAAGTGAGAGAGTAATTGTGGTAGGGGACCTGAATGCTAAAGTAGAAGAAACTTTTAGAGAGGGTGTGGTAGGTAAGTTTGGGGTGCCAGGTGTAAATGATAATGGGAGCCCTTTGATTGAACTTTGTATAGAAAGGGGTTTAGTTATAGGTAATACATATTTTAAGAGAAAGAGGATAAATAAGTATACACGATATGATGTAGGGCGAAATGACAGTAGTTTGTTGGATTATGTATTGGTAGATAAAAGACTGTTGAGTAGACTTCAGGATGTACATGTGTATAGAGGGGCCACAGATATATCAGATCACTTTCTAGTTGTAGCTACACTGAGAGTGAAAGGTAGATGGGATACAAGGAGAATAGAAGCATCAGGGAAGAGAGAGGTGAAGGTTTATAAACTAAAAGAGGAGGCAGTTAGGGTAAGATATAAACAGCTATTGGAGGATAGATGGGCTAATGAGAGCATAGGCAATGGGGTCGAAGAGGTATGGGGTAGGTTTAAAAATGTAGTGTTAGAGTGTTCAGCAGAAGTTTGTGGTTACAGGAAAGTGGGTGCAGGAGGGAAGAGGAGCGATTGGTGGAATGATGATGTAAAGAGAGTAGTAAGGGAGAAAAAGTTAGCATATGAGAAGTTTTTACAAAGTAGAAGTGATGCAAGGAGGGAAGAGTATATGGAGAAAAAGAGAGAGGTTAGGAGAGTGGTGAAGCAATGTAAAAAGAGAGCAAATGAGAGAGTGGGTGAGATGTTATCAACAAATTTTGTTGAAAATAAGAAAAAGTTTTGGAGTGAGATTAACAAGTTAAGAAAGCCTAGAGAACAAATGGATTTGTCAGTTAAAAATAGGAGAGGAGAGTTATTAAATGGAGAGTTAGAGGTAGTGGGAAGATGGAGGGAATATTTTGAGGAATTGTTAAATGTTGATGAAGATAGGGAAGCTGTGATTTCGTGTATAGGGCAAGGAGGAATAACATCTTGTAGGAGTGAGGAAGAGCCAGTTGTGAGTGTGGGGGAAGTTCGTGAGGCAGTAGGTAAAATGAAAGGGGGTAAGGCAGCCGGGATTGATGGGATAAAGATAGAAATGTTAAAAGCAGGTGGGGATATAGTTTTGGAGTGGTTGGTGCAATTATTTAATAAATGTATGGAAGAGGGTAAGGTACCTAGGGATTGGCAGAGAGCATGCATAGTTCCTTTGTATAAAGGCAAAGGGGATAAAAGAGAGTGCAAAAATTATAGGGGGATAAGTCTGTTGAGTGTACCTGGTAAAGTGTATGGTAGAGTTATAATTGAAAGAATTAAGAGTAAGACGGAGAATAGGATAGCAGATGAACAAGGAGGCTTTAGGAAAGGTAGGGGGTGTGTGGACCAGGTGTTTACAGTGAAACATATAAGTGAACAGTATTTAGATAAGGCTAAAGAGGTCTTTGTGGCATTTATGGATTTAGAAAAGGCGTATGACAGGGTGGATAGGGGGGCAATGTGGCAGATGTTGCAAGTGTATGGTGTAGGAGGTAGGTTACTGAAAGCAGTGAAGAGTTTTTACGAGGATAGTGAGGCTCAAGTTAGAGTATGTAGGAAAGAGGGAAATTTTTTCCCAGTAAAAGTAGGCCTTAGACAAGGATGTGTGATGTCACCGTGGTTGTTTAATATATTTATAGATGGGGTTGTAAGAGAAGTAAATGCGAGGGTCTTGGCAAGAGGCGTGGAGTTAAAAGATAAAGAATCAAACAAAGTGGGAGTTGTCACAGCTGCTCTTTGCTGATGACACTGTGCTCTTGGGAGATTCTGAAGAGAAGTTGCAGAGATTGGTGGATGAATTTGGTAGGGTGTGCAAAAGAAGAAAATTAAAGGTGAATACAGGAAAGAGTAAGGTTATGAGGATAACAAAAAGATTAGGTGATGAAAGATTGAATATCAGATTGGAGGGAGAGAGTATGGAGGAGGTGAACGTATTCAGATATTTGGGAGTGGACGTGTCAGCGGATGGTTCTATGAAAGATGAGGTGAATCATAGAATTGATGAGGGAAAAAGAGTGAGTGGTGCACTTAGGAGTCTGTTGAGACAAAGAACTTTGTCCTTGGAGGCAAAGAGGGGAATGTATGAGAATATAGTTTTACCAACGCTCTTATATGGGTGTGAAGCGTGGGTGATGAATGTTGCAGCGAGGAGAAGGCTGGAGGCAGTGGAGATGTCATGTCTGAGGGCAATGTGTGGTGTGAATATAATGCAGAGAATTCGTAGTTTGGAAGTTAGGAGGATGTGCGGGATTACCAAAACTGTTGTCCAGAGGGCTGAGGAAGGGTTGTTGAGGTGGTTCGGACATGTAGAGAGAATGGAGCGAAACAGAATGACTTCAAGAGTGTATCAGTCTGTAGTGGAAGGAAGGCGGGGTAGGGGTCGGCCTAGGAAGGGTTGGAGGGAGGGGGTAAAGGAGGTTTTGTGTGCGAGGGGCTTGGACTTCCAGCAGGCATGCGTGAGCGTGTTTGATAGGAGTGAATGGAGACAAATGGTTTTTAATACTTGACGTGCTGTTGGAGTGTGAGCAAAGTAACATTTATGAAGGGATTCAGGGAAACCGGCAGGCCGGACTTGAGTCCTGGAGATGGGAAGTACAGTGCCTGCACTCTGAAGGAGGGGTGTTAATGTTGCAGTTTAAAAACTGTAGTGTAAAGCACCCTTCTGGCAAGACAGTGATGGAGTGAATGATGGTGAAAGTTTTTCTTTTTCGGGCCACCCTGCCTTGGTGGGAATCGGCCAGTGTCATAATAAAAATAAATAAATATATATATATATATATATATATATATATATATATATATATATATATATATATATATATATATATATATATGTATGTATATATATGTATATATATATATATATATATATATATATATATATATATATATATATATATATATATATATATATATATATATATATATATATATATATATACATATATATATATAAAGTAGTGATGAAGGTGGCTCAGTGACTCCTGCGGCAGAGTGGCTTCCTCCTGAAAAGGGCTGCGGCTGAGTGGCTCCCTTTCACACCTATATGCTAATGACCTTTTTCACACCTATATGCTAATGACCTTTTTCACACCTATATGCTAATGACCTTAACCCCGCCCACGACCCCCATCCATGACCCCACCCACGAAATGACATGCCCATGCACTCTGCCCCAGGGCCAGACTCATGGAACTCCGTGTTCATCAAGAACTGCAAGAAGCCTCTATCACGAGCCTTTTCCATCCTATGGAGAGGGAGCATGGACACAGGGGTCGTCCCACAGTTACTAAAAACAACAGACATAGCCCCACTCCACAAAGGGGGCAGTAAAGCAACAGCAAAGAACTACAGACCAATAGCACTATCATCCCATTTCATAAAAATCTTTGAAAGGGTCCTAAGAAGCAAGATCACCACCCATCTAGAAACCCATCAGTTACACAACCCAGGGCAACATGGGTTTAGAACAGGTCGCTCCTGTCTGTCTCAACTATTGGATCACTACGACAAGGTCCTAAATGCACTAGAAGACAAAAAGAATGCAGATGTAATATATACAGACTTTGCAAAAGCCTTCGACAAGTGTGACCATGGCGTAATAGCGCACAAAATGCGTGCTAAAGGAATAACAGGAAAAGTCGGTCGATGGATCTATAATTTCCTCACTAACAGAACACAGAGAGTAGTCGTCAAGAGAGTAAAGTCCGAGGCAGCTACGGTGAAAAGCTCTGTTCCACAAGGCACAGTACTCACTCCCATCTTGTTCCTCATCCTCATATCCGACATAGACAAGGATGTCAGCCACAGCACCGTGTCTTCCTTTGCAGATGACACCTGAATCTCCATGACAGTGTCTTCCATTGCAGACACTGCAAGGCTCCAGACGGACATCAACCAAATCTTTCAGTGGGCTGCAGAAAACAATATGAAGTTCAACGATGAGAAATTTCAATTACTCAGATATGGTAAACACGAGGAAATTAAATCTTCATCAGAGTACAAAACAAATTCTGGCCACAAAATAGAGTGAAACACCAACGTCAAAGACCTGGGAGTGATCATGTCGGAGGATCTCAACTTCAAGGACCATAACATTGTATCAATCGCATCTGCTAGAAAAATGACAGGATGGATAATGAGAACCTTCAAAACTAGGGAGGCCAAGCCCATGATGACACTCTTCAGATCACTTGTTCTATCTAGGCTTTAATATTGCTGCACACTAACAGCACCTTTCAAGGCAGGTGAAATTGCTGACCTAGAAAATGTACAGAGAACCTTCACGGCGCACATAACGGAGATAAAACACCTCAATTACTGGTAGCGCTTGAGGTTCCTAAACCTGTATTCCCTGGAACGCAGGAGGGAGAGATACATGATTATATACACCTGGAAAATCCTAGAGGGACTAGTACCGAACTTGCACACGAAAATCACTCACTACGAAAGCAAAAGACTTGGCAGACGATGCACCATCCCCCCAATGAAAAGCAGGGGTGTCACTAGCACGTTAAGAGACCATACAATAAGTGTCAGGGGCCCGAGACTGTTCAACTGCCCCCCAGCATACATAAGGGGGATTACCAACAGACCCCTGGCAGTCTTCAAGCTGGCACTGGACAAGCACCTAAAGTCGGTTCCTGACCAGCCGGGCTGTGGCTCGTACGTTGGTTTGCGTGCAGCCAGCAGCAACAGTCTGGTTGATCAGGCTCTGATCCCCCAGGAGGCCTGGTCACAGACCGGGCCGCGGGGGCGTTGACCCCCGGAACTCTCTCCTGGTAAACTCCAGGTAAACGACCCCCACCCGTGACCCCACCCACGACCCCCACCCACGCCCCCCCACACCCACGACCCCCCACCCGCGCCCCCGCGCCCCCACGCCCGCGCCCCCGCGCCCCCACGAGCCCCCGCGCCCCCACGAGCCCCCGCGCCCCCACGCCCCCGCCCCCGCGCCCCCACGACCCCACACCCGCGCCCCCGCGGCCCCAAGCCCGCCCCTCGCGCCCGGCCGTCGCGCCCGACCGCGCCTTCTGCAGCGTCGTCCGGATCGCGCCCCGTGCCCCGATTTTTTTTCCGATTTTTTTCAAATTTTTTTTAATTTTCTTGTGCTCTCCTCGGATCAAATTTTTGAGGTTCCCCCTCTCCCCCACTTTCACCCACACCCCAAATTTTTTCGATTTTTTTCTCGAAATCAAAGTCTCCATCTCCTCGGATCAAGTTTTTCTCGATATCAATAATACAAAGATTTCCCCCACCATCCACTTCTACCCTCTATGTCCAAGTATTTCTCCTCCATCTCCTCGGATCAAGTTTTTTGGATTCCCCCCTCTGGGTATAAGCATTCAAAATGGACTCCCACTTTCACCCCAATTTTTATTCTCTCGATAATACAAAGACTCTACTTCCTCGGATCAAATTTTTGAGGTTCCCCCTCCCACTTTCACCCCCGTCCCCAATTTTTTTTTCTCGATAATACAAAGTCTCCATCTCCTCGGATCAAGTTTTTCTCGATATCAAAGGCTCCAATTCCTCGGATCAAATTTTTTTCGAAATCAAAGTCTCCATCTCCTTGGATCAAGTTATCTCGATAATACAAAGACTCCAATTCCTCGGATCAAGTTTTTCCGAAATCAAAGACTCCATCTCCTTGGATCAAGCTTTTCTCGATAATACAAAGACTCCATCTCCTTGGATCAAGGTTTTTCTCGATAATACCAAGACTCCATCTCCTTGGATCAAGGTTTTCTCCTCCATCTCCTCGGAGCATGGGGCATGGTGCGCTCTCTTACTATAGGTCTAAACAAGTGTGACGTCACCCCACCTGTGTTTACTCGCCGGTCAGTGACGTCACGTGATGACCTCACACATACAGGCTGAATCTTGTCGACTTCCCCCCTATGTCAATGACGTCACGTGATGACCCCGCACACAGGCTGAATCTTGTCTACTTACCCCTACACATTTCATATACGACATAGGGAAAACATTTTCACTCTTAACCCAGGATAACCCAAATAATTTCACATTTTTTCGTTAATACCCACAACAATCCACAATTTCTTCACAAAATACAACACAAGTCTAGACATTTTTCTCCTTTTAACTATTTCATCAGAAAAAGTCTCCACATCACTTTTAACCACTTTTCGATAAATTCACTAGTCACAATTTTACATATTACGAAGTTAATACGCACACACACCTCACTTTACTTTGAACACCTTCAAAACACTCTCATAAATCATTTGAATACTCACAAAAATACCTTTGAACATTTCCAAACAACACTGAAACACTTCCAAGACAACATTTTGAACACTCCCAAATAAGATTTGACAGCTTTAATTTATCTACACTTAAATATTTCATTAAATTACAACTCATCCCCCATACTACTCCCTCATTCTCCAGATTTTTACAACAGTATCACAAAAACTAACTCAAACACTTTACTTTGAACAACACCAAAAAGACCATCAATTACCTTTGAATACTCCAAAAACATCATACAAACACAGCCAAATCACCACTGAATACTCCCAGAACACCTTCATAAATACTCTTGCACATCATTTGAACACCTTCAAAAACACCTTTGAATAGTCTCAAACGCCATTTGTGTACTACTAATACACCACTGAATTCAGTCAAAACACCACCAAAATCACCATAAACTAAAATCAACATAACAGACTAACACCCATTTTTCACACAAATCCCCTCAAATCACTATAACCAAGACGATTATCAATTTCTATGAGTACACTCTCCTCCAACTAAGATATAACATGAACGCAAAAAAACATGAACACAAACCAAACACACACGAACACTTACAACAGAATCAAGTCTTTTTTTCGATATCTCTAGTTCGACAACAACACCCACAACACCCACATCCCACATCACCCACAACCCACATCACCCACACCCCACAATTTTTCTCGCTTTAACTAATTTCATCAGAAAAAAAGTCACAACAATCCACAACTTATAAATACTTTTCAGCAACTCTAGTTCGACAACAACACCCACAACCCACAACACTCACAACCCACAACACCCACACCCCACAATTTTTTCTCGTTTTAACTAATTTCATCAGAAAAAGTCACAACAACCCACTTATAACGTCTTTTCGGTATCTCTAGTTCGACAACAACGCCCACAACCCACAACACCCACATCCCACATCACCCACATCCCACGACACCCACAACCCACAATTTTTTTACAAAATACAACACAAGTCTAGACATTTTTCTCGTTTTGACTATTTCATCAGAAAAAGTCACAACAACAACCCACTTATAACATCTTTTTTTCGATATATCTAGTTCGACAACAATACCCACATCCCTCATCACTTACCATTTTATTCACAATTTATTCGATACAAATTTTTCCCCTTCTTTTAATTGAATCTTAAATGTAATGCACATTCCTCCCTACATTACTAAAATTCTAATAAATTCCTCTCCATACCCATCTCCTTGTATCCACATAAATTGATATTATACTCACAACAACTAATCTCACTACCCAACTACTGAGACATGTTTCTACACCCTCCATTCTTTTCCAATATATCATAACTTTTCAATTCTATAAATTCTTTTAAAATATTCACACATTACCTTTATTTTCAGTAAAATCCCCCCATATTTCATTAAATTTCTAATACAACCCTCCCCATACCCCTCTCCATCTCACTCACATTTCTTCATATCCACTCACCCGTTTCCCATCACACCTCTTCAGAACAAACACACAAAAATCACATTTCACATCCACAAATGCATCTCATCACCCATCTCAAATCCACTAAAATCACTGTAACCAAGATATTCACAAAATTCTATAACCACCTAACACACACAGACAACTCACTTTACTTTGAACACTACCAAAAACACCATCAATTACCATTGAATACTCCAAAAATATCATTCGAACACCCCCAAAACACCACTGAATACTACCCAAACTAAGATCAACACTACCAGCTAATATCCATTTTATAGAAATCCCCACATTTCCTCCCTACACTAAATTTCTAATAAAATCTATCTCCTCAACTCCACATAGTTAATATTATACTCATAACCCCCACAATTTTTCTCAGTTCATCTATTTCATCAGAAAAAAAAGTCACCCGCATTTTTGACTCGGTAATATTCACAATATGTCACAAATTTTTAGAAAACACTCATTTTTTTATAAATATATCACGAACACATCCAACTAAGATATGATATAAATCACATTTTTAGCCACATTCCCTCAATTTCGGTAATATGGACAAAATTGATTGGGATAACATTTAGAACATTTCCTAATTACGTTGGAGCACATTCAAAAATATATTGGAACACTTCCAAAATACATTAGAGTACTCCAGAATTACTTTGAACGACTCCATTTTTGGATATTTCCAAATTAGTTTTGAAAACTTTATCGTAAAATCGAACATTATTTTCTTGTTGGTAAACACACTCAATGGTAGAAATATTTACTCGATTTCCGAATAGAAACACATTCCTCGCTCTGAGAGACTCCTTGAGCTTATATGTCTTACCCCAAAGTATTGCATCATGATTTTTGTACAATCCCCTCCAGCGAGGGCATGAAATGGTGTTCACACCCAAGGTAGATTTAAGATAATCATCTCTTTCCAGACCAACTGTGTCCTCTTGTTCTAAAATTTGGTGAGGTCACAGGGCTGACAGACACCATGAAATTAACTTAAATGAGATATAACATTTGTATTCTACCTCAATACTTTTTTTCATGGTAAGGTTTGATTGATTTAAAACTTCATCATGTCTTAAAATTTTTTATTAAACATTTCTCTTTTTAATGAATGAAACATCATATATTATTAATCTTGGTGTAACAACACGCTCTAAACATCATAAATCCTCCCCTCTAAGTCTTGTTCTTCCAAGCCCCGTCACATCGGTACCTGTAAATTTTAATACATTTTTTTTTCATTAGCATATAATGGGGAAAAATTTGCACCATCACCTGTAAAAGATGTAAACCAACTAAAAGTTACATATTTTTTCACTATCCCAAACATATGCTTCTCGTTAACTTAAATATCTTCCCATTCTTGACTTAAAATCATAATCGTACTGTGTCCCCTTATTAACTTTAATGAATTAATAGCGTCTTGTTAACTTAAATGATGTAAGTATTATGGTAGACATGATTCTTGGTGTTCAGGTAGAGAGAGAAGGTCGAAATGGTAAGTGACACATTTCATGAAGAGATAAATATGAGTTATATATATTAATTCAAATATCTCTCTCTCTCTTCAAGTTATAATTACTTCCTCATAATAATTTAAATGAATTAAACCACTGATACAAGGTAAATAATTTTGCTTACCTCATGAGGGATACCAAGCACTTCCTTCAATTCTAGAAGACAATAACTTCGAATCATCTTCTAATTCTTGACCTTGGTTAATGTTTTTCATTTCTTCTTTGACAACCATTGTTGATCGAATACCTTCTTCCTTAAATTTCATTATCATATCTTCGAGTATAGGTTTATAATGTGTATTCCAGATATAATCATTTGAAGTTTCATACCTCCCAGTACCTTTCAGAAAGATAACCTCTCGTATATTTTTATTGTCTTTCTCACTTTTTATGACTCTCTCAATGGATTCCTTGAAATATCTTATTCTGTCTGCGATAGTATCTTTCTTTAAACCATACACCAAATGGGAATCTCTTGATTTTTCAATTAAATTTTGAGAAATGGTATTTTCCTCCAATGGTCCAGCAATACCAAATTGGCTTATTATGGCTGCTAAATAAGGAAGATTCAATTTTCTTTGATCCAGTGAAGGTTCAAACTCGATAACAGTTCCAGGAGTATCACGATCTTCAACTCTGCATCTTCTCAGATTAAATAATGATTCTCTACTCCGATACACATCAGCATAAGGATATTTCTTACCCAAATAATAACTTGCACCATATCCTTTCATAGCAACACAATTCGCATGGAAAATAATGCAGACGTTGTCACGACAATATTTTTCATCGTACAATTTTCCTTCTTCAATTTTAAAATATTTTTCCACCCTATTGTCTGTCTCCATTTTCTTGAGATGGTTAGTCGCACCCTGGTGGAAGAGGTACTAATGTATGAACAACAAAGAACAGAGATGTTTATACTCATCACCATTCCTGCCAGACGTATGAACTCTATTCAGTTGCCTAATAAGGTTTTAGAGTGCTGGTGAATAAAACAAAAAAAAAAAAGTATTATAGAGATATTTTATTTGTCATATTTTACAATAATGATAACAGTATTTCTACGACGTTTTTTTAATTCCTTTGCAAAATCATGAATGATTTTAAGATATGCATGCCAATCACCTCCGGCTGAAGCACATCCAATTCCTTCTGGAAACACAACTTTTTCCATTATAATCCCGTTGGGATCTGTTAATAACCACTTAACAAGATCATTCATGCACTCTTTGAATATATCTCACGACCTTTCTTTGTATCTAAATATTTGCATGTATTATAGTAGGCCTTATCAACTTTACAGTTCATATAATACTTATGTGGAGGTCCCATCGCATACTGTGCGAACATATTGACAATCATGGGGTTATTTTTTCCATTATTTACAAGTTTTATGCTCCCTAATTTATCACGAGTGACTTCACTAGCTAGATTTGCTTTATGACATCCAGGTGATCTAAATAAATATGGATTGCTAAGTGGTAAAACCTGACTTTCCCTTTTTCAGTTTAACAGCACAACAATTTGCTTGTTGTACTAAAAGAATTTTATCACTGCCACTAAAATCTTTTGTAATATTACCTTTCAATAACGAAAGATATTTTTCTTCATCTTTTGTTGCTTCTTTACCTGTAATTTTGATAAAATATAGTATTATATCCCAAAAATTAAGTTTGTTACTCAACAAATGAAAAAAAAAATATTTCTCATTAGAATTTCTAAAAATTACATTGTGGGTGAATTTACTCAATAATATCTCATTAAAAACTCACGTTCAAAATCTTCAATTGCTATAAGCATTTCTTTATCGGTGAGATATTGTTCAGTCACCTTCCTTCGTTTTGGAGGGTTGTGATCAAGGTCTTCTATCGAATTAATCATTTCTTTATCAGTTCAGTGATGTGTAGACACTTGCTTCTGTAACAAATTTTTCACATGTAACTTCCACGTCTCCATCTAAATACTCTTGTAACTCAATACGAATGTGTCTTCTTATACTCTTTTCACCACGAGGGTTGTCGAGTTAGTAGTTTTTATAACTATATGTGTAGAGAAATTTGTTCCATGAAAAACACTACGTGGCATCACCATGACGATAGGTGAATGAACCACCACGAGTTTAGTGTCATACAGGATGGGGATCATAACTTACTTCAATGGTATTATGACATGTTATTACTATACCGATGGTGCATACTTGGAAATGCATGAAGACAATTAAAGGTAAGATAATTTGTTCAATGAGTATCGTGACGTCATGCTTTTAGTTCATTTAAAATAATAAGGGGAAGATGCTCTAACCTGTTTTAACGTGTTGCTGGATAGTGACGTCACAAGCAAGTAGTAAGTGTTGCCAAAAAAAATATTGTCTGAATATTTCTTTTTACTGAAAAATAAGGAAAGTTAACAATGACTAAACATATTATTTGAAATGTACAATGGATAATATATATGCTTTGAAGAAATCCCCTGTAATGTGTATTTGTATTATAAAAAAAAATTATATTCGATGATGACAACGATTGAAATTTTTGGTATAAATATTTGGAGTGAAATGGTAAGGAATCACTTGAGCAGAAGAAGAAATATGGAGGTGGTTGCGACAAAACATACTAGTGTGGTGTTTATAGAAATGTTATATACAATTAAGAAAGTCGAACCCATTCAAAAAAGAGTTGATGTGGAACATGTTCTCTCAAAAGAAGTGTTTGTAGCTGAGGTACGAGAAATGACTCAACGATGGAGTGAAGAAATATTGGAAAATTTATTGTTACGAGAATGTGAATGGAGTAGTCATTTATCTCAAACTTTTATTATACCAAAGCCCAAAAAAATAATTATGAAAATGGATTTTGAAATGGCTGATCCTAGTTTAGGTAAGTTTAATGAAATTTTTCATTTAATACTATTTAGCAACACTTTATGTGTATGGGAGAGTTGTGTGTAAGTCACCCCCCCCCCCCCCACATTGTCAGGAAACCACATGGAAAGCATCTAATATGGGGAAACATGGCGATTTCATTGTTATTTGTGAAACGGTGAAAGATCTTCCTTGGTTGGAATTTTGCAACACTGTCAATCAACTCTTAAGGAAAGATGGTGAAACATTGAGTGAAAAGAATTTTCAGCGAGTTAAAAATTGGTTAGAAAATGAACTTGATTCGCTTAAATTCATTGATGAAATGGTAACGGAGTGGAGTGATGATCTGGTATATTATATTTTGGAAAACAATATATCTGAAAACTTTGTCAGTCAAATATTTAATAGACAGTATAATCTGTGCATTTTGCATAGATGGTACAACACACAGACACACACACACACACACACATATATATATTTTTTTTTTTTTTTTTTTTTTTTTAAAAAAGTCGGTCGTCTCCCACCGAGGCAGGGTGACCCAAAAAAAAAAGAAAGAAAATCCCCCAAAAGAAAATACTTTCATCATCATTCAACACTTTCACCACACTCACACATTATCACTGCTTTTGCAGAGGTGCTCAGAATACAAAAGTTTAGAAGCATATACGTATAGAGATACACAACATATCCCTCCAAACTGCCAATATCCCAAACCCCTCCTTTAAAGTGCAGGCATTGTACTTCCCATTTCCAGGACTCAAGTCCGACTATATGAAAATAACCGGTTTCCCTGAATCCCTTCACTAAATATTACCCTGCTCACACTCCAACAGATCGTCAGGTCCCAAGTATCATTCGTCTCCATTCACTCCTATCTAACACGCTCATGCACGCTTGCTGGAAGTCCAAGCCCCTCACCCACAAAACCTCCTTTACCCCTTTATATATATATATATATATATATATATATATATATATATATATATATATATATATATATATATATATATATATATATATATATATATATATATATATATATATACATATATATATATCAGTTTTGGAGTGAGATTAACAAGTTAAGGAAGCCTAGAGAACAAATGGATTTGTCAGTTAAAAATAGGAGAGGAGAGTTATTAAATGGAGAGTTAGAGGTATTGGGAAGATGGAGGGAATATTTTGAGGAATTGTTAAATGTTGATGAAGATAGGGAAGCTGTGATTTCGTGTATAGGGCAAGGAGGAATAACATCTTGTAGGAGTGAGGAAGAGCCAGTTGTGAGTGTGGGGGAAGTTCGTGAGGCAGTAGGTAAAATGAAAGGGGGTAAGGCAGCCGGGATTGATGGGATAAAGATAGAAATGTTAAAAGCAGGTGGGGATATAGTTTTGGAGTGGTTGGTGCAATTATTTAATAAATGTATGGAAGAGGGTAAGGTACCTAGGGATTGGCAGAGAGCATGCATAGTTCCTTTGTATAAAGGCAAAGGGGATAAAAGAGAGTGCAAAAATTATAGGGGGATAAGTCTGTTGAGTGTACCTGGTAAAGTGTATGGTAGAGTTATAATTGAAAGAATTAAGAGTAAGACGGAGAATAGGATAGCAGATGAACAAGGAGGCTTTAGGAAAGGTAGGGGGTGTGTGGACCAGGTGTTTACAGTGAAACATATAAGTGAACAGTATTTAGATAAGGCTAAAGAGGTCTTTGTGGCATTTATGGATTTGGAAAAGGCGTATGACAGGGTGGATAGGGGGGCAATGTGGCAGATGTTGCAAGTGTATGGTGTAGGAGGTAGGTTACTGAAAGCAGTGAAGAGTTTTTACGAGGATAGTGAGGCTCAAGTTAGAGTATGTAGAAAAGAGGGAAATTTTTTCCCAGTAAAAGTAGGCCTTAGACAAGGATGTGTGATGTCACCGTGGTTGTTTAATATATTTATAGATGGGGTTGTAAGAGAAGTAAATGCGAGGGTCTTGGCAAGAGGCGGGGAGTTAAAAGATAAAGAATCACACACAGGGTGGGAGTTGTCACAGCTGCTCTTTGCTGATGACACTGTGCTCTTGGGAGATTCTGAAGAGAAGCTGCAGAGATTGGTGGATGAATTTGGTAGGGTGTGCAAAAGAAGAAAATTAAAGGTGAATACAGGAAAGAGTAAGGTTATGAGGATAACAAAAAGATTAGGTGATGAAAGATTGAATATCAGATTGGAGGGAGAGAGTATGGAGGAGGTGAACGTATTCAGATATTTGGGAGTGGACGTGTCAGCGGATGGGTCTATGAAAGATGAGGTGAATCATAGAATTGATGAGGGAAAAAGAGTGAGTGGTGCACTTAGGAGTCTGTGGAGACAGAGAACTTTGTCCTTGGAGGCAAAGAGGGGAATGTATGAGAGTATAGTTTTACCAACGCTCTTATATGGGTGTGAAGCATGGGTGATGAATGTTGCAGCGAGGAGAAGGCTGGAGGCAGTGGAGATGTCATGTCTGAGGGCAATGTGTGGTGTGAATATAATGCAGAGAATTCGTAGTTTGGAAGTTAGGAGGAGGTGCGGGATTACCAAAACTGTTGTCCAGAGGGCTGAGGAAGGGTTGTTGAGGTGGTTCGGACATGTAGAGAGAATGGAGCGAAACAGAATGACTTCAAGAGTGTATCAGTCTGTAGTGGAAGGAAGGCGGGGTAGAGGTCGGCCTAGGAAGGGTTGGAGGGAGGGGGGTAAAGGAGGTTTTGTGTGCGAGGGGCTTGGACTTCCAGCAGGCATGCGTGAGCGTGTTTGATAGGAGTGAATGGAGACAAATGGTTTTTAATACTTGACGTGCTGTTGGAGTGTGAGCAAAGTAACATTTATGAAGGGATTCATGGAAACCGGCAGGCCGGACTTGAGTCCTGGAGATGGGAAGTACAGTGCCTGCACTCTGAAGGAGGGGTGTTAATGTTGCAGTTTAAAAACTGTAGTGTAAAGCACCCTTCTGGCAAGACAGTGATGGAGTGAATGATGGTGAAAGTTTTTCTTTTTCGGGCCACCCTGCCTTGGTGGGAATCGGCCAGTGTGATAATAAAAATAATAAAAAAAAAAAAAAACATATATATCTATATATATATATATATATATATATATATATATATATATATATATATATATATATATATAGCACTCTAAAACCTTATTAGGCAACTGAATAGAGATCATACATCTGGCAGGAATGGTGATGAGTATAAACATCTCTGTTCTTTATTATTCATACATTAGTACCTCTTCCACCAGGGTGCGACTAACCATCTCAAGAAAATGGAGACAGACAATAGGGTGGAAAAATATTTTAAAATTGAAGAAGGAAAATTGTACGATGAAAAATATTGTCGTGACAACGTCTGCATTATTTTCCATGCGAATTGTGTTGCTATGAAAGGATATGGTGCAAGTTATTATTTGGGTAAGAAATATCCTTATGCTGATGTGTATCGGAGTAGAGAACCATTATTTAATCTGAGAAGATGCAGAGTTGAAGATCGTGATACTCCTGGAACTGTTATCGAGTTTGAACCTTCACTGGATCAAAGAAAATTGAATCTTCCTTATTTAGCAGCCATAATAAGCCAATTTGGTATTGCTGGACCATTGGAGGAAAATACCATTTCTCAAAATTTAATTGAAAAATCAAGAGATTCCCATTTGGTGTATGGTTTAAAGAAAGATACTATCGCAGACAGAATAAGATATTTCAAGGAATCCATTGAGAGAGTCATAAAAAGTGAGAAAGACAATAAAAATATACGAGAGGTTATCTTTCTGAAAGGTACTGGGAGGTATGAAACTTCAAATGATTATATCTGGAATACACATTATAAACCTATACTCGAAGATATGATAATGAAATTTAAGGAAGAAGGTATTCGATCAACAATGGTTGTCAAAGAAGAAATGAAAAACATTAACCAAGGTCAAGAATTAGAAGATGATTCGAAGTTATTGTCTTCTAGAATTGAAGGAAGTGCTTGGTATCCCTCATGAGGTAAGCAAAATTATTTACCTTGTATCAGTGGTTTAATTCATTTAAATTCTTATGAGGAAGTAATTATAACTTGAAGAGAGAGAGAGAGATATTTGAATTAATATATATAACTCATATTTATCTCTTCATGAAATGTGTCACTTACCATTTCGACCTTCTCTCTCTACCTGAACACCAAGAATCATGTCTACCATAATACTTACATCATTTAAGTTAACAAGACGCTATTAATTCATTAAAGTTAATAAGGGGACACAATACGATTATGCTTTTAAGTCAAGAATGGGAAGATATTTAAGTTAACGAGAAGAATATGTTTGGGATAGTGAAAAAATATGTAACTTTTAGTTGGTTTATATCTTTTACAGGTGATGGTGCAAATTTCTCCCCATTATATGCTAATGAAATAAAAAAAATATATTAAAATTTACAGGTACCGATGTGACGGGGCTTGGAAGAACAAGACTTAGAGGGGAGGATTTATGATGTTTAGAGCGTGTTGTTACACCAAGATTAATAATATATGATATTTCATTCATTAAAAAGAGAAATGTTTAATAAAATTTTTTATGACATGATGAAGTTTTAAATCAATCAAACCTTACCATGAAAAAAAGTATTGAGGTAGAATACAAATGTTATATCTCATTTAAGTTAATTTCATGGTGTCTGTCAGCCCTGTGACCTCACCAAATTTTAGAACAAGAGGACACAGTTGGTCTGGAAAGAGATGATTATCTTAAATCTACCTTGGGTGTGAACACCATTTCATGCCCTCGCTGGAGGGGATTGTACAAAAATCATGATGCAATACTTTGGGGTAAGACATATAAGCTCAAGGAGTCTCTCAGAGCGAGGAATGTGTTTCTATTCGGAAATCGAGTAAATATTTCTACCATTGAGTGTGTTTACCAACAAGAAAATAATGTTCGATTTTACGATAAAGTTTTCAAAACTAATTTGGAAATATCCAAAAATGGAGTCATTCAAAGTAATTCTGGAGTACTCTAATGTATTTTGGAAGTGTTCCAATATATTTTTGAATGTGCTCCAACGTAATTTGGAAATGTTCTAAATGTTATCCCAATCAATTTTGTCCATATTACCGAAATTGAGGGAATGTGGCTAAAAATGTGATTTATATCATATCTTAGTTGGATGTGTTCGTGATATATTCATAAAAAAATGAGTGTTTTCTAAAAATTTGTGACATGTTGTGAATATTACTGAGTCAAAAATACAGGTGACTTTTTTTTCTGATGAAATAGATGAATTGAGAAAAATTGTGGGGGTTATGAGTATAATATTAACTATGTGGAGTTGAGGAGATAGATTTTATTAGAAATTTAGTGTAGGGAGGAAATGTGGCGATTTCTATAAAATGGATATTAGCTGGTAGTGTTGATCTTAGTTTGGGTAGTATTCAGTGGTGTTTTGGGGGTGTTCGAATGATATTTTTGGAGTATTCAATGGTAATTGATGGTGTTTTTGGTAGTGTTCAAAGTAAAGTAAGTTGTCTGTGTGTGTTAGGTGGTTATAGAATTTTGTGAATATCTTGGTTACAGTGATTTTAGTGGATTTGAGGTGGGTGATGAGATGCATTTGTGGATGTGAAATGTGATTTTTGTGTGTTTGTTCTGAAGAGGTGTGATGGGAAACGAGTGAGTGGATGTGAAGAAATGTGAGTGAGATTGAGAGGGGTATGGGGAGGGTTGTATTAGAAATTTAATGAAATATGAGGGGATTTTACTGAAAATAAAGGTAATGTGTGAATATTTTAAAAGAATTTATAGAATTGAAAAGTTATGATATATTGGAAAAGAATGGAGGGTGTAGAAACATGTCTCAGTAGTTGGGTAGTGAGATTAGTTGTTGTGAGTATAATATCAATTTATGTGGATACAAGGAGATGGGTATGGAGAGGAATTTATTAGAATTTTAGTAATGTAGGGAGGAATGTGCATTACATTTAAGATTCAATTAAAAGAAGGGGAAAAATTTGTATCGAATAAATTGTGAATAAAATAGTAAGTGATGAGGGATGTGGGTATTGTTGTCGAACTAGATATATCGAAAAAAAGATGTTATAAGTGGGTTGTTGTCGTGACTTTTTATGATGAAATAGTTAAAACGAGAAAAATGTCTAGACTTGTGTTGTATTTTGTAAAGAAATTGTGGGTTGTGGGTGTTGTGGGATGTGGGTGATGTGGGATGTGGGTGTTGTGGGTTGTGGGCGTTGTTGTCGAACTAGAGATACCGAAAAGACGTTATAAGTGGGTTGTTGTGACTTTTTCTGATGAAATTAGTTAAAACGAGAAAAAATTGTGGGGTGTGGGTGTTCTGGGTTGTGGGTGTTGTGGGTTGTGGGTGTTGTTGTCGAACTAGAGTTGCTGAAAAGTGTTTATAAGTTGTGGGTTGTTGTGACTTTTTTTCTGATGAAATTAGTAAAAAAACGAGAAAAATTGTGGGGTTTGGGTGATGTGGGTTGTGGGTGATGTGGGATGTGGGTGTTGTGGGTGTTGTTGTCGAACTAGAGATATCGAAAAAAAAGACTTGATTCTGTTGTAAGTGTTCGTGTGTGTTTGGTTTGTGTTCATGTTTTTTGCGTTCATGTTATATCTTAGTTGGAGGAGAGTGTACTCATAGAAATTGATAATCGTCTTGGTTATAGTGATTTGAGGGGATTTGTGTGAAAAATGGGTGTTAGTCTGTTATGTTGATCTTAGTTTATGGTGATTTTGGTGGTGTTTTGACTGAATTCAGTGGTGTATTAGTAGTACACAAGTAGTGTTTGAGACTATTCAAAGGTGTTTTTGAAGGTGTTCAAATGATGTGCAAGAGTATTTATGAAGGTGTTCTGGGAGTATTCAGTGGTGATTTGGCTGTGTTCGAATGATGTTTTTGGAGTATTCAAAGGTAATTGATGGTGTTTTTGGTGTTGTTCAAAGTAAAGTGTTTGAGTTAGTTTTTGTGATACTGTTGTAAAAATCTGGAGAATGAGGGAGTAGTATGGGGGATGAGTTGTAATTTAATGAAATATTTAAGTGTAGATAAATTAAAGCTGTCAAATCTTATTTGGGAGTATTCAAAATGTTGTCTTGGAAGTGTTTCAGTGTTGTTTGGAAATGTTCAAAGGTATTTTTGTGAGTATTCAAATGATTTATGAGAGTGTTTTGAAGGTGTTCAAAGTAAAGTGAGGTGTGTGTGCGTATTAACTTCGTAATATGTAAAATTGTGACTAGTGAATTTATCGAAAAGTGGTTAAAAGTGATGTGGTGACTTTTTCTGATGAAATAGTTAAAACGAGAAAAATGTCTAGACTAGTGTTGTATTTTGTGAAGAAATTGTGGATTGTTGTGGGTATTAACGAAAAAATGTGAAATTATTTGGGTTATCCTGGGTTAAGAGTGAAAATGTTTTCCCTATGTTGTATATGAAATGTGTAGGGGTAAGTCGATAAGATTCAACCTGTGTGCGAGGTCATCACGTGACGTCATTGACATAGGGGGGAAGTCGACAAGATTCAGCCTGTATGTGTGAGGTCATCACGTGACGTCACTGACCGCCGAGTAAACACAGGTGGGGTGACGTCACACTTGTTTAGACCTATAGTAAGAGAGAGCACCATGCCCCATAGAAGGAGTTCATTTGAATGCTTACCCCCAGAGGGGGGAATCCAAAAAAACTTGATCCGAGGAGATGGAGGAGAAAACCTTGATCTAAGGAGATGGAGTCTTGGTATTATCGAGAAAAACTTTTTTCCTAGGAGATGGAGTCTTTGTATTATCGAGAAAAGCTTGATCCAAGGAGATGGAGACTTTGATTTCGAGAAAAACTTGATCCGAAGAATTGGATTCTTTGATATCGAGAAAAAGTTGATCCGAGGAGATGGAGACTTTGTATTATCGAGAAAAAAAATTCGAAAAAATTTGGGGTGGGGGTGAAAGTGGGAGGGGCAATCCAAAAACTTGATCCAAGGAGATGGAGTCTTTGTATTATCGAGAAAAAAAAATTGGGGATGGGGGTGAAAGTGGGAGGGGGAACCTCAAAAATTTGATCCGAGGAAGTAGAGTCTTTGTATTATCGAGAGAAAAAAAATTGGGGTGAAAGTGGGAGTCCATTTTGAATGCTTATACCCAGAGGGGGGAATCCAAAAAACTTGATCCGAGGAGATGGAGGAGAAATACTTGGACATAGAGGGTAGAAGTGGATGGTGGGGGAAATCTTTGTATTATTGATATCGAGAAAAACTTGATCCGAGGAGATGGAGACCTTGGTTTCGAGAAAACAAAAAAAATCGAAAAAATTTGGGGTGTGGGTGAAAGTGGGGGAGAGGGGGAACCTCAAAAATTTGATCCGAGGAGAGCACAAGAAAATTAAAAAAAATTTGAAAAAAATCGGAAAAAAATTCGGGGCGCGGGAGCGATCCGGACGACGCTGCAGAAGGCACAGCAGAAGGCGCAGTCGGGCGCGATGGAGGGGGCGTGAGGGGCGGGCGTGGGTAGGGGGCGCGGGTGGGGGTCGTGGGTGGGGGCGTGGGTGGGGGTCGGGGGGGGGGGTCATGGGTGGGGGGCGTGGGTGGGGTCATGGGTGGGGGTCGTGGGCGGGGTTAAGGTCATTAGCATATAGGTGTGAAAAAGGTCATTAGCATTTAGGTGTGAAAGGGAGCCACTTAGCCGCAGCCCTTTTCAGGAGGAAGCCACTCTGCCGCAGAGACCTCTCAGGAAAAGGAAGCCACTCTGCCGCAGGAGTCACTGAGCCGCCTTCATCACTACTTATATATATATATATATATATATATATATATATATATATATATATATGTATATATATATATATATATATATATATATATATATATATATATATATATATGTCGTGCCGAATATGTAAAACTGGTCAATTAGCAAGAACTCATTTAAAATTAATTCCCTTATGAAATTTTCTCCTACATTTTTAAAGATATATTTTTTTCATTTATGATAAAGTAAAAAATTTTAATTTTGCACCAAAAGTATCTTAGAAAACTTACCTAACCTTATTTTAAGAAGAGCAATTTATTTTAGCCTAACCCAACTAAATATATTTTAAATACGTTTACAATAATTTAAAACTAAACAAACACAATGAAATATATTTATATTCGTTAGGTTCAGAATGATTTTGGCGAAATTATTGCATACACAAATTTTGACTTGTCCTACATGGCAAGATGAGCGTTGCTATTTAAGCCAAGATGGCAAGTTCTGCCTATTCGGCACGACATATATATATATATATATATATATATATATATATATATATATATATATATATATATATATATATATATATATATATATATATATATATATATATATATATATATATATATATATATATATATATGTATATATATATATATATATATATATATATATATATATATATATATATATATATATATATATATATATATATATATATATATATACATATATATATATATATATATATATATATATATATATATATATATATATACATATATATATATATATATATATAAATATGTCGTGCCGAATATGTAAAACTGGTCAATTAGCAAGAACTCATTTAAAATTAAGTCCTTTCTGAAATTTTCTTTTAAACATTTAAAGATATATATTTTTCATTAATGTTAATGTAAAATTTTTTAATTTTGCTCCAAAAGAATCCTAGAAAACTTATCTAACCTTATTATAACAAGAGGAATTAATTTTAGTATAACCTAACTAAATATATTTTAGATTTGTTTACAGTAATTTAATACTAAACAAACACAGTGAAATATATTTTTTTCGTTAGATTCAGAATGAATTTGGCGAAATTATTGCATATACAAATTTTCACTTGTCCTATATGGCAAGATGAGCATTGCTATTTAAGCCAAGATCTCAAGTTCTGGCTATTCGGCACGACATATATAAATATGTATATATATATATATGTATATATATATATATATATATATATATATATATATATATATATATATATATATATATATATATATATATATATATATATATATATATATATATATATATATATATATATATATATATGTCGTGCCGAATATGTAAAACTGGTCAATTAGCAAGAACTCATTTAAAATTAAGTCCTTTCTGAAATTCTCTCTTATACGTTTAAAGATGTATTTTTTTCATTAATGTTAATGTTAAAAAATTTAATTTTGCACCAAAAGAATCTTATAAAACTTACCTAACCTTATTATAACAAGAACAATTTATTTTAGCCTAACCCAACTAAATATATTTTAAATACGTTTACAATAATTTAATACTAAACAAACACAATCAAATGTATTTTTTTTCGTTAGGTTAAGAATGATTTTGGCGAAATTATTGCATACACAAATTTTCACTTGTCCTATATGGCAAGATGAGCGTTGCTATTTAAGCCAAGATCGCAAGTTCTGCCTATTCGGCACGACATATATATATATATATATATATATATATATATATATATATATATATATATATATATATATATATATATATATATATATATATATATATATATATATATATATATATATATAAATATATATATATATATATATATAAATATATATATATATATATATATATATATATATATATATATATATATATTATGTATATATATATATACACATGTATTATATATATATATATATTATTATTATTATTATTATCACACTGGCCGATTCCCACCAAGGCAGGGTGGCCCGAAAAAGAAAAACTTTCACCATCATTCACTCCATCACTGTCTTGCCAGAAGGGTGCTTTTCACTACAGTTTTTAAACTGCAACATTAACACCCCTTCTTCAGAGTGCAGGCACTGTACTTCCCATCTCCAGGACTCAAGTCCGGCCTGCCGGTTTCCCTGAATCCCTTCATAAATGTTACTTTGCTCACACTCCAACAGCACGTCAAGTATTAAAAACCATTTGTCTCCATTCACTCCTATCAAACACGCTCACGCATGCCTGCTGGAAGTCCAAGCCCCTCGCACACAAAACCTCCTTTACCCCCTCCTTCCAACCTTTCCTAGGCCGACCCCTACCCCGCCTTCCTTCCACTACAGACTGATACACTCTTGAAGTCATTCTGTTTCGCTCCATTCTCTCTACATGTCCGAACCACCTCAACAACCCTTCCTCAGCCCTCTGGACAACAGTTTTGGTAATCCCGCACCTCCTCCTAACTTCCAAACTACGAATTCTCTGCATTATATTCACACCACACATTGCCCTCAGACATGACATCTCCACTGCCTCCAGCCTTCTCCTCGCTGCAACATTCATCACCCACGCTTCACACCCATATAACAGCGTTGGTAAAACTATACTCTCATACATTCCCCTCTTTGCCTCCAAGGACAAAGTTCTTTGTCTCCACAGACTCCTAAGTGCACCACTCACTCTTTTTCCCTCATCAATTCTATGATTCACCTCATCTTTCATAGACCCATCCGCTGACACGTCCACTCCCAAATATCTGAATACGTTCACCTCCTCCATACTCTCTCCCTCCAATCTGATATCCAATCTTTCATCACCTAATCTTTTTGTTATCCTCATAACCTTACTCTTTCCTGTATTCACCTTTAATTTTCTTCCTTTGCACACCCTACCAAATTCATCCACCAATCTCTGCAACTTCTCTTCAGAATCTCCCAAGAGCACAGTGTCATCAGCAAAGAGCAGCTGTGACAACTCCCACTTTGTGTGTGATTCTTTATCTTTTAACTCCACGCCTCTTGCCAAGACCCTCGCATTTACTTCTCTTACAACCCCATCTATAAATATATTAAACAACCACGGTGACATCACACATCCTTGTCTAAGGCCTACTTTTATTGGGAAAAAATTTCCCTCTTTCCTACATACTCTAACTTGAGCCTCACTATCCTCGTAAAAACTCTTCACTGCTTTCAGTAACCTACCTCCTACACCATACACTTGCAACATCTGCCACATTGCCCCCCTATCCACCCTGTCATATGCCTTTTCCAAATCCATAAATGCCACAAAGACCTCTTTAGCCTTATCTAAATACTGTTCACTTATATGTTTCACTGTAAACACCTGGTCCACACACCCCCTACCTTTCCTAAAGCCTCCTTGTTCATCTGCTCTCCTATTCTCCGTCTTACTCTTAATTCTTTCAATTATAACTCTACCATAGACTTTACCAGGTATACTCAACAGACTTATCCCCCTATAATTTTTGCACTCTCTTTTATCCCCTTTGCCTTTATACAAAGGAACTATGCATGCTCTCTGCCAATCCCTAGGTACCTTACCCTCTTCCATACATTTATTAAATAATTGCACCAACCACTCCAAAACTATATCCCCACCTGCTTTTAACATTTCTATCTTTATCCCATCAATCCCGGCTGCCTTACCCCCTTTCATTTTACCTACTGCCTCACGAACTTCCCCCACACTCACAACTGGCTCTTCCTCACTCCTACAAGATGTTATTCCTCCTTGCCCTATACACGAAATCACAGCTTCCCTATCTTTATCTACATTTAACAATTCCTCAAAATATTCCCTCCATCTTCCCAATACCTCTAACTCTCCATTTAATAACTCTCCTCTCCTATTTTTAACTGACAAATCCATTTGTTCTCTAGGCTTTCTTAACTTGTTAACCTCACTCCAAAACTTTTTCTCATTTTCAACAAAATTTGTTGATAACATCTCACCCACTCTCTCATTTGCTCTCTTTTTACATTGCTTCACCACTCTCTTAACCTCTCTCTTTTTCTCCATATACTCTTCCCTCCTTGCATCACTTCTACTTTGTAAAAACTTCTCATATGCTAACTTTTTCTCCCTTACTACTCTCTTTACATCATCATTCCACCAATCGCTCCTCTTCCCTCCTGCACCCACTTTCCTGTAACCACAAACTTCTGCTGAACACTCTAACACTACATTTTTAAACCTACCCCATACCTCTTCGACCCCATTGCCTATGCTCTCATTAGCCCATCTATCCTCCAATAGCTGTTTATATCTTACCCTAACTGCCTCCTCTTTTATTTTATAAACCTTCACCTCTCTCTTCCCTGATGCTTCTATTCTCCTTGTATCCCATCTACCTTTTACTCTCAGTGTAGCTACAACTAGAAAGTGATCTGATATATCTGTGGCCCCTCTATAAACATGTACATCCTGAAGTCTACTCAACAGTCTTTTATCTACCAATATATATATATATATATATATATGTCGTGCCGAATATGTAAAACTGGTCAATTAGCAAGAACTCATTTAAAATTAAGTCCTTTCTAAAATTTTCTCTTATACGTTTAAAGAAATATTTTTTTCGTAAATGTTAATGCAAAAATTTATAATTTGCACCAAAAGAATCTTAGAAAACTTACCTAACCTTATTATAACAAGAACAATTTTTTTTATCATAACCCAACTAAATATATTTTAGATTTGTTTACAGTAATTTAATACTAAACAAGCCCAGTGAAATATATTTTTTTCGTTAGGTTCAGAATGATTTTGGCGAAATTATTGCATACACAAATTTTCACTTGTCCTATATGGCAAGATGAGCGTTGCTATTTAAGCCAAGATCGCAAGTTCTGCCTATTCGGCACGACATATATATATATATATATATATATGTATATATATATATATATATATATATATATATATATATATATATATATATATATATATATATATAAATATATATATATATATATATATAAATATATATATATATATATATATATATATATATATATATATATATATATATATATATATATATATATATATATATATATATATATATTATGTATATATGTATATATATATATATACACATGTATTATATATATATATATATATATTATTATTATTATTATTATCACACTGGCCGATTCCCACCAAGGCAGGGTGGCCCGAAAAAGAAAAACTTTCACCATCATTCACTCCATCACTGTCTTGCCAGAAGGGTGCTTTTCACTACAGTTTTTAAACTGCAACATTAACACCCCTTCTTCAGAGTGCAGGCACTGTACTTCCCATCTCCAGGACTCAAGTCCGGCCTGCCGGTTTCCCTGAATCCCTTCATAAATGTTACTTTGCTCACACTCCAACAGCACGTCAAGTATTAAAAACCATTTGTCTCCATTCACTCTTATCAAACACGCTCACGCATGCCTGCTGGAAGTCCAAGCCCCTCGCACACAAAACCTCCTTTAACCCCTCCTTCCAACCTTTCCTAGGCCGACCCCTACCCCGCCTTCCTTCCACTACAGACTGATACACTCTTGAAGTCATTCTGTTTCGCTCCATTCTCTCTACATGTCCGAACCACCTCAACAACCCTTCCTCAGCCCTCTGGACAACAGTTTTGGTAATCCCGCACCTCCTCCTAACTTCCAAACTACGAATTCTCTGCATTATATTCACACCACACATTGCCCTCAGACATGACATCTCCACTGCCTCCAGCCTTCTCCTCGCTGCAACATTCATCACCCACGCTTCACACCCATATAACAGCGTTGGTAAAACTATACTCTCATACATTCCCCTCTTTGCCTCCAAGGACAAAGTTCTTTGTCTCCACAGACTCCTAAGTGCACCACTCACTCTTTTTCCCTCATCAATTCTATGATTCACCTCATCTTTCATAGACCCATCCGCTGACACGTCCACTCCCAAATATCTGAATACGTTCACCTCCTCCATACTCTCTCCCTCCAATCTGATATCCAATCTTTCATCACCTAATCTTTTTGTTATCCTCATAACCTTACTCTTTCCTGTATTCACCTTTAATTTTCTTCCTTTGCACACCCTACCAAATTCATCCACCAATCTCTGCAACTTCTCTTCAGAATCTCCCAAGAGCACAGTGTCATCAGCAAAGAGCAGCTGTGACAACTCCCATTTTGTGTGTGATTCTTTATCTTTTAACTCCACGCCTCTTGCCAAGACCCTCGCATTTACTTCTCTTACAACCCCATCTATAAATATATTAAACAACCACGGTGACATCACACATCCTTGTCTAAGGCCTACTTTTATTGGGAAAAAATTTCCCTCTTTCCTACATACTCTAACTTGAGCCTCACTATCCTCGTAAAAACTCTTCACTGCTTTCAGTAACCTACCTCCTACACCATACACTTGCAACATCTGCCACATTGCCCCCCTATCCACCCTGTCATATGCCTTTTCCAAATCCATAAATGCCACAAAGACCTCTTTAGCCTTATCTAAATACTGTTCACTTATATGTTTCACTGTAAACACCTGGTCCACACACCCCCTACCTTTCCTAAAGCCTCCTTGTTCATCTGCTCTCCTATTCTCCGTCTTACTCTTAATTCTTTCAATTATAACTCTACCATAGACTTTACCAGGTATACTCAACAGACTTATCCCCCTATAATTTTTGCACTCTCTTTTATCCCCTTTGCCTTTATACAAAGGAACTATGCATGCTCTCTGCCAATCCCTAGGTACCTTACCCTCTTCCATACATTTATTAAATAATTGCACCAACCACTCCAAAACTATATCCCCACCTGCTTTTAACATTTCTATCTTTATCCCATCAATCCCGGCTGCCTTACCCCCTTTCATTTTACCTACTGCCTCACGAACTTCCCCCACACTCACAACTGGCTCTTCCTCACTCCTACAAGATGTTATTCCTCCTTGCCCTATACACGAAATCACAGCTTCCCTATCTTTATCTACATTTAACAATTCCTCAAAATATTCCCTCCATCTTCCCAATACCTCTAACTCTCCATTTAATAACTCTCCTCTCCTATTTTTAACTGACAAATCCATTTGTTCTCTAGGCTTTCTTAACTTGTTAACCTCACTCCAAAACTTTTTCTCATTTTCAACAAAATTTGTTGATAACATCTCACCCACTCTCTCATTTGCTCTCTTTTTACATTGCTTCACCACTCTCTTAACCTCTCTCTTTTTCTCCATATACTCTTCCCTCCTTGCATCACTTCTACTTTGTAAAAACTTCTCATATGCTAACTTTTTCTCCCTTACTACTCTCTTTACATCATCATTCCACCAATCGCTCCTCTTCCCTCCTGCACCCACTTTCCTGTAACCACAAACTTCTGCTGAACACTCTAACACTACATTTTTAAACCTACCCCATACCTCTTCGACCCCATTGCCTATGCTCTCATTAGCCCATCTATCCTCCAATAGCTGTTTATATCTTACCCTAACTGCCTCCTCTTTTAGTTTATAAACCTTCACCTCTCTCTTCCCTGATGCTTCTATTCTCCTTGTATCCCATCTACCTTTTACTCTCAGTGTAGCTACAACTAGAAAGTGATCTGATATATCTGTGGCCCCTCTATAAACATGTACATCCTGAAGTCTACTCAACAGTCTTTTATCTACCAATATGTATATATATACCAGTATGTATATATAGTATATATATATATATATATATATATATATATATTTATATATTTATATATATATATATATATATATATATATATATATATATATATATATATATATATATATATATATATATATATATATATATATATATATATATATGTCGTGCCGAATATGTAAAACTGGTCAATTAGCAAGAACTCATTTAAAATTAAGTCCTTTCTAAAATTTTCTCTTATACGTTTAAAGAAATATTTTTTTCGTAAATGTTAATGCAAAAATTTATAATTTGCACCAAAAGAATCTTAGAAAACTTACCTAACCTTATTATAACAAGAACAATTTTTTTTATCATAACCCAACTAAATATATTTTAGATTTGTTTACAGTAATTTAATACTAAACAAGCCCAGTGAAATATATTTTTTTCGTTAGGTTCAGAATGATTTTGGCGAAATTATTGCATACACAAATTTTCACTTGTCCTGTATGGCAACATGAGCATTGCTATTTAAGCCAAGATCGCAAGTTCTGCCTATTCGGCACGACATATATATATATATATATATATATATATATATATATATATATATATATATATATATATATATATATATATATATATATATATATATTCAACAAGTCGGCCGTCTCCCACCGAGGCAGGGTGACTCAAAAAAGAAAGAAAATACTTTCATCATCATTCAACACTTTCACCTCACTCACACATTATCACTGTTTTTGCAGAGGTGTTCAGAGTACAACAGTTTAGAAGCATATACATATAAAGATACACAACATATCCCTCCAAACTGCCAATATCCCAAACCCCTCCTTTAAAGTGCAGGCATTGTACTTCCCATTTCCAGGACTCAAGTCCGACTATATGAAAATAACCGGTTTCCCTGAATCCCTTCACTGAATATTACCCTGCTCACTCTCCAACAGATCGTCAGGTCCCAAGTACCATTCGTCTCCATTCACTCCTATTTAACAAGCTCACGCACGCTTGCTATAAGTCCAAGCCCCTCGCCCACTAAACCTCCTTTACCCCCTCTCTCCAACCCTTTCGAGGACGACCCCTACCCCGCCTTCCTTCCCCTATAGATTTATATGCTTTCCATGTCATTCTACTTTTATCCTTTCTCTCTAAATGACCAAACCACCTCAACAACCCCTCTTCTGCCCTCTGACTAATACTTTTATTAACTCCACACCTTTTCCTAATTTCCACTCTCCGAATTTTCTGCATAATATTTACACCACACATTGCCCTTAAACAGGGCATCTCCACTGCCTCCAACCGTCTCCTCGTTGCTGCATTTACCACCCAAGCTTCACACCCATATAAGAGTGTTGGTACTACTACACTTTCATACATTCCCTTCTTTGCCTCCATAGATAACGTTTTTTGACTCCACATATACCTCAACGCACCACTCACCTTTTTTCCCTCATCAATTCTATGATTAACCTCATCCTTCATAAATCCATCCGCCGACACGTCAACTCCCAAGTATCTGAAAACATTCACTTCTTCCATACTCCTCCTCCCCAATTTAATATCCAATTTTTCTTTATCTAAATCATTTGATACCCTCATCACCTTACTCTTTTCCATGTTCACTTTCAACTTTCTACCTTCACACACATTCCCAAACTCATCCACTAACCTTTGCAATTTTTCTTTAGAATCTCCCATAAGCACAGTATCATCAGCAAAAAGTAACTGTGTCAATTCCCATTTTGAATTTGATTCCCCAAAATTTAATCCCACCCCTCTCCCGAACACCCTAGCATTTACTTCCTTTACAACCCCATCTATAAATATATTAAACAACCATGGTGACATTACACATCCCTGTCTAAGACCTACTTTTACTGGGAAGTAGTCTCCCTCTCTTCTACACACCCTAACCTGAGCCTCACTATTCTCATAAAAACTCTTTACAGCATTTAATAACTTACCACCTATTCCATATACTTGCAAATCTGCCACATTGCTCTTCTATCCACTCTATCGTATGCCTTTTCTAAATCCATAAATGCATATATATATATATATATATATATATATATATATATATATATATATATATATATATATATATATATATATATATATATATATATATATATATCTGCCGGGTGTGCTACAGGGAATGTGAACTCAATCCCACAACTGGCAACATCCGTGCACACAATGGATGTCTAGGCCCCGATGATGGTGTTGGTAGCAGAGGAGGGAGATGACATGGTGGTGGTGGATGCTTCAGTTGGTGATAGAGTCTTGGCTTTCGTACCTATTGATTGGTCCAGTTGGGGTGAGGTCTCTGACTGGTCCGTTTCCTTGATGGAGGAAGGCAGTGGAAGCATCTCATTGGTGAAATTTTAAGGCGGCTCATCACATGTAGTCAACGGTGGTGGTGGAGCTGCTTGAGAGTGACTTGCAGATGTTGAGACATTTACACTACTTGTGATGGTCTTGATTACGTCTGAAGAAGGTGGTAAATCCGGGAACGTAAAATTAGGCATGCTGTTCGGCCTGAAGTGTTCATTAATGGTGGTGTAGAAGGATCCAGGTATAGCTTTGTTGTGCATATGCACATACATCAGGCAGTAGTGGATTTATGTGGGATTAATCGGCAGGCATTGGAAGTAATATATTGCTGATATAGGATGAAGTTTGACTGGCCTTGAGTATTTTGGTGGTGTCTTATTCGAGTTCAGTAATTGCAGCGTATGTTGGAGATTTTGGAGTATTTTTTTTTTCTTTATTTTTTTGCTGTACTAGTTGTTTCTTGAGAACTTCTCTTCTTGTTGGGCATTTAGCAGCAAGAGTGTGGTGTTTATTCTTGCAGTTCAGGCATTTAGGTCGGGTGGTGGTAGCGCAAGCCTTGAAATCATGTCCTTCGTTGCTGCAGGACGAGCAGAACTTCTTATCCTTGGCAGGACAATCCTTTGTGATGTGCATATTAGAGTAACAGCTGAAACACTGTAATATGATGGAATCTCTCAGCATCAGTGTAACTTGGGTTGTTATGGAAGTAGTGGATTGCCAGTCCCTCTGCGAGAGCTTGGGTTGCCATGTTGACATCAGTGAAGGTGACCTTGAGCATTGAAGAGCTGTTAGGTATTTTGGTAATATGTTCCACCGTGGCCCAAGGGTTCTGGTCTTCTGTTGATTATTCATTTTCTTCAGTAACCTGGGTTGTGATGAGTTTATCCAGTCGCTCAAGGGACACTTCTCTTTGCCCTCAACCTAGGGAAGCCATGACTTGAAATCCTCGCAGGTTAAGAGTGGTTGTAGCGTCAGTGGTGATAAGTTTCACGGCTTCGATGTCGTCAGAGCAGACTACAACGAAAGCCCCTTGGAGCGACAGAATCGCATTACATTTAACCTGCAATAAGCCTCTAACGCAGCTACAAGTAGTTTGGACAAGTCATTGACTGTCCACTTTTCGGTTTCATCTTCACACTGTTTGAGAAATGCATCGTGGAAGATGATGTCGAATACAAAAACAAAAGCTCCCCTCCCCATCGGGGATCGCAGGGATACGCAGGACTTTTTCGTATCGCTCTATTGTTGGCATTTGCGCGGTGTGAAGCCTTACTCAGCCCTGTAAGATCTTAAGTTGGTCTTAACAAGGCTGGCTCCTCCTTTGGAAAATTAATGAATAGAAAAAGAACAATAACATACAAATATAAACACTTTATTGTTAGAATTGAAAATATAAAACATTTAAATATGAACTTTTTTCCTACTTGAAAGAAAAATGAAATATAAAAATGATATTTGAATTCAACGCTAATATGTACAGTTAGACTGGGGTGTCTGGTTGATGTTGTTGACACTGCGCATTGTAGAAATTGTAGCTGTTGCTGATGATGTAGGGGACGGGGTCACAGCTGGCGAGTGACAACCCAACGACTATTCAGTCACAGTTTGTCTTGCCTTGAATGATCCGTCAAGATGATAGGAATGCAGGCCCTTCACCACTGAAAAGATGAGGGGTAGTTGCGTGGGGTTGGATACAACCAGGTACATAGATCAAAGGTGATGTCCCAGAACTCATGTGAAGTTCGTCTCCTTCAGCACTGTCTCTGTGGTTGCCAGATGACACAAGCTGACATTCCAAGCTAGAAAGAGACAAAAGTTAACCACTGCTTGAGAAATCACTCTCCATGATAAGTAAAGCATTTAAAAGACTGGTGAGGATTTAAAAGCGAGATGTTACACATGAAAGTCAAGGTATTATGAACTAGGCTTTCACAATTAGTTAAAAATGAAGCTTTTAACCAATCTATCCATTCAAAATAGGAGCAGAGGCTTTTTCTTACAGTTGTGTTGGGAGCTGAGAGTCAAGTGGTTATCCATTTGGTCAGAGCCCCACATGTCACCTTTCTGGGGTAGAGAAAGGGGGTAGCAGGAGCTAGACACTGATCCCCCCCTCGAGGAAGGTTCCTTGATGTTGGTGAGGGGCTCTTGATTTAGAGAATTGGATCTGTGCTCCAGTTCCCCAAATTAAGCCTGAATGCCTTCCACATCCCCCCCCAGGTGCTGTATAATCCTCCGGGTTTAGCGCTTCCCCTTTGATTATAATAATAATAATAATAGACACTGACCCTACCTTAACAAGCAGCCGGCAATCAAACTATCGTCACCATATATTCGCTCGCTACTCCTATCTGTTGAACTTTTCCCTCACACTCCCCCGTATCAAGACTTATAGTCAAGGAGTATAAGAAGAATAGGCGAGGAAAAAGTTCTAAAATGTGGAAGTCGCGTAAGGCAAAAAATCTTCTACTGACTGTCACAACTTAACCAGTCAGAGAAATAATTGGATTAACCATTGATATACACAATATAGAACTTAAAAGCCTGGAGTGGCAATGTCCACCTCAAGAGGCGGCAGTTGGTTCCCTTAAAAGTTTCTAGGTATATCAAAGGTTTGTGATCCATCTCTAAAATGAATTCTTTTCCCAGTAAATAAAATTTAAGATTGGAGATACCCCACACAAGGGCTAAACATCCCTTTTGTATGGTGGAGTATCTCGTTTCTGCAGGAAGGAAGTTTTAGATTTAGTAAATATACAGGAAATAGAGTGTGTATTTTGTGCTGTAAGCACCTGACACCTATTGCAAGACTTATACTTCATCGTAACCTGCGAGTACGTTCGTGGCCAAAAATAAGTGTGCTTGAGTTTATGCCACATCATACGATGGGCCAAGTGTTTGGTCACTGGCAAATCATGAGCCATTTGAAGGACTGTCTCGCAGCATGGGGTAGGAACAACAAGGAGGGAATAATCTATCGCTGAAGAATGAGATTTAAATACAGATTTATATAAGATACCATTAATATATTCAAACTTATGTGATACGTATCTCTCGTGGATAACTTTGTTGTTAAAAGCTTGATTATGACAATCCCGAAGTGAAGGGCAATCCCGCTGTAAATTGACAAAGTCGTCCTTGGACATAAAATCTGGGAAAATGAAAGGACTTACGGTGGGAGAAGAAGAGGTAGGAGAAGCTGTGGTTATGGTCTGAGCCTTAGTCAAGACATAGAATCGGAGGCAATACCCTTACTCTCACCTGACGAGTGGACAGGTGATCCTGCCACCTCACTATCGAGAGCAGTATCATCTGTTTTTACCCTCAAATGAACCGTATGAGACAATGCAGCTTCCGGTGCAGAATTGTTAAGGGGCTTATTTAACTTGCAAGGAAGAGAAGCTGGAAAACTTACGTCCATGGGTGGTGACGAAAGATCCGCCTCCGAAGGAAGAACGGCACCTTTAACGTTAGCCATTATTATAGAACAAGTAGTAATTGGGGCTAGTACCGCATTATGTAGTTTGAAGGTAACTTGGGGCAGTTTACCTTGGTTGGTTATGAGAAAGGTAGGGTAGTGGTCTCTGGTGTTGTCTGTGATTATACCTGATTTTAAAGGGGATATGGTGTTTGTCCAGATGTGGTCTAATAAAGAGACTAGCCTCAGAGATTCTTGTAATTTTTAATATTGTTGGTAGCAACAAACAGTTGCTCATAGTGTTTGTAAATTCGGTTACTTGTGGGTCCTGGCCATGTAGTAGAATTATGTTGAAATCTCCTATGAGCAGAAGGTGGTCTGTGTTCATATGTGCATCACTTATCATGTTTCCTAATTTTTCACTAAAATGGTAAATGTTTGACTGTGGAACTCTGTAGATGTTTATAACTGTGAGGGGCTCTTGCAGGTCTTTTGATTTAAATTTAGCTATAATATATTCTCCATGTTCATCTCTTGTGCAAAAGTTATTGATACATTCAAGTTGATTTGAGTAGTATATAGCTGTTCCATCCCCTTGTTGGTCTGTCCTACAGATGTGTATGGTTGTGTAACTAGGAATGGCATAGACATCTGTAGTACCAGGCTTTAGCCAGGTTTCCGTGAGTGTGATGACTGACATACTAGAATGAAGGGAAATGAGTAATGCTGTGAGGTCGTCGTTATGTTTGCTCAAAGATCTGACATTCTAATTAAAGATGGTTATGTTATTGTTTGCTCTGAGTAATGTCTTTGCTTGGTCTGCTGTATAATAATTACAGTTGCTGTTTGATTCGTGTAAGTCATTTAATAAAAGATTGATATCAGGATCAATGCTTGTAATCATAAGAATGAGAGTGAGTCTACAACTAGATTTTTGAATAAAGTGTTATATTAAACTTAATAATTGAGATACTTAACTAATTTATCTTACTAGCTAATGGACTGTTAAAAGTAGTTTTTAAAACTACAGATACAGTTTACTCTTTATATGGTACGGATTTGATGAATTAATATTGAACTTTTATAGTTTTAGAGTTTGACAAAAGTTGCAGATTTAGAAAAGAAGTTTACCGAACACAATAAAATTTCTAGCACTGGAAGTGATAGTCTGCAGGTAATGGTAGTTATAGAAGAAAACTAGAAGAAAACTAGAAGAAAACTAGAAGAAAACTAGAAGAAAACTAAGAGAAAACAAAAATGTTTATAAAACTAGATTAAAATAATTATAAAGCATAATTATAAAGCATAATTATAAAGCAAAGAAATAGAAAGAGAGAATATAGTGATCAAATGTACAAAAGTAAATTTGACTGATAGTAAATATGGTGTTGGACAAAATTTAAGCAAATAATATTAATTAAAACAAATAGTTTTTTATGAACAACTATTTGGATTCAACATTGCACTGGTAGTAATATTAGAGCTTATACAGGTAGTACAAACTATATTAAAACAGGAAAGTTTATTATGGTCAAACTGGGAAAAGCCCTGAACTAGTACAACATAAACAGAGCATTAGAATTGGACAGAAGTCTAATGCTCTGTTTATTCATGTGAGAGAGTTGTATCAGTAGGTCTATGATTGAGAGAGATGTAATTGAATCTCACTTTATAAAAATAATTTTTATTTTAATATGAATATTTGTTTAGGATGATACAAATTAGATTCATTGATAAAAAAGATACTTGGGAAGAATTTAAGCTATGTTGACAAGTGCTTGACTACCTCATCTGCATCATCATAAAGGGACAGACGAGGTGTTATCTCGGTATTATTAGCTGAGATAACACCTCAGTGTCAACCCATAATTCTTTAATCCGTCTCATGGGAAGTAACAAAGCATCACTATGGAATTCTGGTACAGATGATAACAAGACACTGATATCAAGGTACTGAACACCGCCTTCCTGGCTGAGGGACTGATAACTTTATCTGCCACTTTATTCTGTGTGTAGCTCAACAAGACACAGCGACTGATTACCTAATATTCTACTGTGTGTGTTATGAATTAATCCACTGTTTAGCGATACAATTTCCAACAGAGTTACACAGATGTTGCATTTTGTGTCTGATTCCGCATCTTATCGGTGCTGATTTTTGTCTGACACAGTAAACCATGGAAGTGATATAGTCTATATCTCTTACAACCTTTCACCAAAGCTCTGACCCAACTCTTGACTAGGAGTTTCAGTCACTAAAGATTCTCGAGCACTTCTGATGTGACTTAAACTGCAGCACTTGAACTACCATATGTAGGTAAGTGTACATCTTGCTGCCGATATTCAGATTCCTCTAAATATCAGATTCAACAAGGCTGAGAGATTGACTGTCTCATCTTCTACTGTCTTTGCATACCATATCATCTCTGTATTGAATTCTTAATGCTGCTAGTTGGAGAAACGTTTACATATCAAGATACCCAGATGTAAGACTGTTGCATGCAAAGAGTATGTGATCTTAATTTAGAGCATGTTAACACACTCACATAGGCTGCCTCCCCAACCAACGAACCATATACTACGGATCTAACGATCTAATGGGGCCCCATAGTCAGATCAGTATCTAGGTTCAGCCAATCATATTGTGGATCTGGCAACTGTGAAGGTGACGTGGATACCACTCACGTTTTCACCCTTGTCATTTCCATTCGAGAGCTGGTTGAACCACGGTGGTCTGCATTCTACTGGCTTCAATTCTGCCTTGATTACCGTGGCGTGCACTAATACCTATTGCTGTACATAGTGTTTATAGTGTTTATTCTTAGTGAAGGATAATATAATTTAAAGTTATTCTGTGTTTATTTTTCTCCCTGTACACCCAGGATAACAGGCCTTTGAGTACCTGGGTTGTAATAACACATATGTCTAAATCCACATCTTGTTGGACTTGAATACCTTTACTGAAAAAATTCTTGTTAAACAAAGCATCATCATGAAATCTTGATTCAAAGGCTATCTCCTTTAAACTGTTTACTAAGTTCTTACCCAACACTTCGGCATGTCCTGCTTCAACTACTGCTTCTTATCTGATTCCAATATTTAAGAGTCCAGTTTTCTGCCTATACCTTAGACTGAGGGTGAGGAACTTATTACCTCATCTACCACTGTCTTCTCTGCAAAGTTCTTCAATGTTGAAGGAATGAGTACATTATTGGCTATACAAAAATCGTCAAATGAAGATTCCCAGATGATGCAAATGTGTCAGAATCCTCATCTCGTTGGTACTGAATACCATTATTGTAAAGATTATTTTCTTACCCAGGAACACCAATAAATTTTGAAACAAAGAATGTTTCCTGCAACCTTTTCGCAATCTCTGGAATAATTTACTTTCACTACTGCATCTTGACCACTTGTGACGTGACTTCAAAAGCTGTACTTCATCTTACTCTAGTGTTTACTTCAGAGTAATCAAGACACAAAGCTGAAAGACTAGTTGAAGACTAGAATGAGTATTTCATCTTCTACTGTCTTCTCATATCATCTCAATTTTGAGTTGATACAACCTCTATTTGACTTTACGTTTTCAAACAAAGATACCTAAATATTACACGTGTCTAATTTCTCATATTTTCAGGAGTGAATCCCAATATTATAACCATTCTTGTCTGACTCAGCAATACCATGGTATCTTGATTCTGTGGATACATCGTTCAACCTTTTAGCAAAGCTGTGGCCCAACTCTTTGGCATGACTTCCACCAGTTGATCTCACTAACCTGTGTCGTGACTTCAGCTATAGCGCTTCATCTGACTACTGTGTATGCGTTTTTTTTTCTGTTTATACTTCAAATTCATTAGAAATAAAGAACCGAACACCAGCTTCGTCTTCCAATCTCTTATGTGTTTAGTGCTACAGTGCCAGGGACTGATGATATAATCTCATTTGCACTGTCTTCACAGACCATCTCTGTTTTGAACCGATACAACCATTGCTTGAAGATAGGTCTTCAGATTAAGAGACCCATTTCCTCATCTTGTTGATATTGAATACCATTATGGTAATGATATTCTTCAGTCACAACTCCATTGAATCTTGATTCAGAGGATAGCCCCAAGAAAGTATTTGATAAACCATACCACGGGCGGGATTTGAACTCGTGGTCAGAGTCTCAAAACTCCAGACCGTCGCGTTAGCCACTGGACCAGCTAGCCACAATAAGATTCGTCCAACTAGGTATATTTCTACACCATAGGAAGGTTAGCATAGGCACCACTGTGACCACAAATGCAAGGTTTTACAGACGAATCTCCAGCTAGCGTGGCCGTGACGAACTCTAGCTCAAGTCCCATCACTGCCATACTGTACTTTTCTTCAGAGCGGTGCATCAAAAGACGCCGCCATCAAAGGTACAGGTGTGCCAAACTCCCACTTTTCCCCCTGACTCTGCCCACACTGTGCCCCCCCTTTTTATTATTTTTTTTGTTTGCTACACCCCCTGACTCTGCCTCTACCCCCTTGGGGGCCAATAGGGGTTGCCAGATTTTCCAGGAGTGTTGACATCTTTTCTTCCATTTTCCTGTAAGTGATATCATCTTTTTTTTATTTTTTTTAATTTTCGAAAATTTTTCCATTTTTTGTGGTCTTCAGTTCCTTGGGTTACCCTAAGTTTGAACTCCATCTCCTTGGATCAACTTTTACCTAGATTTTTCAGGTTTTGGTTTTTTCGAATTTTTAGAGTTACCCTCAAATTCTTCAGATCAACTTTTACCTCAAATTTCTAATTTTTTTTTTTTTTTGGGGGGGGGGGGTAAATTTTTCGGAGGTTTACTCTAACATCGAGCTCCAGCTCCAGGCTCGAATTTTACCTCGAATTTTCGGATTTCGGGTGTTTTAGCTACTCCAGCTCCCGAGTAACATATTTTAGAGTTACCCCTTAAAATTTCTCTCTCTGTGGTAAACACAATTGGTAAACATAGTCACTCAAATGGCAGACAGTTTCAGTCAATTGGAAGCATAGACACTCACAAGGTAGACAGTTTCACAATTTTCATTCAAAACACACTTGGTAAAGTTCCCCCCTGTGGGGTCAGAGGTAAGTAATAAAAGTAAGAGGTTTGGTGAAGTTCTCCCTATGGGGCAAGTTTTGTAACCTCATAAGCAGTCAACAAGTTGGGTCAGGTAAACCCAGGTGGGTGTGATGTCACTGGTGACCACCAAACACATACATATCATTTGATAAAGTTCCCCTATGCGGTAAGATGATGGTGAAGTCATACATGTGGCAAACATATTCAGTCAATGGTAACTCAGTTGGTAATACAACTAAGAGGTAGGCTTAAAAAGGCGAATCATTACACAAATTCATTTTTTCAACATTTATTTAATTTTTCTCTAGCACACGCAATTTATCGCTAGTACAACAACAAAAAAGAAAAGAGATACAATTTTCACTATTATACACTCATTTTTTTTTCCTCTTTTCCGGTAATACAAAAAAGATACACATCATGAACCAAGATTACATACAACATAGGAGGAACACACACCCCAAACTCTTTCCCTGGAATCTCCCCTACACCTCAACTCCATCTCCCAGCACCTCACTTTTACCGACACTACCATGAACCTCACTCCACCCACTTCACACTATCCACTAACATTTTTTTCACTCATAACCCACAACAAGATGCAACTTATAACCTTCACATATTTTTTGACTCATAACCCACAAGACACCACAAGTAATTACCCTCAACAGATCACAGCAAGATTTCAACACGCTCTTAAGCACAATTCTAACTCACCTTCCTTCATGATGTATTCGCGTTTTACACCTAAAAGATGTATGTGGTAGGTTCCCTGGTGTTTTCCAGATAGTGACCTAAATGAGATTCTTACCCTCCCTTATATGCCTAGGTAGGGTTGCCCAACATCTCCAGATAGAGGATTTGAGGTACATTTCCCGACCTCAGATAAGATCTCAGGAGAGGCAGACGGCAGCAAGAATGGTGAGGGTCATCCCGTGACCTCACCTAACCTAGCCACACACACACATATACTATGCTGTAAAACACCCAACAGGTCTCTTTCTAATTTACCAAATCAGTATATCAAGTATGTTTTTGCGCCAAAGGTAGATTTCGATAAAATCTCTGTGAGCTGCTAAAACACCTGCAACTCGAGATGGCTCCAAGGCAATTTACATTGGTTGGTGAGGTCAGCCTGTTAACTAAGTTGTTCTACATCACCCATCAACAAGCCTTAACATCTCACTACAGATCACACCATGCACAAACAACACTTTTACATACTTTTCTCAATATCTGATAACAAATATTCTCACATTTTTCATTCATAACACTATCTTCCAATACAACCTTCACACACCATCAACCTAACTTTTTTTTTCACTCATAACCCTCAACAAGACACATCACATCATCAGGACCGGATTACCGCATAGGCAAACTAGGCATTTGCCTAGGGCCCCGCGCATTTGGGAGCCCCGCGGTCCAAGGGGTTCAGGGGCTCATCCAAGACTGCGCACATGATGCAAGTGCAAATGGGTCCCTACCAAGTTCAAGTGTTTCGAGAGTAAAATTGATTTTTAAAAATTAATCAAAACAAAAATAAATAATGAAATAAAATAAAATGAAAATAAATAAACCTAACCATAGATGGCAACACTCAACACGCCTTTGTTTACATCAGAACAGCTGTGTTTTCCCGCTAATGGGTGAGTATGGGAGATTCCTCTCCAATTTTCTGTAGTAATTACACGTTATCTAGACTTGTACTGTGACAGATTAACTGAAGTGTTGTTGATAGACATTGATGTGTATGGATAAATGTTTGTTTTCGCCTCTAAATGTTAAGGGAGGTACCTGATAGGGTTACTTGACCAGTAAAGACGCATTTTTGGTAAAAATACTATAAAGAAAAACCTAAAAACGCAAACTGACTTCCGTTTGTAGGTTTTAAAAGCACTTTGTCCTGTCTTTAAGTCTTTATCATTTCAATAACAGATCTCAATTGATTGATGTTCTACATCACTTCCGTCGCAAATGCTTAGTTTTCAAGTTGCGACGGAAGTGATGTAGAACATCAATTAATTTACTACATATTTCCCCAGAAACACATAAGCCACATCAGAAAATCGTTGGTTGGGTGAAACTGAAAATTGTCCCTGCATTCTTTAATTCTCATGTCCTTATCTTTGGTGGTAGGCCATATATCATGCAAAACATAATGATTAGTTTAGTTATGAAAATGGTAATATAAATACCATTGTGCATTGTTCTTGGACTCGGTATGATTTCTGTTTAAGTAAATTGGAGATCAAGGAGAATGAATTAGTAAAATATTCGTAGCCCAAATCACTAACCTAATCTATGGTAAAAGTTCTGTATATGACTCCTTTCTGGTAACGTTTTGAATTTTTAGATGCGCAGCCAGAGGAAAGGGGGCTACAAGGGCCATATCCCCCCAATTGACAGAAATTTTTTTTTAATAATAATTAAAAAATTAATTATAATTGATAATGAAAAATTTGTATTTGCATGATTACAGACAGTGATACATCCTCATTATGGCATCTCGTGAACGTGATGTTGGACGTTCTTATGCGAATAGGTCACAGAAAAGAAAGAAGAAAATTCAAGAAGAAGAACAGAAAAAGAAAGATGTAGGAAGCTGCAGAAAGATCACAGACATGCTCACGAAAACAGTTTCTGATGTTACCAGTACAGTTGAATCTGCAGATACGTCAGATCATACAGGAAGCCCTCCCTCCATTATTTCTCAGCCAGCATCTACTTCTTTTGTGTCTCCTCTCAATGTCTCAACGGACATTTCATCCACAGGATTTGTCTTAAAAGATCCTGCCTCATGGCCAAATGTAATCCCAGATTCTCTACGTAATGCTTTCATTGCAGAAAACCTCAGTCAAACTCTGAACATTGACTTTAGGAAATCAGCAAGGATTTATGATGATGGAAGTCGTCGTTGTTTAAAGTCATCTATGTTTTATAGGAAGCTTGCAAATTCAGAAACTGTGAAAAGATCATGGATGGTATACTCTGAAAGCTCAGGAAAAGTGTACTGTTCAGCATGCAAGCTATTTTCTACCAAAGAAAATACCTTCACACAGGGGTTCAATGACTGGAAAAATTCCAAGCGTTTCGAGGAACATGAAAACAGCACCACTCACAGGAGCTGCATTTTAGCCAGTGTATTTCGTGCACAGAAAAAAGGCTTATTGGATTCTCATTTGGAAAATCAAACTGAAAAAGAGCGCACTTATTGGAGAAAAGTTCTAGAAAGAGTTGTTGCTGTTGTAAAATTCTTAGCTCTAAGAGGACTTGCTTTCCGTGGAGAAAATGAGGTTTTTGGTTCGGAAAACAATGGCAATTTCCTATTAATCATAGAACTGTTAGCACAATTCGATCCATTCTTAGCAAATCATGTGTCACGCCTTGGGAATGCAGGAAGAGACACTGTATCTTACATGTCATCTACTATATGCAATGAATTTATTGAACTGATGACTAAGAAGGTCCTCAATAACATCATAGCAGCTGTGAAAACTGCAAAATACTTTGCAATAAGTGTAGATTCAACACCAGATATTTCACATACAGATCAATTGACATTCATTGTTCACTTTGTCGACTCCACTGGTAAGCCTGTAGAGCGCTTTATAAAATTCATTCCTCTTTCAGGCCATGATGGAGAAACAATGATGAATGTAGTACTGGATACTCTGCTTGAACATGATCTCTCTATTATGGATTGCCGTGGCCAGAGCTACGACAATGCAAGTGACATGTCGGGTAAATATAATGGATTGCAAGCCCGTATCAAGCAAATCAACCCACTTGCTGAATATGTGCCCTGCTCAGCACATTCTCTTAATCTTGCTGGGTCATGTGCTGCGGAGTGTTGTGTCGCTGCAGTTTCATTTTTTGGACTTTTACAAGTACTCTTTAATTTTTTCTCTGCTTCAACGCATCGGTGGAGTATACTCAAGTCAACCATTCATGGAGATGTCATCAAATCATTATCAACAACAAGGTGGTCAGCGCAGCATGATGCAACACATGCTTTGAAAGACAGCTTTGCTGAAATACATTCTGCTTTGATCCAAATAGCAGAGGATGAAGACCAGACAGCAACTACAAGAAGCGAAGCAGCCAGCTTAGCATCAAAATTGGAAGATTTTGAATTGGCCTTACTCTGTGTGCTTTGGGACTGTATACTGGAACGGTTAAATGCCACGAACAAGACACTTCAGAAAATTTAAATTGAAATGGCTACTTGTGCTAACCTCTATGCAGGCTTAGTGGAATTTGTAAGCTCACTTCGCAATGATGAAGCTTTTGAAATGTTTGAAGAGAAAGCTAAACTGCTGGTGAAAGACTACAGTTACCGGGCTGATCATCAGCGGTCAAGGAAGAGGAAACGCAATTTTGAAGAGCCAGACAATGAAATTGTGTTGCTACCAAGGCAGAAATGTAAGACAGCTACATACTTCGTCATTCTGGATTCACTGATTACAGAATTGGTGAAAAGAAAAAGAAATCTACCAGAATCTCAATGACAAGTTTGGATTTCTGTTCAAAATTACTACTGTGCCAGATGCAGAATTGAGAGAAGCTGCATTAAAGTTGCAACAACACCTTTCAGCAGATGTTCAGGACACATTTGTTGAAGAAATAGTTCATTTTTTCTGGGTATATGAATCAGATTAAAGCTCCACCTGAAAAATGTGCGCCCTCAGCTGCTTTGAAACATTAAGAAATGCAGGTATCTCAGAAACCTTCCCTAATGTTGACATAGTGTATCGCCTTTACCTAACACTTCCAGCTACTAACTGTAAAGGAGAACGTTCATTTTCTGTTTTGAAAAGAGTGAAAAACCAGCTCCGTTCAACAATGAGCCAAGACAAATTGTGTAACCTAGCCTTGTTGACCATTGAGTCTGATCTAACAAGAAATATTGATTTTCAGAATATAATTGATGATTTTGCCAATATGAAATCCAGAAAAAAGTTTATTTAAGAAGTGCCTGTGAATATAAACAATTCTTTACTTTCTTGAGTTTATATGATTTGATAGTCTTATGCATGATGCAGTGATAACAATAATGGTCAGTGATTTATAAAGGGAATAATAGTGCTGTAGTGGTTATGCTGAATATAATAGGTACATGATGCCACTACTTTAATAGCCTAATCTAGTAATACTATGCTATCTTGAGTTTATTCTCTTTAAAATGCATGATTTAACAAGATAGTTATAATGGCTGTTGGTAAATGGTTTTGGTTGTCTTGATGTACTTTCCCTATTAAATTTAATCTAAATAGCCAGAAAGTATTTAATTAGACCTAAAACAGGCTCACACCGACCCCCCCCCACCCCCAAGCTTGAAGGGGTCGCTTCGCTTACCCGTAACTCAAAAAGGCCCCGCCAATCTGAATAGCCTAGGGCCCGGAAACTTCTTAATCCGGCTCTGATCACATGCACCCACAACGCTTTTACATACTTTTCTCACAAGTCACAACTCTCAACAGATCACATGTTACAACATTCATGTACCCACAATTTTTCACTGATAATGTTCACAACACAGAGTTTTCCATCGATATTTCCCCAACACCCATATCCACCCATATCCAGCATATAGCCAAAAAAGTATCCAAAACGGTTGGGATCCTCTCCAAGATACGATACTACGTGCCGCAAAATGCCCTTCTCACACTATACCACTCACTTATTTATCCATACCTCACCTATGCTATTTGTGCTTGGGGATCAACTGCAGCAACACACCTAAAGCCAATAATAACCCAACAAAAAGCTGCAGTAAGAATAATCACTAAATCCCATCCCTGGCAACACACCCCCCCACTCTTCAAAGATCTAAACTTGCTCCCAGTTCAGTACATCCACACTTACTACTGTGCAATCTATATCTACAGGGCCTTAAACTCTAATATCAACCTTGACCTAAAACGCTTTCTTGATAGTTGTGACAGAACCCACAGGCATAACACCAGACACAAACATCTCTACGACATTCCCAGTGTCCGACGAAACCTTTACAAAAATTCAATGTATGTCAAAGGCCCTAAAATCTGGAATACCCTACCTGAGAACTCTAGAACTGCAGACACATTCATCACCTTCAAAACTACCATTAGAAAACATCTTATCTCCCTGATACACCCCGTCAACTAACTACACGAATACCACCTGGTGGTTCACACTTACACTCACTCACTCATTTGACCATAAACGGAAATATTAATCTCAGTCTTAAAATAATGAATCCTGTGATACTCCAATACTGAAACTATGTACTGTGCCAAAACAAAAGCATTCACATTGCTAAACTCACAAACTAGTATTTAGTCACTTAGCCATAATACCAACTTACCTCATAATTTGTAATATTTTACAATTAAGAATAAAACTAAGTATGCCCGAAATGCCTAGCCATGCTAAGCGTTCTAGTGGTACACTCTGTAATCACAATTTTACTACATGTAAACCAAACAATAACCAAATTTCTGTAAACTCAGCATTGTAATCCTTATAGAGAATAAACTTTGAACACCTTCCCACATCCACCTCCCTTCACCCATTACCCCATCTCCCCACAACTATAACTCCTCCCTGCACCATCTCCTTAAATCATGTTCACCACACTTCATCTATTTTCCCTACTCCGACTCCTCAAATCAAGTCCCTCTCTCCATCTCACCCACACCTCTCCACATCCACCTCCACCTCCCACAGGCTCCACCAATCTCCCAGCATCTCACCCATCACCCACATCTCCCAACACCCACCCTCATCCTTGCTCCATCTCCTCAAAACACTATAGTCATGATAACTAATCACCAAAACACTAAATAGATATACATTCAATTAAGACATAACATGAGCACCAAAACTAGAACACGAACACTAATCACTAACACAGGAGCACAAGTGATGAACACAAAAACTAAGTCATGAATACCAAAACTAAGATATGAACACTTTTGGCATGACCACTAAACTATTATGACATGACCACCCAAACTAGGACATGTACACTAAACACTAAGATACGATCACTTAGGACATGATCACCACACCAACTAAGACAGGACATAAGCACAAAAATCTAAGACATGTGTGCCTAAAACTAAAACACGAACACCAAGACATGATCACCAAAAACTAAGACATGATCACTTATGATATGAATACTAAAAACTATGACACTACATAGCATGATTACCAAAACTAAAACACACACACATCCAACTAAGACATGACATGATCACCAATAATCTAAGACATAACCAAAATCTAAAACATGAACACTTTTGACATGTTCACAAAAATAAGATATAAGCAAAGTAAAAGGACACAAGTGCAACTAATGTGACATTTATTGTGGCAACGTTTCGCTCTCCAGGAGCTTTATCAAGCCATTACAAACAATACATGGACACAGAGGGTATATAAAGGCTCAGAGTGAGGTGCAATACTAGTGAGGTAACATTTCGATGTTCACTAGTGGTAGTAGTAGTAGTGGTAGTGACAAAAGTAATACAATATGATAGATCAATTAATTCGTACAAGAATAAAAGGATATAAAAGCTATTACTTGGGTAACATAAAAATAGGTTGGACAAATATAGACTGGAAAGAGGCAGCTTGTTTCAGTGTTCACTCTCTGTAATGTGCTTTGTGTAGTATAACAGGAGAGACTATGTGATGGCAGGGTTTACTGTTTTCAGGAGGATTCTTGCTAAGACTTCGGAGATGGTGAAGCTGCCGTTGTTTTGTTTAATTGCATTCGAAACAGCGATCAGTGCTGATTCGAGGCACTTGCGTCTGCGGAAATTAGTTTCTTTGATCACTAATTGGGCGTCTCTGAATTTCATGAGATGATTGGTGGAATTTCGGTGTTGTACACAGGCGTTGTTCAAGTTATCGTTCTTACATGCGTAAATATGTTCATTGAGGCGGGTGTCGAGGTTTCTTGCTGTTTCACCTATGTAAATCTTGTCACAGCCTCCACAGGGTATAGTGTAAACTCCTGCATTGACTGGTTCGTGGTGCTTGGATTGTGTCCTGGTTAGATCCTTTATTGAAGTGCTAGAAGCGATGGCGACTCTGGTGTTAGCTTGTGAAAGTACTTTTGAGACGTTCAGTGCAACCTGGCTGTTGGGAAGAATTATAACTTTGTTGGGAGTGGTGTTGATGCGTGGAGAATTAATGATCTGAAGAGCTCTTTTCTTGCAGTCTTTGATGAAAAAAGAAGGAAAATGTAACTCGGTGAATGTTTGGTGAATATATGTACATTCCTCGTCAAGAAACTCAGGACTGCAAATTCGGTATTCTCTTAGGAAAAACCCGATGATGATGCCTCTTTTGGTCTTGGTATCTTGACTGGAATAGAAGTGTGTGAGATAATTTTTATTGGTGGGTTTCCGATAAACTTGAAATCTTAGGTTGTTGTCTACTTTGTGAATGAGGACGTCGAGGAAAGGTAGCTTGTCATTGGACTCTTCTTCTAGCGTAAACTGGATCGCCGGTTCAACTGCGTTGAGCCTTGCCTGAAGATCCCGTACATCAAAACGTTTTGGAGTTATTACGAGGACATCGTCCATGTAACGTAACCAAGTGACGCTTGAAGGGATGATGTTGGCGAAGTGTTCGGACTCTAGGTGTTCCATGTATAAGTTGGCTAGGACGGCACTTATGGGGGACCCCATTCCCATGCCGTAGGTTTGTTTGTAGAGCTTGTTATTGAAAGAAAAACAGTTGAAATTAACACAGAGTTCAATCAAGTCAACAAAATCTCCGGGAGGTAGAGGAAGATTAAGGTCCTGATTGACTTTACGTCGGAGAACCTCGATGGCTTTTTTGGTAGGTACTTTTGTGAAGAGGGAAGTCACATCCAAACTGCTTAGTTTCTTGTTACGGATGGAGAGGTTACGGATGCGGTTGAGAAGGTCGCCTGAGTGTTTAAGATGAGCGGGGCTGATGGTCCCCAGAAGGCAGGAAAGATGTTTGGCAAGAACTCTGACTAGTTTGTGTGGAGCACTGCCTATTCCTGACGTGATTGGTCTGAGAGGAATATTGTGTTTATGGGTCTTGAGTAAACCATACATATGTGCTGGTTTAGGGTTGCTTGGTAACAAGTACAGAAGTTTCTTCCCTTCTCTAGTGCGTTTGAGTATTTGTCTGGTTTTGTATAGAAAATCTTTGGTGAGCGTCTCCCACTGTTGAGTGCTGTTGGATTCGTATGTAGATTGATCATTCAAAAGGTCCATCATTTTAGTGTTGTAGTCACTGGTGTTGAGTATGACGACTCCACCTCCTTTGTCGGCGGTGGTGACGATAATGTTGGAGTCGTTGGCGAGGTTCTTAAGGGCAGTGATGTATCGTCTAGGAAGATTAGAAGAAGAAGGTTCACATAAAGCTGCTGGAGTTCTTGCCAAACATCTTTCCTGCCTTCTGGGGACCATCAGCCCCGCTCATCTTAAACACTCAGGCTACCTTCTTAACCGCATCTGTAACCTCTCCATCCGTAACAAGAAACTAAGCAGTTTGGATGTGACTTCCCTCTTCACAAAAGTACCTACCAAAAAAGCCATCGAGGTTCTCCGACGTAAAGTCAATCAGGACCTTAATCTTCCTCTACCTCCCGGAGATTTTGTTGACTTGATTGAACTCTGTGTTAATTTCAACTGTTTTTCTTTCAATAACAAGCTCTTCAAACAAACCTACGGCATGGGAATGGGGTCCCCCATAAGTGCCGTCCTAGCCAACTTATACATGGAACACCTAGAGTCCGAACACTTCGCCAACATCATCCCTTCAAGCGTCACTTGGTTACGTTACGTGGACGATGTCATCGTGATAACTCCAAAATGTTTTGATGTACGGGATCTTCAGGCAAAGCTCAACGCAGTTGAACCGGCGATCCAGTTTACACTAGAAGAAGAGTCCAATGACAAGCTACCTTTCCTCGACGTCCTCATTCACAAAGTAGACAACAACCTAAGATTTCAAGTTTATCGGAAACCCACCAATAAAAATGATCTCACACACTTCTATTCCAGTCAAGATACCAAGACCAAAAGAGGCATCATCATCGGGTTTTTCCTAAGAGCATACCGAATTTGCAGTCCTGAGTTTCTTGACGAGGAATGTACACATATTCACCAAATATTCACTGAGTTACATTTTCCTTCTTTTTTCATCAAAGACTGCAAGAAATGAGCTCTTCAGATCATTAATTCTCCACGCATCAACACCACTCCCAACAAAATTATAATTCTTCCCAACAGCCAGGTTGCACTAAACGTCTCAAAAGTACTTTCACAAGCTAACACCAGAGTCGCCATCGCTTCTAGCACTTCAATAAAGGATCTAACCAGGACACAATCTAAGCACCACGAACAAGTCAATGCAGGAGTTTACACTATACTCTGTGGAGGCTGTGACAAGATTTACGTAGGTGTGAGGGAAAAGTTCAATAGATAGGAGTAGATATAGTAACGATAGTTTCATTACCGGCTACTAGTTAAGGTAGGGTAAGTCACGCTCCCGTTTTTCCCACCTTTTCTCCCCCACTCCTAAAGTGATAGTTTGATTGCCGGCTGCTTGTTAACGTAGGGTCAGTCTAGCTCCCGCTATCCCTTCCCCTCCCTCTTCCACCCCCCACCCGAAAGGTGACGTATGGGGTTCTGGTTAAACAGTATATCACTCGACTCGCAGCTCCCAACACTACTGTAAGTACATGCCTGCCTTGTATTCTAGTGGATTTATTGGTTAAAAACTTCACTTTTGACCAATAATAAACTTAGTCCTTTCAGTCTTGCTCTAGGTTGACTGTTGTAATAATCACCACGTCTTTTGAGTAATGTACACTGCCATGGAGAGCGATTATTTAAGCAGTGGGTAACCTGTCTATCTTTTCAGCTTGGATGACAGTGAGGGTCACCTGTCTATCAACGAGGAGAACAGGAGAAGGACTAACGTCCTGGAGACGTCCCCATTTTGTATTGAACTACCTGTGCACCTGTATGAAATTGCAGGACGTAACCCCACATCATTGCAGCGGTAAGGAACCTGCTTTCCTGTCATCGGGATACTACTCGAGGCTCTATCTACTGTGAAGAACTAGCCAGTGGGTCGTAACCAACACCTGCGACCCCCCCTCCATCATCAGCAACGGCTACGATTTCAACAACAGTGTCACCAACACCAGACACCCCTATCTACATTAGCGTTGAATTCAGTTATCCTTTATATTTTTCATTTTTCATTTTCTTTAATGTAGGATTAATATTTCATATTTAAGTGTTTTATATTTTATATTTTCTATATAATAAAGTGTTTATGTTTGTCTGTTATTATTTCTTTTTCTATTCACTAATTTTCCTGAGGAGGAGCCAGCCTGGGTAATACTGTCTGAAGTTGTTACAGGGCTGAGTAAGCCTTCACAGTAGGTGAAACAGCAAGAAACCTCGACACCCGCCTCAATGAACACATTTACGCATGTAAGAACGATAACTTGAACAACGCCTGTGTACAACACCGAAATTCCACCAATCATCTCATGAAATTCAGAGACGCCCAATTAGTGATCAAAGAAACTAATTTCCGCAGACGCAAGAGCCTCGAATCAGCACTGATCGCTGTTTCGAATGCAATTAAACAAAACAATGGCAGCTTCACCATCTCCGAAGTCTTAGCAAGAATCCTCCTGAAAACAGTAAACCCTGCCATCACATAGTCTCTCCTGTTATACTACACAAAGCACATTACAGAGAGTGAACACTGAAACAAGCTGCCTCTTTCCAGTCTATATTTGTCCAACCTATTTTTATGTTACCCAAGTAATAGCTTTTATATCCTTTTACTCTTGTACGAATTAATTAATCTATCATATTGTATTACTTTCGTCACTACTACTACTACTACTACCACTAGTGAACATCAAATTGGTACCTCACTAGTATTGCACCTCACTCTGAGCCTTTATATACCCTCTGTGTCCATGTATTGTTTGTAATGGCTTGATAAAGCTCCTGGAGAGCGAAACGTTGCCACAATAAATGTCACATTAGTTGCACTTGTGTCCTTTTACTTTACATATTGTCGGTAATTCTACCAACTTTATTACAAGATATAAGCACAAAAAACATGGTATGAGCACTATAACATGACTGCCAACTAATACATGACATGATCACAACAAATTTAAGACATGAGACATAACCACCAT
>NC_091320.1:9564308-9621808 GCF_038502225.1 Cherax quadricarinatus
ACATAACCACCATAACTAAGACACAGATGCCTCCAACTAAAACCTGACGTGATATGAGCACCAAAAAATAATGACGTGACCTCCAAAAAATAAGGCATGACATCCAAAATCTAAGCTATGTTCACTAAAAAGCATGATTACCATAACTAAGACATGACTTGATCACCAATAATCTAAGACTTAAGCAAAATCTAAGACATGAACACTTATGACATGAACACAAAAATAAGACATAAGCACAAAAACCATGACATGAACATTATAACATGACCACCAACTGTCAGCATAGCAAATGTATGTTTGTGTAGCACATCGTAGTATCGTAATTAGTACCATTTGCATTTTTTATATATACGATCCCTTGCTAGGCCCAGTGTCTAGCATGTGTGACGTCATGTGATGCCGTATATGAGCGTCGCTCACCATGCCTCTCTCTCAGTTCCCACATAGACCTACAGTCGACAGCAAGGCTAGGCTGGGCTTCCCCCTCACGACTCTGCAAATACAAGTGTTACCATCCATACCCAAGTGTATTTCTACACCACTTTTATATCCTAGAACCGCCACGTTGCAAATGGTGGCACCAGTGGTCGCCTAAATTTGATATTTACGCAGATGTAAAGAGATTAACTTCTACTAGCCGACGGACATTGTGCGTTGACCGCATGGCAGCCTAGCCAGCCAGCTACCCCAAGCAAACATCCAAGCCAGCATGTCTGCACTACTTCCTGCTCACTCTTTATGCCTTCTCTGCTTATTCGCATTACTTCCAAGGGGTTGACCAGGGTTTGCAAATTAAGCCAAGCCAGTCTGTGGGGGAGAAGCTCTATGCCATCCAGCCTGCTAAGTAACAGCCTTGCCTGCCTAAGTACCAGCCTTGCCTGTTGTGACGGCCCCCTGCCAAACTAGCGGTTAAATGGTTAGTTAACCTGCCGGCCAGCAGTACCAAGGGTACGTCATCAAACCCAATGTGGGAACTGCTGAGCCGGCCTTAGGAGAAGTAGTTACCAGAACACCTTACGGCATGCATCTACTGGCAGTAGAGAGTATTCGTCTGACCATCTTATGGTATAACTACTGGCTTCTACTGGCTTTAGAAGAAGCGCTTACCGCAGCTCACTGAGTCTGGTGGCCTCAGTTGCTTGACGGCCGCATTCAGTGAACTCTCAGCATGGTGTGTTCTGCAAACAGTATTTGTCAACTGGTCATGAAGGCGGTAGATAGTGTTCACCAGACCATCTTACGGTGTACTTCTACTGGCCTTAGTGAGTATTTACAGGACCACCAGGGAGTACAATTGTAGGTGATGTCTGCGGACTCGCCGCCTACGCTGGTTAACTGTTGGCCAAGTCATCTGATGCTGTAGTAGTGTGACACTGTATGAAGAAAAGGTTGGAGTGTGACACTGAACTGGGCTGGGACCGTAGTGTGACACTGAACTGGGCTGGGACCGTAGTGTGACACTGAAAGAAGTATGACGGAGTGTAACACTGAAATACGCTATAGGATCGTAGTGGAACACTGAGAAGAAAAGGGTGTCGTGTGACACTGAAGAAGATCGGATTGTAGTGTACATTGAATAGTGTCATGTGACTGGCCTCTGAAGAAAGACGCTATGCGGGTAATAGTGAGTGTGTGTCACAGAGACAAAGGTGTCAAGGGTGACAGTCGAGAAAGTGTGTATGACGCTGAGAAAAGGGTGTCGTGTGACACGGAGAGCAGGAGTGTCGTGTGACACAGAGAAAAGGGTGTCAAGGGACACGGTTGAGAAGGAGCGTCACAACACGGACAAGTGTCGTGTGACACAGAGAGGGTCATAAGGGCGTCCTGAGACAGGAAGAATGCAGTTGATTACAGTTTATTATTGTACAAATGTTACTTATATATACATATGGTAAAATAATAAATTATATGGTCAGTAGTGTCTGAGAAAGTTGTATTGTACCCTGTGTGTTGGGTCATGATTTATTATTTTAGGAAGATGCTAATAATTTATTATTTTAACATGTATGTGTTAAAATACCTCTAGACCAAAGATTTTTATATAATATCAAAGATTAATTTATTTTAATGTTTATTTTTGTATCCCCGAACTCGTATATTACGACACTAATGGAAAAACCAATTGGTGTTTTTTGTAATACCTGCTAAGCCAGCTTCCCAACCTGACGTGCTCATTGTTACAAGATTTCAAGCACCTTCGTCTGTGTGAAGAATGGTTTTAAGCCAGCAAGCTAACCCAGGTGCGTAACCCCAGTACTCAAGCAAGCCATGTGAGTTCCAGCCTTCACCATTGCTGTGTGCTCCCAGTTCCAAGCCATCCTGAGTGCTTTTACCATCCCTGTGGTGTTGTGTTCTTTTTTTTTTTAAGCCAGCCTGGCTTTGACCATCCACGTGCTTTTGTGGGTGTTGGACAGAGCGTATGGGATACGCCGCTCATCCAGTCAGCCAGTCTCCGGTTGAGTCACTCACCCAGCGTGCTGTCACCAGCAACCCACCACCCCACACTTAGCAACTATTGTGGTTTATTTCATATCCTTATATCGAGTCCTAGCATCTTATTTTATGCTCACACAGAGGGTCAAGCCGCAAGACTGTTTCTTACCTGAGCACCAACGTAAAAGCCTTGTGTGTGAGTCCCTCGAGACAAGCGCTATCTTTACCGAGATTCTGCAACGCCGCTAGCAGCGATGAGAGACCTACCTATCTCCATCACCCCTCACCACCACCACCCTCATTTCTACACTGACGTTGCCCCGGTGATACTTAATTTTTTATATAGAGACATTTGCGAGTGTTGAGACAATTTCTCAGTTTACAATGATTTCTTATTGACATTCAGTGACTTTTAATTAGACTCAGTGTTCATTACATTCTGTTTGCAATAATTTTTTTTCAGTGTTCTCTTGTTTACTTTTCGTGCTAATTTTTGTATATGTATTGTGTTGTGTTCCTTCTTATACCTGAAGTAAGTACTTTTCCGTTTTCCCTGTTGCGTGCAATATATAAGCATTATAAATCTGTGTTTACATTTCTCAATTACATTGCATTGGGCAGAATTGGGCTCATTGCCCAGTAATTCATTCAGTGAAGTATTTCAGTAAATTGTTTACCTTGTGTTCTGCACCACAACTCAGTGTTGTGCCTCGTTTATCTTTTTTCCCAGTACCTACATCCTTATTTATTTTTCCCAGTGTGTTTTATTCCCATTTTAATGTGTGTTGAACATTCTTTTGTGTTAATTATTGCTACTTTCGCCAGTGTCTACTTTGTCCTATCTCCACAGAAAATAGTGACGTTTGTTTTCAATTCTTGTCAACACAAGACCATATTACAAGATATATTCATATTTGCATATAGATGTTTGTGTTCCACACTACTATAAGTGTTATTTTCCCTGTTCTCTACTTTATGACCTTATTTCATTGAACAAATTCACTCCTAGTATAATTTTTAACTTCTTTTTTTTAAAGTAAAGTATTCTTTGTTCTGTTTCACTAAGTGTTTGCTTAAGCTGCAATTGAGAGTTAGATTGTTCAATCAGTTCATTCTTTTAAACTACATTTCCTTTTGTCTGCATTTTTTTTATTGCAAAATTGACTCATTTTGCAGTGACTCTTGTGTAATTTTTGTGCTGTGATTATTATTTTTCAGATTTTTTTGTAGTGTTGTGTTGTGTTGCAGTTCCTGAACAGTAATTGCCATTTGCAATAGTGCTACAGTATATTTCAGTGCAACATTCTCTAATTCCAGTTTTACATTTATTTGTGTCTCAGTGCATAATATTTTAATATTTGTGTGTCACTTTATTTTATTTTTAGGGAATTGCTTTCCAAGTCTATTTTAATTATTTTGCACAGGATTTATTGCTTCTATTTTATCATTTTTGATTGATTTATCATTTATTATCGAATTTCTTTATTGAATTGAGAGCAAAGACAGCTCACCGTGCCATTAATTCAAATTAAAATAAATCTGAGTAAATTTGATCTGAGTAAAGTACAATTTCTCTTGATTATCAGAGTGTTGTTTTGCCTTATCCAGTTGTGTGCTTCTGTGAGTTTTCCTTGCTCTGCAGTGTGTCTTGTCACTTCTCAATACTTATGCAGAATAGTTAAGAATTTTCTACCCATTTAAGCTTTATTGTGTCATATTCATTTTATCATTCTTGCTTTGATGTCCTTGTGTAAGTTCTCTGAGAAGATGTCCGTCACTTTTGATTGCTCACTTAGTGCATCATGCCAATCTAAGGAAATATGATTCAGTCCACAGTCCTAATATCCCCTTACTGACTGAAAGACAGTACCTAGCTTTTGAGCAATGCGTTTGTTCTCACAGCTTGTATCTGCGAGTTGTTACAGTGCTGTGGAATGTGCAGTTCAGATTAAGTTCTTATAGATCCGTGAATTGCTAATTAACGTAGCCGAGCGGTCAGGCACTAGTAATACTGTCACTCCTGTCTGGAATCCAGCCCCAATATCTTGCATGCAGGATAGTGTACAGTTACCTTGGGTTTCAGAGGAACCTCAGACAACCCTGGGTACCGAGACTACTATCCCTGCGATGGCGACTTGTTCAAGAAGTCGTTCCTCCCAGGAGACGCCTTGCGAAGAAAGATTTCTTGCAATGAGTTATGCCATCTCTTGCTGACGTCACAAGCCATTGCAGAAAGACGTTTCTGTGGCTAGTGTGCTCACTAGAGTGTTGCTGTTGTCCCTTGTGTTCCAGATGGTGACAGTAATCCTTGCAATGTAAAAAGTTGTTTCTCGAGTAATCTTCACATGTTGTTAACGTTTGTAAGAGCAGTCTCCTTATAGCTGATACCTCGTGTCACAGTGATCGACTCCGAGCATGTTCATTACTGTCTAGCTTAAGGTGTTTTCAGGAGAGTCCGAGAAATGCTTCGTAAATCAACAGCAGAATTTACGAGAGTCACTAATAGTCATGCTAAGCCGACCAAGATTAAGGTAGGTTCGAGAGTAATGCTGACTAACTTCAACAAAACATCCGCAGTACCTAAGCTCGATCAAAAATTTGTTGAACATATCAATGGTAATAAGTATAAAGTTAGAGAAATTAGTATGGGTCAGTATAAAGAATTGCGTTTAGATCACATGAAGTTAGTATGTGATGTTGATGATGATATTTCTACACAGACTAATGTGACAGACGCTGACAATCCTCCTGAGTCTGTACCCTCTACCTCTAACACTCCGTCAGATGATCTACCTGAATGTCATTATTCCTTGCATACATGACAAGTATTGAGAAACCCTCAAGTATCTTTTGTAGATACTAATTCAGATCTCCCTCAATCACGGCATGTGTTCGCCATTGCAAAAGAATTCGATCCACCCAGAGATGATAACCATTCTGCATATGTGAATCTTACTCTAGCAGAGTAGGCTTTAAATGTACATAGCCTGTATAATTAGATGATCAAATTGAATGAAGTTGTCAACTGTGTGTTTTGTTATTAGCTGATCAGTTTTCAGATTGTGTGTGTGTGTGTGTGTGTGTGTGTGTGTGTGTGTGTGTGTGTGTGTGTGTGTGTTCACATTCCCTCCGAATTTTGAGATTTAGCAGTAATGACCTGTGTGTGCCAGGTCTGTCTTTTCTGTTAAATACTTTCCCCTTTGTAAATTTATATTCTTCCTCAGAATCCATAGAGTACATGAATACAGATCGATTGATCAATTCTATCTTTTATTACACTGTGATTTGTTACTATAATTCATAATGCATTACATTTACCAGCCGTTACAGTAATATCCATTCCATTGTTATTCATTCAATTGAGTATATCCCATTACCATTTATGTGATTAGCTCCAAGTTATATGTCTTTGCTATTGCATAGAATCAGCCCAGAGTCACCTGCCTGTTAAGCCTGTAGAGTGGTAAGGTATGTCAAGATGCCATACGTAACATGACCGAGCTGTCAGCATAGCTAATGTATATGTTTGTCTAGCATATCGCAGTATCATAGATAGTACCATCTATATATTTTATATATACGATCCCTTGCTAGGCAGTGGCTAGCATGTGTGACGTCACGTGATGCTGTATCTGAGCATTGCTCACCATGCCCCTCTCTCAGTTCCTGCATAGACCTACAGGTGACAACAAGGCTAGGTTGGGCTTTTCCTCACGACTCTGCAAATACAAGTGTTACCATCCATACCCAAGTGTATTTCTACACCAACTTTGTCTCCTAGAACCTCCACGTTAAACAACTAATACTTGACATGATCACAACAAATTTAAGACATAAGATATAACCACCAAAACTACGACACAGACACCTGCAACTAAGACATAACTTAATCACCAAAAATCTAAGACATAACCAAAATCTAAGACATGAACATTTATGACATGATCACAAAAATAAGACATAGCACAAAAACCATGACATGAACACTATAACATGACTGCCATCTAACACATGACATGATCACAACAAATTTAAGACATGAGACATAACCACCAAAACTAAGACACTGACACTTCCAACTATGACATAACATGGTCACTGATAATCTAAGACAACCAAAATCTAAGACATGATCACTTATAATGACAAAAATGAAACAAACATAGAAACCATGACATGTACACTCTAACATGGCAATCAACTAATGCTGTGCAAGAATGGTATATAATACCGACAAGATGAAATTAAGACATGCGCAACATCTGGGTATCTTTATTGTAGACGTTTCGCCATCCAGTGGCTTTATCAATACAAATTCTAGGACATAACATGAAGACAGTAAGACTATGTACAGAAGATGAGGTAATCAGTCCCTCAACCTTGGAGTAGGTGCGAAGAGCACCATAGTCGTGGAGATTCTGAAGCAGAAGCAAGGAGCCTGGCGCTTATATAGTAGCGTCAGGTGTAGCAGACGGAGGCATATTCACTGGTAGGCGGGATTCCCCAGTGGAAGTAGGTCCTTCCCAAAGAGATGGGTTAGTTGTAGTAGTAGTAGTTGTCGTAGTCGTGAAGGTTATGTACATGTCCTCAGAATCAAGATTCCATGATGTTGCAGTGTCTGACAAGGACACTACTTCCACTGGGGAATCCCGCCTACCAGTGACTATGCCTCCGTCTGCTAAACCTGACGCTACTATATAAGAATGGTTATAAATGACCATAATTTTTAAAGGGGTGGACCGGTAAGCCAGCGGAAGGCCTCGGTCAGATGACCAAAAGCTCCAAAGGCGGGTCATCATCTGACTAAGACCCGCGTCAGGAAACATTTGTCCTGTTTCCTGACGAACCTTACCTAACCTAACCTAAGCTTCTGCTTCAGAATCTCCACGACTATGGTGCTATTCGCACCTACTCCAAGGTTGAGGGACTGATTACCTCATCTTCTGTACATAGTCTTATTGTCTTCATGTTATGTCCTAGAATTTGTATTGATAAAGCCACTGGACGGCGAAACGTCTACAATAAAGAAACCCAGATGTTGCGCATGTCTTAATTTCACAATCAACTAATACATGACATGGACACAAAAATTTAAGACATGAAACATGACCACCATAATCTATGACATGTGGGCCAAAAACTAAAACACAAACACTTGGACATGATGACCACCAACTAAGACATAACATGAACACAAACACTTAGAACATGATCACCACCAACTAAGACATATCTTGTTCACAAAAATCTATGACATGACCACCAACTAAGATATAACATGAACACCAAAATCTACGACACAGCATCCAAAAACTAAGACATGATGACTTAAGACATGAACACTAAAAAGCATGAACACCAAAACAACTATGCGAACACAACCAAGACATGACATGAACACTCATAACATGAACACTAAAACCTATAAAATGATCACCAAAAAATAAGTCATGTTCACTGTGAGGGAAAAGCTGGTAATAAGTGGGGTTTGGTTGTTCAGACACCCAGGAACCATCAATGCGTTACTACCTGCACTACCATCTAGTGGGCTGGGGCTAAACTACAGTTCTTGGGGTCTGATTTGCTTTAATTTCCACTCCTGGTAGTATTAACCTTACCTGGTGTGGGATGAAGTTTGGAGAATCACATCACCTCCACTCTTCTCCTGATCACGTAAAGTGATCTACCAGGAGTATTTCTGTTTATTGTTTCTGATTTTCCTGGTTACCAGTAATGACACTGAAGTTGAATACCACCCTTTGTCTTTCTTCAGTGTTATAACTATTTAACCTCGAGTAACCAGTGTCATTTTCTATATTTGTCAGCTCCGCTGCTGGCCTGGTCAACCAGGGTAGAGGCTAGTAAATTTGAGCAAGATCCCTGTCTACTGGCCGTAGTGGGACATTATGACTACTCCTCACCTTGCACATCTGAAGTGTGATGTTACAACTAAGTGGTGACAGGATTATCCAGAACACTAGACGAATACCACCACCCAGGATAGCCTACACCATTTCTTCAAACATCAGAAGACCATCCTGGGCATTATATGCTCTTGCCCTAACATCATACCAGAACCACAACTGTCAATTTTTATTTCTATTTAATTTTAATTAAAAGCCTTAGAAAACTATATTCGTTATTAATCCTCAATCATTTATTTATTATTTTTTCATTCTTTTTGTTCAGGTGGAAAGTGGTTTCCCTGACATTCACTTAAGACATAATCACCAAAATTCATAGACATGATCACCAAATCTAAGACGATTATCTAAAAAAATAAGGCATGACTATCAATGTAGGAATGTCGTAGGGGTTTTTTAAAGGAGATAACGAGGGTTGAAGGTAGACACACTTGTTGGATGGTAACGATATATTGTCAGACTGTGATGAATGGAGATGGAGCCCAGCCTGCTGTGTCACTGCCTGGATGTCTGTCTGCCGACTGAGAAGGAGGCAGAAGTACGAACGTACACATGCGCATCCCGTGACGTCACACAAACAGTCACTCGGCCTAAGGGGTCTTCTATATAAACACATGGATGGTACTATGATATGCTATACAACACATATAAGGGGATTCAGCAACTATGATGACAGGAACACAAAACTAAGAGACAATCACTAAAACATGATCACATAAGACATGATCACTAATCACTATAACATACTCGCTAAAACTGACATAAACAAAATTTAGGACAAGAATCAAGAATCTTACAAGAATCAAGCACCGAGCACAGCTAGGTGTTTTACCTTGATCAGAGGACATACGATGGTGTAACTGCCGAACTGGGATTAGAACGAAATTAACTCAGAGGCACCCACACCGTATGTCCTTGGATCAAGCTCTTCAGGGTGCTTGATTCTTGTAGGATTGAGTGGTTCAGTGGGTTAGAGCATCATGAGATTTTTGCTCACCATGAGGTGAGGCATAACGACATGGGTTCGAGTCCTCGGTTTGTCGCAGTGTTATTGATTATATATATATTATATATATATATATATATATATATATATATATATATATATATATATATATATATATATATACTCATGCTTTCCTCAGTCCGAATTGAATTGGCAAAACTACAAGCAGCCGATGTGAATACTATTAAAAGTTTCCAGATGTTGAATATGTCTCTAATTAAAACATTTTTTTCTTTTATACCTTGTGTAACATATGAATATTAAATCACAGGACGGGTGGGGATCGAATCCAGAGTCTCGTGCTGGCCACACTAATAGTCATGTTATTACGATTTCGTGTGATATGAATATTCCCGCTGGCAAGTTTCATAGGCTGGTATATTTCCACTGAAAACCTCAATATTCACTAATATACCGGTTGGTATCCTTTGTATAATCACTGGCACACTCTGAAAGTATACACACTCCTGCTGACGTCTTGTATATACTGTATATAACTACGCGTATCTTCTGTATGCATATATTCGCCTGTTGGTAATCCTTAGGTACATACGTATATTGACTGTCAGTCTTTGCATACATGTAAACAGCTGCTGAAATTATTATTATAATAAAAAAGAAGCGCTAAACCACAAGGGCTATACAGCGCTGCGCACAGCTGCTGAGAACCTTTGTATACATGCAGACAGTCGCTGGCAATTTCTGTGCACATGTCTAAGTGTATATCTCCGCTGCCAACATCTGTATACATGTCAACATGTCAAATACATGCAGCCCCGTAAGTCCTGGTTTCAACGTTGAATAATTCTAGTAACACTCTATGTTCTGGCAGGCGACATTCCTCCTGGGAGCATAGTGATAAATTATTCCTCCAAGCTAGTGAAGGGTTTTTCATACAACGAACTGAGCTACAATACGACTGAATGGATCAAACATGAATTCCTATTTTCATCCGTATTACCCCATTTCCCTTGAGCTGCTAACCAATCAATAATAATAATAATAATAATTAATAATATGTGAATTAGAATAAACGATTTGGAATTCTTTTCCTGTCCAAGACATGGAGTTAATACCCCTTCTGTCTATATTATCTTTTTGAAGTTGGATTGTATGAATGTGCAAGACTGTAGTGAAGGTAAGGCGGAAAAAATAGTGAATGTCAATGTTATGAATGAAAAGACGACTGCTGTCCCAGAACTAAGTGAGCAAAGGTTAAATGGGTGGGAGAAATTCAATGGATAGAAGAAAATGGGGTTAAGAGAGAGTCTCTGATACAAATTCAGAAAAGAAAGAAAAGAGAAATTTAAAGTTTTGAGAATTAAGCGGATTAAAATATTAAATGAGTCAGAGAAGGTTTTACAGTTAGTATTCTTGCTCTAGGAAGTTAGAGGAGAATAAAGTAGAGAGAGAGAGAGTGGATGTGTTTTAGTGAGCTCTGCAAACAATGTTAAATTAATATTGTTTGTTAAGTAATAATTAATGTTATTCATTATTACTTTACTACGAAGGTTGTTCAGAAAAAACTGTTCAGTGACACTGAGTATCCTACAACACTAGTAAAAGAGTCCTAATCCCATCATGGAACTCAGTACCAGCTACATCGGTGGTGTTTATGGTGGTTATGGTGAACAAGTGTAGCGTGGAAACTGATGAGGTGCTCGACTAAGGCAATATCCGCTGAAGCGCCTGATGTAAAACTAACAATTCTACCTTCATAAGTCTCTGTTAGTGTTATCTCCTTTGCTAGTGTTAATGGGACGAAGAACCAGCAAGGTCCCGCCTCCCCATGCAAAAACTGGAACAGATTAATGTTGTTGTGGAGTCTGTCTTAGCTAGACTCCCCAGGTGACTATCCTAGGTTAGCTTGACCCCAGTGAGTCTTATACTCAATGGTCATGTACAAGAGGAGAATTGTATCTACAAACCAAATGCTAGTGTAGTCTAGGCTACATTTGATTCTTTGGCCTACCCTAAACTAGCATCAATATGTCCCATGAGTTACTACCTTCTGCTACTGTTTATACAATCTAATTCATTGTGCAAGCACTAAATTAACCAACCCTATGGTGATGTATTGCTCCATTCATGACCCATACGCTAAATTACGCCAGCATCACCCTCACAAGCGTTCAGTAGCCACAGTAATTAGTAAAATAAATAGTGAAACTAATATCACGGGGTAAAAGCTTGCTCTGGCAGCCAGACGTCTATTTTGAAGGCTGGAAGGCATCTTGGATATCGTCCTCATGAGCGCACTTCTCTGTTCCGTATGCCCTTTATAACCGGAAGATCGCTAGCCCCAGCACCCGGCTGAGTTGCGAGCTGCTCATTACTACTAATTTCGTTTCCAAATATAACGACCTAGTCTACTATAATGTTCTTAATATTACTTAATGTATCTACCAGCAGTTGGTAGGGATTTGAGGTCTACACAAATTTCCACATGTAGTGTGTGATCTGAGTTACTGGCAGGCATGGCTACTGCCAATTATTATGTTATGAGTGCGTGGGACAACACCCCTCGCAGGCCGATCATCACCCACGCAGAAACAGATTCACCTCCTCGTCACCCTTAAAACCATTATATTGGCTTCAAACTACAGTAAATAACTAGAACAGGCTACATCGTATAACGATGATTACTCAGCTCATGCTGACACTATTGACAAGGCTTGGAATTCTCACAATGATATCTCAACTGCAAAAAAATTGTTGAGAAATGGTATTACCAGCTAAGCTTATACATTTTGTATAGGGAAAACTTAACTTAGAAAGACAGCTCATTGCCTGCACAGCCGCCCCTGCAGACGAGGTCTTGAGAAACTGTCGAAGACATTCCTCAACGGGCTGAAATGAGTTATAATTTGTAAGATTATAAATTGAACATCAAAATGGTATACAATACCGACAGGTTGTTTGGTAAGACACATATGCAACAGTTAGACAACTTTATTCCGAAACGTTTCGCCTACACAGTAGGCTTCTTCAGTCGAATACAGAAAATAGGCAGGAACAGTAGAGATGTGAAGACGATGTAATCAGTCCATCACCCTTGTAGTCGTAGAATTTGAGGTTGTCAGTCCCTCGGACTGGAGAAGTTCAGTTCCATAGTCAGGAACTATCTGACTATGGAACTGAACTTCTCCAGGCCGAGGGACTGACAACCTCAAATTCTACGACTACAAGGGTGATGGACTGATTACATCGTCTTCACATCTCTACTGTTCCTGCCTATTTTCTGTATTCGACTGAAGAAGCCTACTGTGTAGGCGAAACGTTTCGGAATAAAGTTGTCTAACTGTTGCATATGTGTCTTACCAAACAAGATTATAAATTACCCCTAGGGGGTGTTATGTCAGCATATTTCATTCACTGATTGCTGACAAATTACGTACTTGTTTGGACTCAAAAGTCCGCACCTTACTGCCGACTATAGGTTGATTACAAACTCCTTGCAACTCAAGAACTGCGCAGTCCCCCGTTCTACAAGAAATTCGCAACCTACCTTGTTCTTGTAGCGTGAGCTATGGTGTTCTTCACACCTTCGACAGGTATCGGTGACTTGATAGAAGCTGAAGTGTCCTTGGATGTCCACGTCTTCCATAGTCTAGGAATACACACACTGGTACACTATGTTCCACAAGATTTGTCTTTATTGTTCACAGTCTTATCACTAAAGAAGCTGATCACACTTCTCTGTAAGTGTTTATTGTGTTTTGTGAGACACTTTCTTCACACTAATACACAGATCATTTTTTGGTGGTTATCCTGGCATCAGTGTCTCTCTCAGTAGAGTCAAAAGTAATCTGAAGACGCCACAGCACCCCACGCCGTTACTCCCCTAGCACAAAGGAAAACCTGGCCTAGTACTTTTACTTCCTTGCCACTTCCTCCATGAAGCAAAGCAGAATGTTTGATTCTTGCTGTCTTAAGCATAGACAACAATATACACTATCTCTACCATGGTAATAAAGTGGGAGCAGGATTTTCCTTAATTGTCCTGCTAAGGTAAGAGATGGACTGTCTCTTATTAAACTACACTTTGCAACACTGGACCGCACGAAGCGGCGGTCGCTTGACCACAAGTCGCATACTGGTACTGCATGTGGGATCAATTACTCGCTGTAGCAGTAAACAAGATATTTGCCCCTTCTGAGAGGGCTGGGCCCCTGAGGACTGAAAGGGGCTGAAGGGGCTGAAGGGGCTGAAGGGGGCTGATACCCCCCTCCTGGAGAAAATGTCTCCACAAACTGGTAGGAATCTAAATAACAAAAAAAAGGCACAATATCGTGACTGGAACGATACACAAATAACCCGCACATAAAAGAGAGAAGCTTACGACGACGTTTCGGTCCGACTTGGACCATTGACAAAGTCACACTAACCAGAAGTGGAGCAGGACGGCTATATATAGGCAGGAAGAGGTGGTGGTGGTAGTAGTAGTAGTAGTACAAGAATGGTATATAATACCGGTATTATATACCATTCTTGTACTACTACTACTACTGCTACCACCACCTCTTCCTGCCTATATATAGCCGTCCTGCTCCACTTCTGGTTAGTGTGACTTTGTCAATGGTCCAAGTCGGACCGAAAAGTCGTCGTAAGCTTCTCTCTTTTATGTGCGGGTTATTTGTGTATGGTAGGAATCTGTTAGCACTAGGACTCGACAGGCAGATAGATATCAAAACATCGCAACTTCTACGGCCAGCAGAGAAGGACCAGATCCATTATCTAACAACGAAGCAAGCTTGGAGCTGTATATCTCCTATACATTACAGTATATATGACATAACTGTTCCAACACCTACTGGTATGCCTGGCAACAGTGTTTCATCTACTGACCCCGAGTCAGATTTTTTCCACCAGAGATTGCTGTAGCTAATAATCAGCTGGCAGATCCTGTACCTGGATAAGTGTCAGGTCAAATCCTGAGCAGTAGAGATATATCAGGTAAAGCTGGACGAGGGCGTGGAAGAAGACGTGGAAGAGAAAGAGGCCGCCACCCACAGATGCTTCACCTCCCGTTTACCAAGTTTCAATTGTTGCATTAACTGAAACATGGTTTAAATAAAAGAGTCGGGACATGATTGCCGAATGTAACATTCAAAGGTTTAAGTTGTTCCATGTTGAAAGAAATAACAGTGTGGGTGGTGGGTAACATTATATGCCCGAGACAACTTGAATGGCTGCTTAAAACAAGTATAAAAATTGATGGATTAGATACTGAATCTGTGCTGCTAGAACTTCTAGGAATAGAAAAAATGTTTTAGGTGCTATATACCGACCCCCCCCAACTTAGATAACGACAGAAGGAGACTTATTTGCAGTGAAAATGTTAGGGCTTCTAGTGACTTCCTAGAAGATGTTCAGGGCAACTTTTGAAGCAATTTATAATAGAACCAACCAGAGTTAATAATCTGTTAGACCTGATTTTGTCAAATAGGGAAACCGTCGATAATAATCATGAGATCACTGACGAGCTTGGCAGAAGTAATGTTACCTTCGATGTTTTCTGGGAATACAAAAATACGGATGTATATGGTAAACGTCTCTGATTTTAGTACTGCCGATTATAAAGGAATTAGGAAGCAATTGTCAAGTCTTGACTGGGATATCTGTCTAATGATTCTGTTGAAGAGGATGCTAACAATAACGACAGGAACCATGATGAATAGGAGAATAAAGCATCTTTTAGGAGAGAAAATAGGAATTTACAGGAGCATCAAAAGAGGAGAGGTTAACCTTGTTGACCAATACATCCATTTTAAAAGAGAGATAATGAAAAAAAGGGGGGGATTTAGACATATTAAAGTTAATGTCTGATAAGTGGCAGTTGTAGTTCAATGTGGACAAGTCCTAGTCCTTGGGAACAAAAATAACCCTCATACCTGGGGAGGGTTCTGGGGGCCAACGCCCCTGCAGCCTGGTCTGAGACCAGGCCTCATGGTGGATCAGGGTCTGATCAACCAGGCTGTTACTGCTAGCCCCGCGGAAACTGTCATACGATGTAATCGGTCCATCAAGTGTCTATTCAGTAGAAGTGTTTAACAGAAAAGATAAACTTGGGTAACACAAGTTTTTTGTTAAATCTCAGAATTTGGAGAGCCGGATTCTGAGATTTAACCAGAAAACTTGTGTGAACCGAGTTTATCTTTTCTGTTAAACACTTCTTCTTTGTAAATGACTTTCCTCAGAATCTGTAGATCACATAAATAGCGACTGATTGATCTCATTGTATTTCCATGGTCCACCATGATTAGTAATGCATTTTGTTCTAGTATGTTCTCTAGTATGTTTCCGTTGTACAACGTTTTCATGCATTGTATAGAATCAGCCCAGAGCTATATGTCGAGGATGCCATACATTAGCATTGCAGAGCTGTCATTGGCGCAATACTTGTATATAATGTATATGTGCCAATACCATTTATATGCAGCATCCCTTGTGCAAGCTAGTCACATAACCTCCCCTCTGAACCCCACACACAGGCTGCACACCTGCCACAGTTATACATTCGGTGCAAGGCGCAGGCAGAAGTGCGTCTGCAAGGCTCCGTTTTTTGTCATTACAGTAGACTACCATGACATCCCATCCATTAGTATTCATTGTTACCTTCACTCTTTAACAAACCCTCCAGCAATGAAGTGTATGTGTAACGATTTTCATGATTTTTCAGGGGAGAGAAATGAATGTGTAATGATTTTTAGAGAAAAAATGAATGTGCAGTGGTTTTCAGAGCACTGAAATGAATCTGTAATGATTTTCGGAGTAGTGAATGAATGTGAAATGATTTTTGAGGATGGAGAAGTTAATGTGTTATGTCCTCTTCGAGTAGTGAATGAACGTGTAATAACTTTCATGGTGAAGTAATGAATGTGCAATGATTTTCAGTGTAATGAAGTGAATATGTAATGTTTTTTCTGGGTAGTGAATGAATGTCTAATGATTTTTCACAGTAGTGAAATGAATGTGAGATGTGATTTCAGTGTAAAGAAATGAAATGTGTAATGAAATGATGGGATCCTCTCGTATGAAAAGAAAAAATGCATTATCTTAGTCTAGGTAGGAAATTCTTGAGTGAATATATGTTTCTGAAAGAAAGAACGAATGTGATGTGCATGTATGAGACTCCCGCTTGGAACTCCTGCATTCATGTATACACCAGTTAGCAGTCTTTGCATGCAGTCTGAATGTAGATATACACTGACTGACATCCTGTTTCTACTGTGTACAACTGCCTGTTGGCAACCCTTGAATAAATACTGTCACTAGAAGCCTCTGTAGTAATATCATTAGCATATTAATAATAACCAACAACAAAAGCGATCATGATGATGATTATGATGATGATGATGACAATAATATTAATAATAAAGAACTATTAAGGCACAATGTCGTGACTGGAACAATACAAAAATAACCTGCACTTAGGAGAGAGGAGCTTACAACGACGTTTCGAGGGACCTGGAGCATTTACAAAGTCACACTAACACAAAGGGTAAGGAAGTCAGTATATATAGACGAAAGGGAGGGGGACGGGACCAAGAGAGGAAGAAAAAGAAGTAGTAGTAGTAGTAGTAGTAGTAGTAAGGCTGGTAGTGGAAGAAGTAGTAGAAGTAGTAGTGGTGAGTGAGGGAAAAGTTCAATAGATAGGAGTAGCGAGGGAGTATATAGTAAAAATAGTTTCATTACCAGCTACTTGTTAAGATAGGGTATGTCCAGCTCCTGCTATTCCCCCCCCCCTTTTTCCCCCTCCCCGAAAGTGATAGTTTGATTGCCGGCTGCTTGTTAAGGTAGGGTCAGTCTAGCTCCTGCTATCCCTTCCCCTCCCTCTTCCCCCCTCCCCCGAAAGGTGAAGTGTGGGGCTCCGGCCAAACAGTAATCACTCGACTCACAGCTCCCACCACTACTGTAAGTACATGCCTGCTCATATTCTAGTGGACTTATTGGTTGAAAGCTTCACTTTTGACCAATAATAAACTTAGTCCTTTCAGTCTTGCTCTGTTAAATGTCTTAATAATCACCACGTCTTTTAGGTATTGTACTTATCATGGAGAGTGATTTCTTAAGCAGTGTGTAACCTGTCTCTCTTTACAGCTTGGAATGACAGAATGGGTCACCTGCCAACCAACGAGTAGAATTGAAGGAGACGAACTAACGTCCTGAGACGTCCCATGATTTATCTACTTGCCTGTGCACATGTATGAAGAATCAGGACATAATCCCTCATCATTGCAGTGGTGAAGAACCTGATTTCCTGTCATCTGGATAGATTACGGCTATAGACTCTGTGAAGAACGAGCCGGTGGGTTGTCACCAACACCTGCGACCTCCCCCCCACATCATCAGCAATGGCTACGATTTCAACAACACGCAGTGTCACTAACACCAGACACTCAAGTTTTATATATATTAGCGTTGAATTCAGATATCATTTATATTTTTCATTTTTCATTTTCTTTAATGTAGGATCAATATTTCATAATTAAGTGTTTTATATTTTATATTTCCTAAATAATAAAGTGTTTATGTTTGTCAGTTTTTGTTCTTTTTCTATGCATTAATTTTCCTGAGGAGGAGCCAGCCTTAGTAATACTGACTGAAGTTGTTACAGGGCTGAGTAAGCCTTCACAAGTGGCGACCTTGCCAGGATCAACTCTACTGAATCAAGATTCAACTCCATCTCGAATCTACCATTGGAACTTCAACGACTCATACCACAGACGGTTACCACCAGCCATGAGTAATCATTCTCTATGGTAGGACTACAGTACAGGTATTTGAAAGATTTGGTGATTGTTATAGTCTCAATTTATTGTAAGTCAAGTCAGGCAGGATATAATAGTTAATTCTGCCACCTTTTTTTCGAGCTTGAAACACTTTGGAGGATTAGACTCTAGGGACCTGAGATTTTCCAGTGACAATTTGTTTCATTGAGCTCTTTATTATATCAAGGGAACTGTCGTAGGACACTCTTGATTTGTTGGTGAGAAGATTGGATGGTCAAGGGACCCCATTCTACTTACTGTTTGCTCGGAGCCGGCATAGAACCCATCGTTTTCATTAATACATATTGTTTAATTGAAGCAGGGATTGAGCCCTCTGGTTTATTTGCAGTTTGAGCGGAGCAGGAATTGAACCCTCCATTTTCTTTAATACCCATTTCATTTCCCCTGAAAGTTTAAGTTCTTGCAAGTATGGAGGAATACCAGTTTTGGATATATACTGGAAGTAAGTTAGGAATAACAGGAAAAAATTTAGAATCTTTTATTAGTGCTAAAATCCAGGAAAAGATTGCAAAGGAGAGAGAGAGAATTGAAAGAGAAGAGGAAAAGGAGAGAGACAGAGAATCGAAAGAGAAGAAGAAAAGGAGAGAGAGAGAATTGAAAGAGAAGAGAAAAAGGAGAGAGAAAGAATAGAGAGAGGAATCCAAGAAAGACAGTTAGAAAGAGAAAGAGAAGATAAAAAGGTGACTGATAGACTTGATCGTGAGGAGAGAGCTAGAGTACATGAGGAACAAGCTAAAGTACACGAAGAACAAGTTAAATTAACAGAACTTGAGGAAAGAGCAAAGGATAGAGAAGTTGAGGAAAGAGCTAGAGAACGTGAGGAAAGAGCTAGAGAGAAAGAGTTAAGAGAGAGAGAAAAAGATTGCGAGCTCAAAAAAGCTCGCCTTGAATTAGAGAATAAAAAGTTAACTCTTACACAACAACAATTAGAGGAAGGTGTAATTGAACATCATGCAGCTAGGGCACATATCCCAACACCTAATTTACCTCCCTTCACAGAGGGTGAAGACATTACTTCATACATTATCAGGTTTGAAAATACCACTACCTTCTGTGAATGGCCTGCTGACACCTGGGCTACCAGGTTAGGAATGTTATTTTCTGGTACAGCTTTGAATATCTATGCAACTTTGTCACAGGATATCATATGTAATTATAACCTACTGAAGAAGGCAATCCTTAAAGCATATCAAAAAACCACAAATTCTTACAGGAAAGATTTCAGGTATGCCACCTTACAGCCTGGCCAAAACTTTCAGCAGTTACAGGTAACACTCTTTCGTTTGTTCGACTTTTGGATAGAGTTCAGGAATTGATCACAGTTATGAATCTCTTAGAGACTTCATGGTTGCTGACCAGTTCCTGACAGCTCTTCCCCACCAGATAAGAACATTCATTAGAGAACGTAACCTGATTAAAGCTGATGAAGTTGCTGAGGCTGCTGACTTGTATGCTGAGGCTCACAATTCCTATAAAGACCTAAAGGGATCGAACCCTAAGGGCAAGGGTTCATCAGACCTTAAGAAATCAAAGCTTCTAGTGGAAAGTAAAATGACTTCTTTTATTCCTGTTTGTCATTTGTGTGGTGTTAAGGGACATAAACGTCCAGATTGTCCTAAGAAGGTCCAAAAAGTTGGAAGATGTTTTAAAGACTGTAATGACCAAGCACCCTTCTGTTCAGGAACAGTTAATGGACTTAATGTATCTACCATTTTACGAGACACTGGATGCACATGTATAGTCATTTCTGATAAGCTGTTCCCTAACCTTAAAGAAACTCATTCCTCTGCTATACTTTCAGACTACTTGGGCCACACGGACACTTTTCCTACCATCCGTTGTTACATTAGGTCTAAATGGTTCACAGGTTGGTCTGAAGCCGTACTAGCTCCCATCATTTCTTGCTCCGTACTAATAGGTAATGTAAAAGGTGCCATCCTTCCTTCTGAGGTTGACCTTTCATTACAAAAGATGGACATAAGCTTTTCAGATCCTCTTCCTGTAGAGTCAGAGAAGCCCCTCGAAAGTTCAGATGAGACAATGTCTCGTGAGATTCATGTGGGATTAAAAACCAGTGATGCTACTCTCGAAAGCGAGGTAGTAGGATCACCGGTTCATTTGTTAGATGAAAGTGAAGATATTACCTCCGATACTATGTCTTGACTAGGGCTCAGACCAAAGCCCAGGCTTCTCCTACTGTCCATCCTTTGATTTTCCCTGACTTCAAGCCTTTAGGTATATCAAAGGACTCTTTTGTCAATTTACAACGTAATTGCCCTTCTCTTCAGAATTGCCATAATGCAGCTAAACAAAATCAAGTTATTCAAAGGAAAAACTTTTCATATAAATTTGAATATATAAAAGGTATCTTGTATAAGTCAGTATTCAAATTAAATTCAGATGAGATAGACTATTCCATCTTAGTTGTTCCAAGCCAATGCAGAGAGACTGTTCTTAAAATGGCTCATGACCTGCCAGTGGCCGGACATTTCTCGCATCGTAAAACCTTAAATAAAATTAGGGAAACCTATTTTTGGCCTAAAATGTCCTTAGATGTCACTACCTATTGTAGATCGTGTAAAGTTTGCCAACTGTCATCCTCCAGAGGTACCAGGCGAGTACCTATGGTCAAAATGCCTATCTTAACGGTACCGTGTGAAAGAGTAGCTATTGACATCGTTTATCCTTTATCTCCACTTTCATCTGGGAGACATAGGTATATATTAACCTTAGTTGATTATGCTTCAAGTTTCCCTGAAGCCGTACCCTTAAAGACCATAACTACTACAGAGGTGGCTGAAACACTTTTGTCCATCTTCTCCAGAGTGGGCATCCCTAGAGAAATTGTCTGACCGTGGGACACAATTCACATCTGACTTAATGCAACATCTCTACCAACTTCTGGGAGTGAAGGCTCTCTTCACCACACCCTATCATCCCAGCTGTAATGGGAGGATTGAGCGCCAGCATTCGATTCTCAAGTCCATTTTAAGGAAACTTTGCTCCATTAAACCTAAGGAGTGGCATCGTTACCTACCCTGTGCTTTGTTTGCCATGAGGAAAGTTCCCAGTGACTCTTTGGGGTTTTCACCTTTTGAACTTCTCTATGGTAGACAGGCCAGAGGTCCATTGTCCATCCTTTATGACTTATGGACTAATGAGGAGGTAAATGCTGAGGTTCAGTCTTCTTATCAGTTTCTCCTTGACCTTAGATCCAAACTTGAGGAGACCTCTGACATAGTTTCGAAAAACTTACACTTGTCAATGGGCCAGTACAAAACCTATTTTGATTCCAAAAGTCAGAGAAGTATTAAAGTAGGGGATGAAGTTCTTGTACTTTTGCCTATCAAGTCAAATAAATTATTAGTAGCATGGAAAGGTCCATATAAAGTATTAAAAATTTGTGGGAAAGTTGATTACCTCATACTAGTCAAGGGGAAACCTAAGCTGTATCATATCAACATCCTTAAATAATATTAACTGCCTTAATAACTTTGACTTAGTTTTTCCACAAGAACTTGATAAGACAACTAAAGAATGTAAAATGTGCGTAACTGACACCTCTAACTTAGACTATGATAGAGAACAACATGACTTGGTGACTCTTGACCACTCGGACGCAACCAACATTAATATTAATGAATCTTTGGATGACCATAAGAGACATGAACTACTTCAATGTGTGAGTAACTTTTCAGACGTCTTTACTGATATTCCAGGTGTTACCTCCACGGTAGTCCATAAGATTGACTTAGTGACGGACAATCCTATCAAACGGAAATTATACCCAGTTCCAGTTCACCTTAGGGATGCATTTGACCGAGAGGTAGACAAATTATTAAAACTAAAGATCATTGAACCTTCAGTATCTGCATATTGCTCACCAGTAGTCATGGTTAAGAAGGAGGATAATTCATATAGACTTGCAATTGACTTCAGAGGCCTTAATGCTATAACTCGGTGTGATGCTGAGCCTATGCCCTTAATAGATAGCGATTTACACAAATTTTATGACGCTTCCTTCTTTTCAGAGATTGATATTGCGCAGGCATATCATCAAGTAATGTTAGATCCTTCTTCTAAGCAGTACACCACTTTTCCTACACACCAAGGACTGCCTGTGCTACCTACGTGAGACTGATGAGAAAGGTCTTGGGTAATATGCCAAATGTTTAAGTTTATTTTGATAACATTTACGTAATGACATCCACTTGGGGGCGAACATATCCAAACATTAACATCAGTTTTACGTAGGTTACGCTCACATGTCCTCACTGCCAAGCCGAAGAAATGCTTCCTTGGGTATAACAAGATTAGATATCTTGGACTGATACTTTCTAATAACTCTCTGCAGCCTCTCCCCAGTAAGATCAAAGCTTTATTAGAATTTAAATTCCCCAAAACCAAGAAGCTCATGCGTAGCTTTCTTGGTTCTGTAAACTTTTATGCATGGTTTATCCCAAACCTTACTGATCTTACAGGCATCTTATCCGACTTCCTTAAAAAGTCTGTGAAGGAACCTCTTGAACTTTCCGACGTAGCTCGGGAAAAGTTTAATGAGATTAAAAATATCTTCTCGAAAGACCCTATACTTAAGATTCCAGATATTAATAAAACATTTTGTTTAAGAACTGATGCCTCCAATACTGGCTTAGGTGTGGTGTTACTACAATACCATGATGGTACTCCCTTCCCTGTATGCTTCCTAAGCCGGAAACTCCTTCCCGCAGAAACGAGATACTCCACCATAGAAAAGGAATGTTTGACTCTTGTGTGGGGTATCTCCAAGCTTAAATTTTATCTACTGGGAAAAGAATTCATTTTAGAAACGGATCACAAACCTTTGATATACCTAGAAACTTTTAAGGGAACCAACAGTCGCCTCTTGAGGTGGACATTGGCTCTCCAGGCTTTTAAGTTCCATAATGTGTATATCAATGGTTCATCCAATTATTTCTCTGACTGGTTAAGTTGCGACAGTCAGTAGAAGATTTGTTGTCTTACGCGACTTCCACGTGTTAGAACTTTTTCCTCACCTGTTCTTATACTCCTTGACTATAAGTCTTGGTATGGGGGAGTGTGAGGGAAAAGTTAAATAGATAGGAGTAGTGAGGGAGTATATAGTAACAATAGTTTCATTGCCAGCTACTTGTTGAGGTAGGGTAAGTCCAGCTCCCGCTATTCCCCCCCCCTCCTTTTCCCCCTCCCCGAAAGTGATAGTTTGATTGCCGGCTGCTTGTTAAGGTAGGGTCAGTCTAGCTCTCGCTATCCCTTCCCCTCCCTCTTCCCCCCTCCCCCGAAAGGTGAAGTGTGGGGCTCCGACCAAACAGTAATCACTCGACTCACAGCTCCCACCACTACTGTAAGTACATGCCTGCTCATATTCTAGTGGACTTATTGGTTGAAAGCTTCACTTTTGACCAATAATAAACTTAGTCCTTTCAGTCTTGCTCTGTTAAATGTCTTAATAATCACCACGTCTTTTAGGTATTGTACTTATCATGGAGAGTGATTTCTTAAGCAGTGTGTAACCTGTCTCTCTTTACAGCTTGGAATGACAGAATGGGTCATCTGCCAACCAACGAGTAGAATTGAAGGAGACGGACTAAAGTCCTGAGATGTCCCATGTTTTATCTACTTGCCTGTGCACATGTATGAAGAATCAGGACGTAATCCCTCGTCATTGCAGCGGTAAAGAACCTGATTTCCTGTCATCTGGATAGAATACGGCTATAGACTCTGTGAAGAACGAGCCGGTGGGTTGTCACCAACACCTGCGACCCCCCCATCCTCATCATCAGCAACTGCTACGATTTCAACAACACGCAGTGTCACCAACACCAGACACTCAAGTTTTATATATATTAGCATTGAATTCAGATATCATTTATATTTTTCATTTTTCATTTTCTTTAATGTAGGATCAATATTTCATATTTAAGTGTTTCATATTTTATATGTCCTAAATAATAAATGTTTATATTTGTCAGTTTTTGTTCTTTTTCTATGCATTAATTTTCCTGAGGAGGAGCCAGCCTTAGTAATACTGACTGAAGTTGTTACAGGGCTGAGTAAGCCTTCACATGGTGGTAGTGGTAAATAAGGAAAGTACTTTTAATGGCACAAGAGATGGAAAGGGGAGTGAAGGGCGGGAATAGTAATGGTAGAAGTAATGGTAGTAGTAATGGAGTAGTAGTAGTAGTAGTAGTAGTAGTAATAGCAGTTGTAGTAGTAATAGTAGTAGTAGTAGCAGTAGTAAAAGTAGGGGTCAGTCTAAGGACAACAAAAAGGAGCACTGCAGGAGAGCTAAGGACCCACAAGGGGTAGAACCAAAAACACAGGGGAGGGGGGAAGTAACCGAAGGACAACACACTTAGGCAGAAGAAAGGAAAACAAAAAATGACACAAGGACAAAACTGAAAAGGAAAGTAGGTATGGAGAGGAGAAGAAAGGATCAGGTGAAGTCATGGGTGTTCTGAAGTTTGGAGCATTTAACAATGTAATGAGAAAGGAAGACAAAGTCTGGACTAAGATTCACACAAGGAAAGTTGTGTATAAGACATGTTTTAATCCTAGTTCTGGGGTTGTCTCTGTAGATGCCTTCCTTCTGATTACATTATCAAATGCTTCAGACTATAGAACAGTCGTGACTTGACCTGATCCTTTCTTCTCCTCCTCCCCCAACTTTTTTCTTTCGCATTTTATCTTTTTTTTCTTTGTTTTCCTTTCTTTTGCCTAATTGTGTTCTCTCCTTCAGTCCCCTTCCACTGTGTTTTTGGTCCTACCCCTTGTGGGTCCTTAGCTCTCCTGCAGTGCTCCTTTTTATTGTCCTTAGACTGCAGCCACTTTTGGGATGGTAGTTGAACAGGGACAGCAGGCGTAAAGAAACATGTCAAACATTCCACCGGTGGCAGGGATCGATATCAGCCCTTTAGTGAATGAGCCGAGGAGTTTATCAACCACGTTACATGTAAACAACATCTGTCAGTCTTAGAATTCATGTAGACAGCCGCTAGCAACTTCAGTATACATGTCAAATATATGCAGACCCGCATGTCCTGGTTTTCACGCTAAATAAATCCAATAACAGTCAGTGTTCTGTGAGGCGACATTCCTCCTGGGTGCTAGGTTATAAATTGTTTTGAAACTAGTAAAGAGCTTTTCATCCAAGGAATTGAGTAACCATTCCATTCCTGAGATCAAACCTGAATTCAACTTTTCCCCAAATATTCCGATCCTCAGACGCTGCGTAACTCTCACTAGTTCAGTGCTTATGTATTATAATAATAATGATAATAACAATAATAATGATAATAACAATAATAATGATAATAACAATAATAATGATAATAACAATAATAATGATAATAACAATAATAATGATAATAATAATAATAATTGAATTAGAATAATAATTGGATTTGAATCCTTTCCCTGTAATCATTGCGACCAAAATGTCAATGTCATGATGCTAATAACCTAATTCATACTTAATAATTGGTGTGAAGACAAAGTTCCGTTGTTGGAATGTACATGATCGTTGTGCAAATAGGAGGAAAAAATGTCAATATTATTAAGAAAAGAAGAAAGTTGTCCGAACAATAAGCGAAATAAACCTAAAATGGGTGGGAAAATTTCACTGAGGATAAAATGGGGTTATTTAACAGAAGCAGAGTTAAAGATATTGAAGCAGAAAATAGAAAAAAAGAGAGATTAAAAAAAAGGTGGACTCTAAAGAGAGAGACGCAGAAAGTGTTCATGCACCTGGGGAGAGACAGGAGAATCAAGGAAAGTCATGGAGGCACATGATGATAATGCTGTAGCACAGGTAAGAATGAATGGAAGAGTGTTGGAAGCAGAGGATAAGGAGGATAGCTTTAATAGAAAATTTGATTCCAAACTGTCTATGAAGAGCCATGAGAAAATCTCGCAAAGACTGTGAGGAAGCTTACAGCACTTTGATGCACATATATCGCATCTATTCACATGTAGGGGATGGAAAACTCTACGAGGCACGAGTGCGTACACTCCTGGAGCATGAACGCCTTTCTTGGATTACCTGCACCTCGTCTCACCTAAGACTTCTTGAAAGAATAGAGAAAGGAGAGAGACAGCTCACTCCTGGACCCAGATCTGTCATGTCGGCAGAGCCTTCAAAACCTCAGGGAAGTAAGTGGCCTTAATCGTATGTATAAGGTCAGTGTTGTTATTAAGGTACTACACATGGCTCCACCTCTCGGGCAGCGAGAACTTCTACACAACAAGACGAGCAGCAAACAGCAACTACTCTCTGTTTGTACCCGTCTCAAGAACGTCACTTCATCTGAGATCATTCATTCCTAGAATGACCCGAGTATGGAACGTTCGCAGAGCATAATGATATCGATGACATAAAACTAGTTGTCCAAATGAAACTGCTAGCCTACAGATGGCACCAACTTGTTATTTTCCCTATTTGTTTGTCTCATAAAATAAGAAAACTTTCAAATGGGCTGAGGTAGGTAACATATATTTGCATATATTTGACATGTTGACATGTATACTGAAGTTGCTAGCAGCTGTCTACATGAATTCTAAGATTAACAGATGTTGTTTACATGTAATTTGGTTGATAAACTCCTCGGCTTATTCACTACAAGGCTGGTATCGATCCCTGGCACCGGTGAAACGTTTTACATGTTTCTTTACACCTGCTGTCCCTGTTCAACTAGCATCCCACAATAGGCGGGTGCTACCCGACTATTGTGGGTAGCATCCTGGTTGAGAAAATTAAATTTATCTGCCGGAAATGTATTGCATAATAATGGATTTTCTATAAGTATGCTTGGAATGTTAATTAGGTCTGTATCAAATGTATCATGTACTAAATAGAATTAAAGATTATTATTTTATGACTCACGAAATCGTAATGACACGATTGCAAACAAACCACGGTCAGGAGTTTTGAGACACTCTGACCGCGGGTTCAAATCCCGCCCGTGGTATGGATTATTACTTTATTATTATTATTATTATTATTATTATTATTATTATTATTATTATTATTTTTATTATTATTATTATTATTATTATTATTATTATTATTATATATTTTCTTTTAACAAGTCGGCCGTCTCCCACCGAGGCAGGGTGACCCAAAAAGAAAGAAAATCCCCAAAAAGAAAATACTTTCATCATCATTCAACACTTTCACCTAACTCACACATAATCACTGTTTTTGCAGAGGTGCTCAGAATACAACAGTTTAGAAGCATATACGTATAAAGATATACAACATATCCCTCCAAACTGCCAATATCCCAAACCCCTCCTTTAAAGTGCAGGCATTGTACTTCCCATTTCCAGGACTCAAATCCGGCTATATAAAAATAACCGGTTTCCCTGAATCCCTTCACTAAATATTACCCTGCTCACTCTCCAACAGATCGTCAGGTCCCAAATACCATTCGTCTCCATTCACTCCTATCGAACAAGCTCATGCACGCCCACTGGAAGTCAAGCCCCTCGCCCACAAAACCTCCCTTACCCCTTCCTTCCAACCTTTTCGAGGACGACCCCTACACCGCCTTCCTTCCCCTGCAGATTTATACGCTCTCCATGTCATTCTAATTTGATCCATTCTCTCTAAATGACCAAACCACATCAACAACCCCTCTTCAGCCCTCTGACTAATACTATTATTAACTCCACACTTCCTAATTTCCACACTCCGAATTTTCTGCATAATATTTACACCACACATTGCCCTTAGACAGGACATCTCCACTGCCTTCAACCGCCTCCTCGCTGCTGCATTCACAACCCAAGCTTCACACCCATATAAGAGTGTTGGTACTACTATACTTTCATACATTCCCTTCTTTGCCTCCATAGATAATGTTTTTTGTCTCCACATATGTCTGAACTCACCACTCACTTTTTTTCCCTCATCAATTCTATGATTAACCTCATCCTTCATAAATCCATCTGCTGACACGTCAACTCCCAAGTATCTGAAAACATTCACTTCTTCCATACTTCTCCTCCCCAATTTGATATCCAATTTTTCTTTATCTAAATCATTTGATACTCTCATCACCTTACTCTTTTCTATGTTCACTTTCAACTTTCTACCTTTACACACACTCCCAAACTCATCCACTAACTTTTGCAATTTTTTTTTAGAATCTCCCATAAGCACAGTATCATCAGCAAAAAGCAACAGTGTCAATTCCCATTTTGAATTTGATTCCACATAATTTAATCCCACCCCTCTCCCGAACACCCTAGCATTTACTTCTTTTACAACCCCATCTATAAATATATTAAACAACCATGGTGACATTACACATCCCTGTCTAAGACCTACTTTTACTGGGAAGTATTCTCCCTCTCTTCTACACACCCTAACCTGAGCCTCAATATCCTCATAAAAACTCTCTACAGCGTTTAGTAACTTATTATTATTGTTGTTATTAATATACTATCATACACAAATAACCGCACATAGGAGAGAGAAGCTTAAGACGACGTTTCGGTCAGAATTGCCTCATTTACAGAGTCACACTAACGCCTGGCAAACTTACACTGAAAGTTTGCCAGGAAGGGTCGTGGCTCTGGTCTTCCATGTGGTGACCCGGCAGTGGCTCCCGATGAATATCAGCGCTGGTACAAGTGATGTACCTTTTACAGCCCTATAGCAGGGGCACAGTGAGCATTCATGTCAAGTGGTAAATGCTTTACATCCCTACGGCGGGGGCAGCCTTATGACAAAGGCACGGTGAGTCTTCTGCAGGTCATGTGGAGTACCGATTACAGCCCTATGACAAGGGCCATTCCTAGAACGCAATCTGCAGCCCTAGTGCCAGAACGATTCACGAGATTCTCTGGAGGTGTGTTGAACACCTGACATCTGACAGAGTGAGAGAGCCAATATATATAGGCGAGGAGGACAGGAAAGAGATCAAGAGAGGAAAAAAAGTAGTAGTAAGACTGATGGAGGAAGTAGTAGCGATAGTATAAAGAAGGGAGAGTAGTTTAAGTGGCACAAGAAACAGAAAGGGGAGTGAAGGGTGGCAAGAGTAGTATAGTAATGGGGTGGTAGTCGTAGTAGTATTAAAAGTGGTTGCAGTCTAAGGACAATAAAATGGAGCAGTGCAGGAGAGCTAAGGACCCACAAGGGGTAGGACCAAAAACACAGTGGAAGGGGACTGAAGGAGAGAACACAATTAGGCAAAAGAAAGGAAAACAAAGGAAAAAAAGATAAAATGCGAAATAAAAAAGGTAGGGGGAGGAGGAGAAGAGAGGATCAGGTCAAGTCACGACTGTTCTAAAGTCTGAAGCATTTGATAATGTAATGAGAAGGAAGGCATCTACAGAGACAACCCCAGAACTAAGATTAAAAACATGTCTTACAACAACTTTCCTAGTGTGAATCTTAGTCCAGGTTTTGTCTCAGTAGATGTCTTCCTTTCTCATTACATTGTCAAATGCTCGAAACTTCAGAACACTCATGACTTCACCTGATCCTTTCTTCTCCTCTCCATACCTACTTTCCTTTTCAGTTTTGTCCTTGTGTCATTTTTTGTTTTCCTTTCTTCTGCCTAAGTGTGTTCCGTCCTTCGGTTACTCCCCCCCCTCCCCTGTGTTTTTGGTCGTACCCCTTGTGGGTCCTTAGGTCTCCTGCAGTGGTCCTTTTGTTGTCCTTAGACTGATCCTTACTTTTACTACTACTATGACTACCACTCCATTACTACTGCTGTTGCTTCTACCATTACTATTACTACTACCATTGCTTCTACCATTACTATTCCCGCCCTTCACTCCCCTTTCCATCTCTTGTGCCATTAAAAGTACATTTCTTATTTACCACTACCACCACTACTACTTCTAGTACTTCTTCCACTAACAGCCTTACTACTACTACTACTACTACTACTTCTTTTTCTTCCTCTCTTGGTCCCGTCCCCCTCCCTTTCGTCTATATATACTGACTTCCTTACCCTTCGTGTTAGTGTGACTTTGTAAATGCTCCAGGTCCCTCGAAACGTCGTTGTAAGTTCCTCTCTCCTAAGTGCAGGTTATTTTTGTATTGTTCCAGTCGCGATATTGTTCCTTATAGTTCTTTATTATTAATATTATTGTCATCATCATCATCATAATCATCATCGTGATCGCTTTTGTTGTTAGTTATTATTATTATGCTAATGATTATTACTACAGAGGATTCTAGTGACAGTATTTATTCAAGGGTTGCCAACAGGCAGTTGTACACAGTAGAAACAGGATGTCAGTCAGTGTATATCTACATTCAGACTGCATGCAAAGACTGCTAACTGGTGTATACATGAATGCAGGAGTTCCAAGCGGGAGTCTCATACATGCACATCACATTCGTTCTTTCTTTCAGAAACATATATTCACTCAAGAATTTCCTACCTAGACTAAGATAATGCATTTTTTCTTTTCATACGAGAGGATCCCATCATTTCATTACACATTTCATTTCTTAACACTGAAATCACATCTCACATTCATTTCGCTATTGTGAAAAATCATTGTGCATTCATTCACTGCCCAGAAAAACATAACACATTCACTTCAATACAATGAAAATCTTTGCACATTCATTACTTTGCCATGAAAATTATTACACATTCATTTCTTCACCATGAATATTATTACATATTCATTCACTACTTGGAGAGGACATTACACATTAACTTCTCCACCCTCAAAAATCATTTCACATTCATTCACTACTCCGATAATCTTTACAGATTCATTTCATTGCTCTGAAAACCACTGCACATTCATTTCTTCTCTATAAAAATCATTACACATTCATTTCTGTCCCCTGAAAAATCATGAAGATCGTTACACATACACTTCATTGCTGGAGGGTTTGTTAAGGAGTGAAGGTAACAATGAATACTAATGGATGGGATGTCATGGTAGTCTACTGTAATGACAAAAACGGAGCCTCGCTGACGCACTTCTGCCTGCGCCTAGCACCGAATGTATAACTGTGGCAGGTGTGCAGCCTGTGTGTGGGGATCAGAGGGGAGGTTATGTGACTAGCTTGCACAAGGGATGTTGCATATAAATGGTATTGGCATATATATATTATATACAAGTATTGCGCCAATGACAGCTCTGCAATGCTAATGTATGGCATCCTCGACATATAGCTCTGGGCTGATTCTATACAATGCATGAAAATGTTGTACAACAAAAACATATTAGAGAACATACTAGAACAAAATGCATTACAAATCATGGTGGACCATGGAAATACAATGAGATCAATCAGTCGCTATTCAAGTGATCTATAGATTCTGATGAAAGCCATTTACAAATAAGAAAGTGTTTAACAGAAAAGATAAACTCGGTTCACACAAGTTTTTTTTTTTTTGGTTAAATCTCAGAATTCGGCTTTCTTAATTCTGTGATAAAGCAATAAATGACATGCCTGTGCACTCTGTCTCCGGCCAAGACTCAAGGACATCCGTGTTTATCAGGAACTGCAAGAAGCACCTGTCACGTGCCTTCAGCATTCTATGAAGAGGGAGCATGGACACAGGGGTCATCCCGCACTCACTAAAAACAACAGACATAGCTCTACTCTACAAAGGTGGCAGTAAAACAATTGCAAAGAAATACAGACTGATAACACTAACATCCCATATCATAAGCAGCAAGATTGCCAACCACCTAGATACCCATCAATTACACAACCCAAGGAAACACGGGTTTAGAGCAGGTCGCTCCTGTCTGTCCTAGCTACTGGACCACTAAGACAAGGTCCTGGATTTTGTAGAGGATAAACAAAATACAGATGTAGTATACACAGACTTTGCAAAAGCCTTCGACAAGTCTGACCCATGGTGTAATAGCACACAAAATGCGTGATAAAGGAATAACAGGAAAAGTTGGTAAATGGATCTATAACTTTCTAAAAAAAAAAGAACACAAAGAGTAAGAGTAAACAGAGTAAAGTCTGAGGCAGCTACGGTGACAAGCTCTGTTCCACAAGGCACAGTACTCATTCCCATCGTATTATTCATCCTCATATCTGACATAGACAGAGATGTAAGCCATAGCTCCGTGTCTTCCTTTACGGATGACACCCGAATTGCCATGACAGTGACCTTCATCGAAGACATTACAAGGCTCTAGGCAGACATAAGCCAAATCTTCAGATGGGCCACTCATAACAATATGAAGTTCAATTAAGAGAAATTTCAACTTTTCAGATACTGAAAACTTGAGAAAATTAAAACTGTATCAGGGTATACAACAAATTCTAATCATACAATAGAGCGAAAAAGTAGTGTGAATGACCAGGAAGTAATAATGTCAGAGAGTCTCGCCTTCAAAGACCACAACAATGTGTTTTTTATTAACACATCGGCCGATTTCCACCAAGGCAGGGTGGCCGGAAAAAGAAAAATTTTCATCATCACTCACTCCATCACTGTCTTGCTAGAGGGGTGCTTTACACTACAGTTATAAAACTGCAACATTAACACCCCTCCTTCAGAGTGCAGACACTGTACTTCCCATCTCCAGGACTCAAGTCCGGCCTGCCGGTTTCCTTGAATCCCTTCATAAATGATACTTTCTCACACTCCAACAGCACGTCAAGTATTAAAAACCATTTGTCTCCATTCACTCTTGTCCAACCTTTCCTAGGCCGACCCCTACCCCACCTTCCCTCTACTACAGATTTATACACTCTCGAAGTCATTCTGTTTTGTTCCATTCTCTCTACATGTCCGAACCACCTCAACAACCCCACCTCAGCCCTCCGGATAATATTTTTGGTAATCCTGCACCTCCTCTTAATTTCCAAACTATAAATTCTCTGCATTATATTCACACCATACATTGCCCTCAGACATGACATCTCCACTGCCTCCACCCTTCTCCTCGTTGGAACATTCATCACCCATGCTTCACACCCATATAAGAGTGTTGGTACAACTATACTCTCATACATTCCCCTCTTTGCTTCCACGGACAAAGTTTTTTGTCTCCACAGACTGCTAAGTGCACCACTTACCCTTTTTCCTTTATCAGTTCTATGATTCACCTCATCCTTCATTAGACCCATCTCCTGACACGTCCACTCCCAAATATCTAAATACATTCACTTCCTCCATATTCTCTCCCTCTAATCTGATATCCAATGTTTCGTCACCTAATCTTTTTGTTATGCTCATCGCCTTACTCTTTCCTATATTCACTTTTAATATTCTTCTTTTACATACCCTACCAAATTCATCCACCAACCTCTGCAACTTCTCTTCAGAATCTCCCAAGAGCACAGTGTCATAAGCAAAGAGCAACTGTGACAACTCCCACTTTGTGTTTGATTCTTTATCTTTTAATTCTACACCTCTTGCCAAGACCCTCGCATTCACTTCTCTTACAACCCCATCTTTAAATATATTGAACAACCATGGTGACATCACATCCTTGTCCAAGGCCTACTTTTACTGGAAAATAATCTCCCTCTCTCATACATACTCTAACCTGAGCCTCACTATCCTCGTAAAAACTCTTCACTGCTTTCAGTAACCTACCTCATATACCATACATCTGCAACAACTGCCAAATTGCATCCCTATCAACCATGTTATACGCCTTTTCCAAATCCATAAATGCCACAAAAACCACTTAATCCTTATCTAAATACTGTTCACCTATATGTTTCACTGTAAACGGTCTACACACCCCCTACCTTTCCTAAAGCCTCCTTGTTCATTTGCTCTCCTACTCTCCGTCTTACTCTTAATTCTTTCAATAATAACTCTACCATACACTTTACCAGGTATACTCAACACACTTATTCCCTTATAATTTCTGCACTCTCTTTTGTCTCCTTTGCCTTTATACAAAGGAACTATGCATGCTCTCTGCCAATCCTTAGGTACCTCACCCTCTTCCATACATTTATTAAATAATAGCACCAACCACTCCAAAACTATATCCCCACATTCATTTAACATTTCTGTCTTTATCCCATCAATCCCAGCTGCCTTACCTCCTTTCATTCTACCCACTGCCTCACGAACTTCCCCCACACTCACAACTGGCTCTTCCTCACTCCTTCAAGATGTTATTCCTCCTTGCCCTATACACGAAATCTTAGCTTCCTTATCTTCATCAACATTTAATAATTTCTCAAAATATTCCCTCCATCTTCCCAATACCTCTAACTCTCCATTTAATAACTCTCCTTTCCTATTTTTAACTGTTAATCCATTTGTTCCCTAGACTTCCTCAACTTATTTATCTCACTCCAAAACTTTTTCCTATTTTCATCAAAATTTGTTGATAACATCTGACCCAGTCTCTCATTTGCTCTCTTTTTACATTGCTTCACCACTTTCTTAACCTCTCTTTTTCTCTCCAAATACTCTTCCCTCCTTGTATCACTTCTACTTTGTAAAAACCTCACATATGCTAACTTTTTCTCCCATCATCATTACATCATCATTCCACCAATCGCTCGTCTTCCCTCCCGTATCCACTTTCCGGTAACCACAAACTTCTGCTGAACACTAACACTACATTCTTTAAACCTACCCCATATATCTTCGACCTCATTGCCTATACTCTCACTGGCCCATCTATCCTCCAATAATTGTTTATATCTTACCCTAACCGCCTCCTCTTTTAGTTTTTATACCTTTACCTCTCTCTTACTTGCTGCTTCTGTATCCCATCTACCTTTTACTCTCTCTGTAGATACAACTAAAAAGTGATCTGATATATCTGTGGCCCTTGTTCTATCTAGGCTGGAATATTGCTGCACACTAACAGCACCTTTCAAGGCAGGTGAAATTGCTGACCTAGAAAATGTACAGAGAACCTTCACGGCGCGCATAACGGAGATAAAACACCTCAAATACTGGGAGCGCTTGAGGTCCCTAAACCTGTATTCCCTGGAACGCAGGCGGGAGAGATACATGATTATATACACCTGGAAAATCCTAGAGGGACTAGTACCGAACTTGCACACGAAAATCACTCACTACGAAAGCAAAAGACTTGGCAGACGATGCAACATCTCCCCAATGAAAAGCAGGGGTGTCACTAGCACGTTAAGAGACCATACAATAAGTGTCAGGGGCCCGAGACTGTTCAACTGCCTCCCAGCATACATAAGGGGGATTACCAACAGACCCCTGGCAGTCTTCAAGCTGGCACTGGACAAGCACCTAAAGTCGGTTCCTGATCAGCCGGGCTGTGGCTCGTACGTTGGTTTGCGTGCAGCCAGCAGCAACAGCCTGGTTGATCAGGCTCTGATCCACCAGGAGGCCTGGTCACAGACCGGGCCTCGGGGGCGTTGACCCCCGGAACTCTCTCCAGGTAAACTCCAGGCCCCTCTACAAACATGTACATCCTGAAGTCTACTCAACAACAGTCTTTTTCTATCACTACATAGTCCAACAAACTACTGTCATTACGCCCTACATCATATCTTGTATATTTTATCCTCTTTTTCTTAAAAATATGTATTTCCTATAACTAAACTCCTTTCTATACAAAGTTCAATCAAAGGGTCCTCATTATCATTTACACCTGGCACCCCAAACTTACCTACCACACCCTCTCTAAATTTTTCTCCTACTTTAGCATCTACCGCATTTGCTAGGAAAATGATATGATGGATCATGAGAACCTTCAAAACTAGGGACGCCAAGCCTACGATGATTCTCTTTAAATCGGTTGTTTTCTCTAGGCTGGAATACTGCTGTTCACTAACTGCCCCCTTCATGGCAGGAGAAATTGCTGAACTGGAGAGAGTACAAAGAACTTTCACGGCACACACAAATTACTGGGAATGGTTGAAATCCCTTGATTTGTATTCCCTGGGATGCAGGAGAGAGAGATACATGATAATATACACTTGGAAAATCCTAGAGGGATTAGTACCAAACTTGCACACGAAAATTACTCCCTATGAGAGCAAAAGATTCGGCAGAAAATGAAACATACCCCCAATGAAAAGCAGGGGAGCCTCGAGTGCACTGAGAGACAACACAGTAAGTGCCCGGGGCCCAAGACTGTTCAACTGCCTCCCAGCATACATAAGGGGATTATCAGTAGGCCCCTGGCTGTCATCAAGAAGGCACTGATAAGTGTCTGGGGCCTAAGACCATTCAATTGCCTCCCAGCATACATAAAGGAATACCATTAGACCCCTGGCTGTTGTCAAGAAGGCACTGGACAGACGTAACGACTCTGCATCGTGTGTAATACCAGTTGGTTCATGAGTGGCCCTCTCTCTGAGACAGAGAAACAAGTAGAGAGACACGAAGACATAAACACAAGCAGAAAGGCAGATAAGCAGAGAGAGAGATATAGACAGAGCTAGACAGACAGACAAATAGACAGATTGAAACAAACAGATAGAGAGACAGATAGACAGAAACGAAAGATAGAAAGACATGTTCATGTGCAACAGTGAAAAATAAAGCCAAGGCAGTGCACAATCATCAAATGTCACTCCACTGCTGCACTGTCAGCAGTGGAGTGACACTCATCTTACACCGTGATTCAAGGAATTTCATATATACTCTAGCATTTCTAAAACATTGCTGCGACACGGTGAAAAAAAAGCAAAAATCATTTCTTATTTATAAACACATTTACTCGTTTAAAATCCCGTAACAAAAAAAATGGGGTGGTTTTGGGGGGGCTGGAACAGATTAATGGCATTTCAGTTAATTTCAATGAGGAAAACTGATTTGATATACGAGCAAATTGAGTTACGAGCTCTGTTACGGAACAAATTAAACTCGTAAGTCAAGGTACCACTGTATTTCATATTCCAAGCAGCTACAGAGGAAGCAATTCATCCCATTCAGTAGGAAAATGCATGCAATACGTACACATCACAGTCTTTAGGGTTCAGTGAAACCTTTCCAAGGTGCCTGGGAACTGAGGATGATAGGCTGTGTACAGTTTTTGATTAATTCCTATCCTAGTTAAATGTTTCTCCCTTGAAATTAGTGCCCTGGTCACCTTGAATACATCATGCAATACCAAAGTGGGAAATAAACTTAATGAGGGCTTTAAGAATGGTTATAGTATTAAAACTGAGCATAGGTACTGCCTCAGGATACCTAGTAGTTTTGTATAAAATGGTAAGCTGATGTTGGTTACCTGAGTTGACCTTAAGTAAGAGTCCCACATAGTCGATGATTCGGTCAACAAATGACTCTCCAATAGTGGGTATGGGACGAAGTGGTGCAGGTTTAATGTAGTTTCTGGGTTCAACCGGGCTGTGGTTCGTATGTTGGACTACGTGCGGCTAGCAGTAACAGCCTGGTTGATCAGGCCAGGATCCACCAGGAGGCCTGGTCATGGACCGGGCTGCGGGGACATTGATCAACAGAATACCCTCCAGGTAGGTAAACCCACTTGCTGACGCAATAAGATCGGATGTAGTTCCGCACCTCTCGTTTTATACCTGGCCAATAAAATTGCTTCAGTATCCTATAAATGGTTTTAGTGACACCCAAATGTCCTCCTAAGGGCCAATTGTTAGCTATTTTCAGGACCCAAGATCCGAGTTTCTTTCGTACTACCAATCTATCTAGTTTTAACTCCCCCTACTACCTCACCAGCAGCCGGACTAAATAACAAGCTGTTTTTAAGGGCATTTTTAACTGGGTGACTAGAGTTGGATTCACCCACAGCAGCTTTAAGAGCAGATGCTAGAGTCCTTTTTCTGTTCATCTCAAAAGAACAGTCCCTCGGGCGTGGAACAAATGTGTGACAATCCTGCGACCGCGGAATAGGAAAGCTTAATCAGGGACTTTTCATAAAATAATTTGTCTAGCCCTAGATTGGAGTTCTCTAAGGTAAGACTGACATACTGACATTCTTCTTACACATTAATTTGGACACTTCATGAGTTATGGCCAACATCGGAGAACCAGACACACGATCTGTCAAGTATGGCAATAGCGGCACTTCCCCACTTCACGGGATATTACCTCATTCCTAACCACTATCCCTCCATTTACCCCCAAAAAACTTCTTAAAACACAACCAAAGCTTCGCCTTGAAGCCAAACAGGATGCTTTAAGCTGTACTGATGACTTAGTCACACAGCACAGTCTTTCAAAAATGGTGGTCCGTGGCCTGGTAGCACAAGCTCTCGTTTCACACGATGAGGGGTCCGGGTTCGATTCCTGGCAATGAGTGGAAACATTGGGCGTGTTTCCTTACTCCGGTTGTCCATGTTCACCCATCAGTAATAATGGGTACCTGGGCGTGGGTCGCATCCTGGGACAAAATGGCCTAATTTGCCCAAAATGCTCTGCATAACAAGCCGCTTTCTATAAAGTAGTATGTCATTGATGTCTGCTAGGCCTGTATGCTTTGTACATGTACTCATAAAGATATTAATATTAGTATTAATCCACGGCAGTGGAGATGTCATGTCTGAGGGCAATGTGTGGTGTGAATATAATGCAGAGAATTAGTTTGGAAATTAAAGGGAGGTGCGGGATTACCATAACTATTATCCAGAGGGCTGAGGAGGGGTTGTTGAGGTGGTTCGGACAATTAGAGAGGATAGACTTCGAGAGTGTATAAGTCGGTAGTGGAGGGAAGGCCGGGTAGGGCTAGGCCTAGGAAAGGTCGGAGGGAGGGGATAAAGGGGGTTTTGTGTGCGAGGGGCTTTGACTTCCAGCAAGCATGTGTGAGCGTGTTAAATGGGAGTGCATGGAAACAAATGGTTTTTAGGACTAGATGTGCTGTTGGTGTGTGAGCAAGGTAATATTTATGAAAGGAGTCAGGGCAACCAGCAAGCAGGACTTGAGTCTGCATTCTGAAGGAGGGATGTTAATGTTGTAGTTTCATAACTGTAGTGTAAGCGGCCTCTGGCAAGACAGTGATGGAATGAATGATGATGAAAGTTTTCTTTCTCGGGCCACCCTGCCTTGGTAGGAGAAGGCTGATATGTTAATAACACACACACACAAAAAAACTAATCCACTGGTGCAGCTGGTAGTGCTGCTGTTGTCACACTGAGTAATGGCTCACATAATCAATAACTGGGCCTCTACCCTTCAACAAACTGTTTGTAATACTCCTTGCACCCAAATGCTTCCACGGATCTAAGGTTGACACTTTAATTGTAAATGATTCTCTATCATCCACAAATGCTCTCAACTCATTACGAATAGAAGCCGGAAATATAAACACAAATGCAGTATAATGTGATCCTTTATTGACAACGTTTCACCCACACAGTGGGCTTTTTCAAGTCACACACGGATCTACCTGGGGTTGGAAGGTACGAGAGTATTTATAGTCAGAATGTTGAGGTCAGGTGGAGAATGCTGCATCTGATGATCTACCGGATGGGGTTATAGAGTCTTGGGTAGCTTGGCAGGGGTATTGGACAAGTTGTAGACCTTCTGCAGTGTTCTATGTTCTTATGTGGGATAGCGATGAAGAAGTTTCTTGGCGAGTGGTTCAGCTATGTTATAGAAGCCATTGTTCTGGTTGAAATTGTTGGTTATAGAGATAAACGATGATTCCAGGATTCTTCTGTATTGAGTGTTGTCTTCTGTGGCTATAAGTCTTGAGTTTCTGTAGTTAATTAAATGGTTGTGTGAATTGCGATGTTGTACACAGGCATTCCTTGTATCGTCAGTCCTGCTTGCATATTGGTGTTCTGAAATGCGTGTTTGGAGGTCTCTTGATGTTTCGCCCACATATAATTTGTTGCAGTCATTACAAGGGATTATGTATACCCCTGCAGAGGATGGAGGCTTGTCCTGTCTACTACTGGTGATGTCCTTGATGGTCGTGGTTGTGGAGGTAGATACTTGGAATGATGTTTTGGCAAAGATGTTGGAAACATGTTTGGCAATGGAGTTGTTGGGGAGGACTATGTATCTCTTCTCGGCAGTGTCTTCTCTGGGTGTGTTGAAGATGTTTAATGCCCGCCGTCTGCAGTCTCTGATGAAGTGACGAGGATAGTGGAGTTTAGAAAATACTTGTTCAATTATAGTGCATTCTTCCTCAAGGAACTCATTGCTGCAGATTCTGAGTGCACGTAGGAAGAAGCCTATAATCACACCACGTTTGGTTTTGGTGTCGTGGTGAGAGTAGAAGTGGAGAAGATCGTTTTGGTTGGTGGGTTTTCGATAGACTTTAAAACGAAGTTCGTGGTCAGCTTTGCAGAGCAGAACATCAAGGAAAGGAAGAGTGTTGTCGACTTCTTCTTCAAGTGTGAACTGGATTGAAGGCTCGACCTGGTTGAGCTTGTCTTGGAGAGCTTGAACGTTGAAGCGTTTAGGAGTTATGAGGAGAATGTCGTCAACATAACGGAGCCAGGTGACAGACGAAGGAATAATGGTGGAGAAACGTTCGGCTTCTAGATGTTCCATGTATAAGTTCGCCAGGACTGCACTGAGTGGCTAACCCATGGGTAGTCCAAAAGTTCCAAAAGTGGGTTCGCCACTCAGTGCAGTCCTGGCGAACTTATACATGGAACATCTAGAAGCCGAACGTTTCTCCACCATTATTCCTTCGTCTGTCACCTGGCTCCGTTATGTTGACGACATTCTCCTCATAACTCCTAAACGCTTCAACGTTCAAGCTCTCCAAGACAAGCTCAACCAGGTCGAGCCTTCAATCCAGTTCACACTTGAAGAAGAAGTCGACAACACTCTTCCTTTCCTTGATGTTCTGCTCTGCAAAGCTGACCACGAACTTCGTTTTAAAGTCTATCGAAAACCCACCAACCAAAACGATCTTCTCCACTTCTATTCTCACCACGACACCAAAACCAAACGTGGTGTGATTATAGGCTTCTTCCTACGTGCACTCAGAATCTGCAGCAATGAGTTCCTTGAGGAAGAATGCACTATAATTGAACAAGTATTTTCTAAACTCCACTATCCTCGTCACTTCATCAGAGACTGCAGACGGCGGGCATTAAACATCTTCAACACACCCAGAGAAGACACTGCCGAGAAGAGATACATAGTCCTCCCCAACAACTCCATTGCCAAACATGTTTCCAACATCTTTGCCAAAACATCATTCCAAGTATCTACCTCCACAACCACGACCATCAAGGACATCACCAGTAGTAGACAGGACAAGCCTCCATCCTCTGCATGGGTATACATAATCCCTTGTAATGACTGCAACAAATTATATGTGGGCGAAACATCAAGAGAACTCCATACACGCATTTCAGAACACCAATATGCAAGCAGGACTGACGATACAAGGAATGCCTGTGTACAACATCGCAATTCACACAACCATTTAATTAACTACAGAAACTCAAGACTTATAGCCACAGAAGACAACACTCAATACAGAAGAATCCTGGAATCATCGTTTATCTCTATAACCAACAATTTCAACCAGAACAATGGCTTCTATAACATAGCTGAACCACTCGCCAAGAAACTTCTTCATCGCTATCCCACATAAGAACATAGAACACTGCAGAAGGTCTACAACTTGTCCAATACCCCTGCCAAGCTACCCAAGACTCTATAACCCCATCCGGTAGATCATCAGATGCAGCATTCTCCACCTGACCTCAACATTCTGACTATAAATACTCTCGTACCTTCCAACCCCAGGTAGATCCGTGTGTGACTTGAAAAAGCCCACTGTGTGGGTGAAACGTTGTCAATAAAGGATCACATTATACTGCATTTGTGTTTATATTTCCATTGTGTCGGTATTTTATACCATTTATTTCCACGAATAGAAGCCAAATTAGAATTAGAAGCCAGACACAAGTATGGTAGGATTGTGGACAGTGGAGTCGAAGTACACGCTGTGGATTCCATCTCCCATAAGTCTTCAGATACTTGACAGAACTGACAAATTGGTTAAGTTATATGCCTTCAAAGAGGGATTAGATTACAATCTTGGCTTGTCAGTTATCAGTATGAGAACAATAATACGAAAAGGATTTTAACTTTATTGACTTATAACTTAGGCAGATTGACATCAGTCTGTCTATCATCATTCTATCATGCAGGAGGAGCCACATGTCTATGTTGCATCTAGCAAAACAAGCAGACTCTTGGTTACCACTTCCGCCCGGCTCCGGCTGGGTTACAAGTACTTTAAAGAGGTTAAATCACCACCACCAGATGTAGACCTAACGAAATATAAACTTTGCCAGAGAGACAGTTGTCATACCTTGCGTCATTATGTACTGGAATGCGATAAAATTAATGAATTAAGAGACAACTTACTCATGAATATTCAAAATATGCCAAAGTATTATATCCACAGTAGTATATTACAAACCATTCTGGAAAAATACCCTGACTTTGCTCACTTTAAATAAAGCATTACCACTAATGTCTGCATAAATAACTCATTACAACTGTGACCAGATGTAAACATGTAAATAGCTCATTACCACTGTAACTTGTTTAGCTATCAAAACTTTGGAGTCCAGTCCCTGGACCCATTATGTACCTCTGTAATCTTTTGACTACCGCCCTCAGGATGGGTATGGGGTACATAATAAAAATATTAAAATAACATCAGAGAAGAGGCTTTGGTGGTTACAATGGGCTCGGGGCAGCATCTAGAATTTAGAACATTGTTGCCAATCAACAATGAAGTATCTTTGGAGATAAATGGTATAAAATGTCGACACAATGGAAAAATAAACATAAATGCAGTATAACTGGCAACGTTTCGCCCACACAGTACGCTTTATGAAGCCACAAACAGATCTACCTGGGTGAATAGTACATGAGTATTTATAGGATGGGTAGGTTGGATTTGAGATGGACCTGTAAGGGACCTCTAACAATGTGTGGTAGACTGGATGTGAGACGGACCCCCACGGGGTGGGCTGGTGTTTATGTAGTTATGGGATAACGATGAAGAAGATTCTTGGCAAGGGTTTCAGCTATGTTATAGAAGCCGTTGTTCTGGTTGAAATTGAAACTGTTAGATATACAGATAAGTGATGATTCCAAGATCCTGTGGTATTGACTGTTTTCTTCTCTGGCGATAAGTCTTGCGTTTCTGAAGTTGATTAAATAGTTGTGGAAACTTAATACAGAACGTTAGGACAAGATCAGGAATTATATAACAACAGAAAAACTTCTTGAACAACTTTTAAGCTTTGTGCCAGTCACCTATTTCAAGACCTGTCATTACACTTTCTCCTTGACCTGTCTTCTCACACAGACTTGTCTGATGCTCCATGCTCACCTGCACAGTTGTGAGACGCAGCTCTCCTATAAATTCATGTTTATCATTCACTTTTGCATCTGCTGAAAAGAATCCCAACAGAGGGTCGAAATACACAGACCAATTAATTTAATTAGTTTCTGTCTCCATGTGCACTATTATTAAGAACGAAACACCCGATATTGTAGCACGCCTCCCAAGAAACCCGACAAAATTTTGAGACGCCTTATACATGTTATTCCTGCTGCGAGCACATACGTGGTTGTTGTAAGCTACAGGACTCATTTCATTCTCCTGTTTGGAATACTGCCCTTCACGAGCAGTACACATTTCAATGCATCCACGAATGAGTGGTTTGAAGAAACAACAATAATGTGACTAGGGTAGTGTCGTTTCGTATATTACTTTACCAGAATAAGACTCCTCTTCAGTTTTAATTCAATATTGTGTTTCCAGTTAGAATGTAATAAACTTCATTAATTTTTTTTTTACAGAGAAGCTTGTATACATAGTAATCAGCGTTTTGGGGGGAATTTTTAATCAGGTTTTTTTACTCTATCAAAATTTTTAAATACAACTTTGATTTTAAAATTCGTAAGTAGAGAAGGAATATCAAGAAGATTTTCATGATAAGGGAGAACCAACATATTCTTGGGTGAATATGAGTATTAGTCAATTTTTTAATTATAAAATGCATTTCTAGCAATTTTAAACGACTTATCAATTAAGAATTTATGGTATTTTAGATCAATAGCTATTTCATAAATCTTCATGATTTCTTTACCTATGAACTCTGGACTACAATTACGCAGAACTCTCAAAAACATTGATGAGAATACCGAAAGTTTAACACTATCATGATGTGAAGAATAGTGAACATAAGAACAGTTATTTGTTAGTTTTCCGAATATTTTGAATATAAAATCATGGTTCCCTTGGTAATTAAGATATTTAAAACAGGCAATGATTTTTTTTTTTTTGCACAAACTCAATTGAAAAATTTATGGAATGAGCTAGACTATTTAATTCATTAAGGAAGTGGTGTATATGTATATTCTTAGGCATTAGAGACAACACACCATAAGTATATCTGTGCCACTTAGCTTTATTAGGAAGGATTTTGTTAATTTTGTTTCAAAATATTCCCATGTACAAACTACTATGGACAAATGAGAGAGGATTTCCTATTCCAAAAGCAAATTTCTGAGTGTAAAATTCGCAATTAAACACAAACTTTGCATCAGTAATACATAGTTTAATAAGCTCAATGATTGCATATACTGGCAATGGTAAATCGTAATTATACACACACACACACACACACACACACACACACACACACACACACACATATATATATATATATATATACATATATATATATATATATATATATATATATATATATATATATATATATATATATATATATATATATATACATATTATATATATATATATATATATATATATATATATATATATATATATATATATATATATATATATATATATATATATATATATAGATAGATATATATAGGCCTGGGCCTTTCTTTAAATCCCACCAAATGTGAAATAGTCTCTACCAATCAACAGATGATCCAGAATATTAGCGCCGTTTTACCAGGAGCACGAACCATTGATCCAGCCAATAGCACTCTCCTTGGTGCTCCTCTTGGGTCCAATACCATCGATCTGATCCTAGAAAAAAAAGCCTCAGACCTCCGGACGATGGGAAGCAAGTTGAAAGACGTTGACACCCATGATGCCTTCTACCTACTCACCAGGTGCCTGTCAATCCCAAAACTTACCTACATTCTGAGATGCTCCCCAGCCTTCAGCAGTCCAAAACTCAAGGAATATGACTCTCTCCTAAAGACCATGCTAGAGAGTGTACTGAATCTTTCCCTTGAAAATGGACAGTGGTTGCAAGCCTCACTTCCGGTCAGGCTTGGGGGGCTGGGAGTAAGCAGATTCTCCCAGATTGCTCTAACAGCTTTCCTATCCTCTTCCATAGCATCAAACGAGTTGAAAAGACAAATTCTTCCTGATAACCTCAGTGACTCAGCAGGAATACAGGACCCTAGCTACGCCAGTGCCATCACTGAATGGGAGACTCTTGCTGCTCCAGCACCAAACCCTAGTGCAGCACTGGCTCACAAACAGTCAAGCTGGGATGGCCCGACCGCTGAAAAGGTGCTTGCCAACATGCTCAGGGCTGCAACATCAGATAGGAAGACTGCCCGTTTCCAGGCTGTGAACGCACATCACTCCGGGGACTTCCTCAAAACAGTTCCCATATCGGCAATGGGAGCGCGACTCGACCCTAAGACTCTCCGTACTGCAGTGGCTCTGCGCCTTGCTGCCCCAATTCACACAGAATATATGTGCATTTGCGGTGAAGCACAAGCAGACCAAAACGGTCTACATGGTCTTAACTGTTCCAGAACCAAAGGCTGGCATGCAAGACACAAAGAGGTCAATGACATCATACAGAGATCCCTTGCTACAGCTGGATGCCCAGCCGAGAGGGAGCCCCGATCATTAGCAGCCAACAATACCCACAACCCAGCAAACCGCCCCGACGGGATCACCATCTATCCTTGGAAGAATGGCAAGCTCTTAGCATGGGACTATACCTGTGTGTCCACACTGGCAGACACCTACATCCATCACAGTGTTGGGCGACAGGGAGGAGCTGCTGACCACAGGGAGGAGTACAAGATCAGCAAGTACAGGGACATAAGCCAACAGTATCAATTTGTCCCAGTGGTATCAGAGACCTTGGGATCATGGGGAAAAAATGTTACACGTTTCATCAAAGAATTGGGTTCCAGACTCATCGACACCACCAGGGACCCAAGGGCAGCCACTTTCATGTTCCAGCGCCTCAGCATAGCCGTCCAGAAAGAAAATGCTTGCTGCATACTTGGCTCATGTCCGGCTTCAGAGGAGCTGGAGGAAATTCATGATTTTTAATACATTGTACCATTGTATTCACGTTTGTGTTTTTCTGCATATGTATTCTGTTCATCAATAAATGTTCACATTGAATGTAAAACATATAGAGGGGTGGTAGGAGAACATAAGAACATAAGAACATAAGAAAGAAGGAACACTGCAACAGGCCTATTAACCAATGTGGAGCAGGTCCATGTCCCCCCCGGATTAGACCAATGACCCCCCCGGATTAGCCCAATGACCCACCCAGTCTGGTCATCTCCACTCAAGGATGGAGCACTGCACCAGACCCAGCAGCACAAGCTAGTCAGGTCCAACTCAAACCCACCCACACCCACTCATGTATTTATCTAACCTATTTTTAAAACTACACAACGTTTTAGCCTCAATAACTGTACTCGGGAGTTTGTTCCACTCATCCACAACTCTAATACCAAACCAATGCTTTCCTATATCCTTCCTGAATCTGAATTTTTCCAATTTGAAACCATTGCTGCGAGTCCTGTCTTGGCTGGAAATTTTCAGCACGCTATTTACATCCACTTTATTTATTCCTGTTTTCCATGTATACACCTCGATCATATCCCCCCTAATTCTACACCTTTCGAGAGAGTGCAGATTCAGGGCCCTCAGTCTATCCTCATAGGGAAGATTTCTGATACATGGGATCATCTTTGTCATCCTCCTCTGTACGTTTTCCAGAGCATTTATATCCATTCTGTAATACGGTGACCAGAACTGAGCAGCATAGCCTATATGAGGCCTAACCAAGGATATATGAAGTTGAAGAACAACCTGAGGACTACTGTTATTTATACTTCTAGATATGAAGCCAAGAATTCTGTTAGCTTTATTGCGAACACTAATGCACTGTTGTCTTGCTTTTAGATTACTGCTAACCAGAACTCCTAAATTCTTTTTGCAATCAGTGGTATTAAGATCTACATTATTTAGTTTATATGTGGCATGGTTATTTAACTCTCCAACATTTAGAACTTTGCATTTGTCAATATTAAACTGCATCTGCCACTTCTCCGACCATTGCATCAGTCTATTCAAATCATCCTGGAGTGCTCTAGTGTCCTCATTAGAATGAATTGGACGGCCTATTTTAGTGTCATCAGCAAATTTGCTTATGTCGCTATTTATTCCCTTATCTATGTCGTTTATGTAAATTGTGAACAACAACGGGCCCAACGCTGACCCCTGAGGAACACCGCTTGTGACATGCCCCCATTCTGATTTCTCCCCATTTATGCAAACTCTCTGCTGTCTATTTGTCAGCCATGCCTCTACCCAGGAAAAAAATTCTCCTCCTATTCCTTGTGACTTTAGTTTCCTCAATAGCCTCTGGTGTGGAAATCCATCGAAAGCCTTACTGAAGTCCATATACACAATATCATATTCATTACCATGATCTACCTTCTCAAACACATTGGTGAAAAAAGTTAGTAAATTCTTAAGACAGGAACGCCCCTTTGTAAAACCGTGTTGAGATTCATTGATCAATCTGTGCCTGTCAAGATGGCTAAGAATTGCTTCGGCAATTATTGATTCCATAAATTTTCCCGCTGTGGAGGTAAGGCTTATTGGTCTATAGTTCGAAGCCAAGGACCTGTCACCTGCCTTGTAAATAGGTATTACATTTGCCATTTTCCACTTATCAGGCACTATGCCAGTTTGTAGTGATATGTTAAAACGATTAGCCAAAGGTATGCTAAGTTCCTCTTTACATTCCTTTAACATCCTTGCAAACAGTTCATCAGGGACTGGGGATTTGTTAGGTCTTAGTTTCTCTATTTGTCTGAAGACCATGTCACTAGTTACCACAATCGTACATAGTTTATTATCATCCTGTTCTACATAATCTATTATTTCAGGAATATCGCTAATATTTTCCTGGGTGAAAACTGAGAGGAAGTGGGTATTTAGAATTTCACACATATCCTTATCACTGTCAGTGATCTGACCAGAGTTACTCTTAAGTGGGCCAATCTTGTCCCTACTCTTACTTCTGCATACCTGAAAGAACCCTTTTGGATTAGTCTTTGAATCCCTTGTGACCTTAGCCTCATAATCCCTTTTTGCTTTTCTTATTCCTTTCTTTATTTCTCTCTTTAATTGAATATATTGATTTTTTAACTGTCCATCCCCTCTTTTGATACGCCTATATATGCCTCTCTTTTGACCAATGAGATGTTTTAATCTATTGTTCATCCATTTGGGATCATTTTTGTTAGATCTAATTTCCCTACTCGGAACAAAAGTTGTTTGGGCAGCTAGAACTATGCTCTGAAAAACGTCATATTGGCAACCAAGATCACCTGCCTGACCCATAATCAGGACATCCCAATTTACCCCACCCAGGTAATTTTTCAGTCCCATGAAGTCGGCCAAGCGAAAATCTGGGACAGAGATTTGATTGCAGTTATCTGGGTAATTCCATGATACATTGAAACTAAGTGATTTGTGGTCACTTTCCCCAAGCTCATCATTAACCTCAAGATTATTAATTAGTGACTCTTTGTTGACAAAAACCAAGTCAAGCAGATTGTTTCCTCTAGTTGGTTCTGCCACAACCTGTTCTAAAAAGCAATCCTGAACCGTATCAAGAAAGTCACTAGACTCAAGATTTCCTGTCATATTGTTCCAATCAATTTGTCTAAAGTTAAAATCTCCCATTATCACAACATTTTCATATCTAGATGGCTAATGCAACCACTCCATCCCCAGAGAGATGAATCCCATCCCTTGCATAGATATCACGTTTGCCAAAGAATAGGTCCCAGTTATCAACGAATGGGATTGCAAGTTCCTTGCAGTACCTGTCTAGCCAGCAATTTATACCAATTACCCTAGACATCCATTCATTGCCCACTCCCTTTCTAGGCAGGATGCTACATATGACTGGTATCCCTCCCTTAGACCTAACTACGGCTGACCTGTACTTATCCAGTAGCTCCTCTCTCCTGCCCTTCCCAATGTCATTACCCCCAGCACTAAGACAGATGATGGGCTTGATCCCATTACCTGCCATAATATCATCCAACCTGCTAAGTCACCAACACCAGCTCCAGGAAGATACACTCTCTGTCTGACCTTTCTGTCTCTGTTACAAAATGCACGGTCCATATATCTTATCTGAGAATCGCCTACTATTAAAATATTCTTACCTTGATTAGCAGGAGAATCAGTGGTATCGTCAACCTCACTAACCACTGAAGTACACTCGTCTTGGAGAACAGAGAATCGATTTCCTACCTTCATATCTTCTCTATTAACTCTCCTCAACTTCCTTCTTCCTGAACTGTGAACCACTCGCCACTCAAAGCGGATGCCACTATCACTGCTGGTGACCATTCCATCCTTACCAGCTAAATCCTTCTCACACTCGCTCCAAAACTCATCTATGCGAAGCTTCAACCTCCTGTTTTCCTCCTGAAGAAGTAGAATCTCCTTCTTCAACACTTTAACCTGAGATTCTAAAACACTACAACAAGCCATGGTGCTTGGTAACACCCCACGCTAACTCCCAAGAGCTTGGGCAGGTATGTCCGCAGGTGACCACTGACTTTAGCGTTGAGTTTTCCCTGAGGTACGTTTATTGTCTTCTCTGAGGATGAGGGTCCCCATTCCAGCTATAGAGGTGGTACCTCCCTATATATATGTATACATATATATAAATATATAAATATATATATATATATATATATATATATATATATATATATATATATATATATATATATATATATATATATATATATATATATGTATATATATGCGGTCGGCCTTGGAAAGGTTGGTGGGAGGGGGTAAAGGAGGTTTTATGTGGGAGGGGCTTGGACTTCCAGCAGGCATGCAGGCTTAAATAGCAACGCTCATCTCTCCATATAGAACAAGTGAAAATTTGTGTATGTAATAATTTCGCCAAAATCATTCTGAACCTAACGAAAAAAATATATTTCTCTGTGTTTGTTTAATATTAAATTATTTTAAACAAATCTAAAGTATATTTAGTAGGGCTAGGCTAAAATAAATTGCGCTTGTTATAATAAGGTTAGGTAAGTTTTCTAAGATTCTTTTGGGGTAAAATTATAAATTTTTACATTAACATTAACGAAAAAAATATATCTTTAAACGTGTAAGAGAAAATTTTAGAAAGGAATTAATTTTAAATGAGTTCTTGCTAATTGACCAGTTTTACATATTCGGCACGACATATATATGTATATATATATATATATATATATATATATATATATATATATATATATATATATATATATATATATATATATATATATATATATATATATATATATATATATATTCTAGGTAGTAGGTTGGTAGACAGCAACCGCCCAGTGAGGTACTACCGTCCTGCCAAGTGAATGTAAAACGAAAACCTGTAATTGTTTTACATGATGGTAGGATTGCTGGTTTCCATTTTTCTGTCTCATAAATATACAAGGTTTCAGGTACGTCTTGCTACTTCTACTTATACTTAGGTCACACTACACATATGTGTTCAAGCATATATATACACACCCCACTGGGTTTTCTTCTATTTTCTTACTAGTTCTTGTTCTTGTTTATTTCCTCTTACCTCCATGGGGAAGTGGAACAGAATTCTTCTTCCGTAAGCCATGCGTGTTGTAAGAGGCGACTAAAATGCCGGGAGCAAGGGTCTAGTAACCCCTTCTCCTGTATATAGTATTACTAAATGTAAAAGGAGAAACTTTCGTTTTGCCTTTTGGGCCACCCTGCCTTGGTGGGATACGGCCCGTGTGTGTGTGTGTGTGTGTGTGTGTGTGTGTGTGTGTGTACTCACCTAGTAGTACTCACCTAGTTGAGGTTGCAGTGGTCGAGTCCAAGCTCCTGGCCCCGCCTCTTCACTGGTCCACTACATCGTTGTGTGTGTGTGTGTGTGTGTGTGTGTGTGTGTGTGTGTGTGTGTGTGTGTGTGTGTGTGTGTGTACTCACCTAATTGTGGTTGCAGGGGTCGAGACTCAGCTCCTGGCCCCGTCTCTTCACTGATCGCTACTAGGTCCTCTCCCTCTCTGCTTCCTGAGCTTTGTCATCCCTCTTCCTAAAACTATGTATGGTTCCTGCCTGCACTACTTCACTTGCTAGGCTATTCTACTTCCTGACGACTCTATGACTGAAGAAATACTTCCTAACGTCCCTGTGACTCGTCTGAGTCTTCAGCTTCCAGTTGTGACCCCTTGTTTCTGTGTCCCCTCTCTGGAACATCCTATCTCTGTCCACCTTGTCTATTCCCCGCAGTATCTTGTATGTCGTTATCATGTCTTCCCTGACCCTTCTGTCCTCCAGTGTCGTCAGTCCGATTTCCCTCAATCTTTCCTCGTACGACATTCCCCTGAGCTCTGGGACTAGCCTTGTTGCAAACCTTTGTACTTTTTCTTCTTGACGTGCTTGACCAGGTGTGGGTTCCAGACTGGTGCTGCATACTCCAGTATGGGCCTAACATACACAGTGTACAGTGTCTTGAACGATTCCTTATTAAGGTATCGGAACGCTATTCTCAGGTTTGCCAGGCGCCCGTATGCTGCAGCAGTTATTTGGTTGATGTGTGCCTCCGGTGACGTGCTCGGTGTTATGGTCACCCCAAGGTCTTTCTCCCTGATTGAGGTCTGTAGTCTTTGTCCACCTAGCCTATATTCTGTCTGTGGTCTTCTTTGCCCCTCCAAAATCTTCATGGCTTTGCATTTGGCATGGTTGAATTCGAGAAGCCAGTTTCTGGATCACATGTCCAGCCTGTCCAGGTCTCTTTGCAGTCCTGCCTCATCCTCATCCGATTTAATTCTTCTCATCAACTTCACATCATCTGCGAATATGGACACTTCAGAGTCTATTCTTTCCATCATGTCGTTCGCATATATCAAAAATAGCACTGGTCCTAGAACTGACCCCTGTGGGACCCCGCTCGTCACAGGCGCCCACTGTGATACCTGTTCACGTACCATGACTCGTTGTTGCCTCCCTGTCAGGTATTCCCTGATCCATTGCAGTGCCCTCCCTGTTATATGCGCCTGATCCTCCAGCTTCTGCACTAATCGCTTGTGGGGAACTGTGTCAAAGGCCTTCCTGCAATCTAGAAAAAAAACAATCAACCCACCCATCTCTCTCGTGTCTTACTTCTGTTACCTTGTCATAAAACTCCAGAAGGTTTGTGACACAGGATTTGCCTTCCATGAACCCATGCTGGTTTTCATTTATAATCGTGTTCCGTTCCAGGTGTTCCACCACTCTCCTCCTGATAATCTTCTCCATGACTTTGCACACAATACATGTCAGAGACACAGGTCTGTAGTTTAGTGCCTCATTTCTGTTTCCTTTCTTAAATATGGGGACTACATCAGCTGTCTTCCACTTCTCAGGTAGTTGCCCAGTTTCAAGGGATGTGTTGAAAATTGTGGTTAGGGGCACGCACAGCATCTCTGCTCCTTATCTAAGGACCCATTGGGAGATGTTGTCCGGTCCCATCACCTTTGAGGCTTCAAGGTCACTTAAGAGCTTCTTCACCTCCTCCTCAGTTGTTCGTATGTCATCCAACACTTGTTGGTATATTCCCTCTTGATGTTCCCTTCTGTGCTGTCTTCCCAGAGCCCTTCCTGTCTCTACTGTAAAAACTTCCTTAAATCTCCTGTTTAGCTCCTCACATACCTCCTAATCATTTCTTGTGAGTTCTCCACCTTCTGTCCTCAGTCTGATCACCTGGTCTTTGACTGTTGTCTTCCTCCTGATGTGGCTATACAACAGTTTCGGGTCAGTCTTGATTTTCGATGCTATGTTATTTTCATACTGTCGCTGGGCCTCCCTCCTTACCTGTGCATTCTCATTCCTGGCTCTGTGACTGATCTCCCTATTTTCATGTGTTCTCTGCCTTCTGTACTTTTTCCATTCTCTTTTGCACTTTGTTTTTGCCTCATTACACCGTCGGGTAAACCAGGGGCTCGTTCTGGTCTTCCCATTGTTTCTGTTGCCCTTGGGAATAAACCTTTCCACTGCCTCCTTGCATTTTGTTGTTACATATTCTATCATTTCATTTACTGGCTTTCCTGCCAGTTCTCTGTCCCACGGAACCTCCTGCAGGAAGTTCCTCAACCCTATGTAGTCCCCTCTTTTATAGTCAGGCTTTTCCCAATTAACTCCTATTACTCTCTCCACTTGCAACTCTACTATGTATTCAAAGCACAGAACCACGTGGTCACTAGCTCCTAGGGAACTCTCATATGTGATGTCCTCAATGTCTGAAATGCCCAGGGTGAACACAAGGTCCAATCTTGCTGGTTCATCCTTCCCTCTCACTCTGGTAGTGTCCTTAACATGTTGGTGCATGAGATTTTCCAGCACCACATCCAACATCTTGGCTCTCCATGTTTCGGGACCCCCATGTGGCTCCAGGTTTTCCCAGTCAATCTCCCTGTGACTCAAGAAATCGTAATGACACGATTGCGAACAAACCATACCCCCTGCCGGGATTGAACCCGCGGTCATAGAGTCTCAAAACTCCAGCCCGTCGCGTTAGCCACTAGACCAGCTAGCCACAATAAGATTCATCCAACTAGGTATATTTCTACACCAAAGGAAGGTTAGCACAGGCACCACTGTGACCACAAATGCAAGTTTTTACAGACGAATCTCCAGCTAGCGTGGCCGTGACGAACTCTAGCTCAAGTCCCTTCACTGCCGTCAACATGACTCAAGAAATCGTAATGACACGATTGCAAACAAACCATACCCCTGGCCGGGATTGAACCCGCGGTCACAGAGTCTCAAAACTCCAGCCCGTCGCGTTAGCCACTAGACCAGCTAGCCACAATAAGATTCATCCAACTAGGTATATTTCTACACCATAGGAAGGTTAGCACAGGCACCACTGTGACCACAAATGCAAGTTTTTACAGACGAATCTCCAGCTAGCGTGGCCGTGACGAACTCTAGCTCAAGTTCCTTCACTGCCGTCAACATGACTCAAGAAATCGTAATGACACGATTGCAAACAAACCATACCCCCGGCCGGGATTGAACCCGCGGTCATAGAGTCTCAAAACTCCAGCCCGTCGCGTTAGCCACTAGACCAGCTAGCCACAATAAGATTCATCCAACTAGGTATATTTCTACACCATAGGAAGGTTAGCACAGGCACCACTGTGACCACAAATGCAAGTTTTTACAGACAAATCTCCAGCTAGCGTGGCCGTGACGAACTCTAGCTCAAGTCCCTTCACTGCCGTCAACATGACTCAAGGAATCGTAATGACGGGCTGGAGTTTTGAGACTCTATGACCGCGGGTTCAATCCCGGCCTGGGGTATGGTTTGTTTGCAATCGTGTCATTACGATTTCTTGAGTCATGTTGACGGCAGTGAAGGGACTTGAGCTAGAGTTCGTCACGGCCACGCTAGCTGGAGATTCGTCTGTAAAAACTTGCATTTGTGGTCACAGTGGTGCCTGTGCTAACCTTCCTATGGTGTAGAAATATACCTAGTTGGATGAATCTTATTGTGGCTAGCTGGTCTAGTGGCTAACGTGACGGGCTGGAGTTTTGAGACTCTATCACCGCAGGTTCAATCCCGGCTGGGGGTATGGTTTGTTTGCAATCGTGTCATTACGATTTCTTGAGTCATGTTGACGGCAGTGAAGGGACTTGAGCTAGAGTTCGTCACGGCCACGCTAGCTGGAGATTCGTCTGTAAAAACTTGCATTTGTGGTCACAGTGGTGCCTGTGCTAACCTTCCTATGGTGTAGAAATATACCTAGTTGGATGAATCTTATTGTGGCTAGCTGGTCTAGTGGCTAACGCGACAGGCTGGAGTTTTGAGACGGGTTCAATCCCGGCCAGGGGAATGGTTTGTTTGCAATCGTGTCATTACGATTTCTTGAGTCATGTTGACGGCAGTGAAGGGACTTGAGCTAGAGTTCGTCACGGCCACGCTAGCTGGAGATTAGTCTGTAAAAACTTGCATTTGTGGTCACAGTGGTGCCTGTGCTAACCTTCCTATGGTGTAGAAATATACCTAGTTGGATGAATCTTATTGTGGCTAGCTGGTCTAGTGGCTAACGCGACAGGCTGGAGTTTTGAGACTCTATGACCGCGGGTTCAATCCCGGCCGGGGGTATGGTTTAATCTCCCTGTGGTTGAAATCCCCCATAACCAGCAACTTTGCTCTGCTGGAGTGAGCTCTTCTTGCCACCTCAGCAAGTGTGTCCACCATTGCTCTGTTGCTCTCTTCATATTCCTCTCTTGGCCTCCTGCAGTTCTGTGGTGGATTATACATCACTGCAATGACCACCTTGTGCTCTCCAGACTGAAGTGTACCTACTATGTAGTCCCTTTCTCCTGTCTCGTCTATGCCTCCCATTTTCTCGAATTTCCATTGGTTTTTTACGTGCAGAGGAACCCCTCTTCCCCCTCTGCCCCTTCTATCTTTCTTCATGATCTGGTATCCTGGTGGGAAGATTGCATCTGTTATTGTCTCTGTGAGTTTTGTTTCTGTAACTGCTATGATGTCTGGGGACTTCTCATTGATTCTTTCTTGCCATTCCTCATGTTTATTCGTTAATCTCTCTGCATTTGTGTACCAAACCTTCAACTTCTGTTCTAATACTGTAACTGTGGTCCTGGGGGAACACTGGGGTTGGGAGAGCAGGAGCCCTGGTGGGGGCCTGTGGGAGGTTGCAGTGGAGGTGGAGGAAGAGCTCCCATAGAGGTTGCTGTAGGGGTAGGGTTCGTGGTGCGGGGGGTGGGAACAGAGGGATCGGTGTGTGATGGTTGGTTTGGATTGTTCAGTTGCCTTGGGGGTGTCGTGGCTGGAGTCCTTCTGCAGGTGTTTCTGGGGGGTGTGCTTGTCCTTCCACCTGTTCCTGGGTCATTCTGCTCTCCTTTTTCATTTCCTCCCATTCGTCCTTTCGCTTTTGCACTCTCTCTCTTTCAGTATCATCCTTTCCTCCTGTGTTCTGTCTCGATTGAGGTACACACTCATGAACTCTTGTTTGCCTCTCAGCCGTGCTTTCTCCTGCAGGATCATGGTTCAGGTTGATTCTGCCTTGAAAATTACTTTGAGAGACCGATTCCTTTTCTTTGTGAACCACCTGATTCTCCAAAAATTTGCCACCTGGGTCATGTCTCCCTCGCCTATCACCTTCATGATAAATTCAATCACTTTTTTCTCGACCTGCTTTCTTTCCTCATAAATTTCCCCTTTAGCTTCGTCTAGCCCATAGACAAAAACTGATCTCTCCCTTTCCACCTCCCACTGTGACTCCCATTGCATCCTCTGAGGTGTTTTAGTTCTTTCCCATGGAGTGTTCCTTCCTTCAGTCCCTTCCCTAGCTGTGGCCCCTATGCTCATTGGTTTGTCCTTCCTGCTCACCTGTTCCCGACCCCCACAAGTGTCTGGTAAGGTCCCTGCACATGTCCTAGTTCCTTCAATGTCTTCCAACATCTCATTCTGTCCTAGTGTGTTCCCTGTTTTTATTTTGACCCCATGTGGGTTTGACAGGACCCCTGCATACAGTTTAGCTTCCATGCTCCCTTCAGACTCGTTGTCTGTGTCTGATGTAGACATTGCTGATGCTACTTCTGTAATATCTTTGTTGTAATATCTTAGGCTGTTTCAAATGTCTCAGCTCCTCTTCTAATCTCTGTATCTTGGTTTCTGCTACTGTGGCATGTTGCTTCCACCTTCTGCATTCTGCTGCTAACCTCTCCTCCATCTTCCTTGCAAGCTCATCTAGCCTCCTTCCCCAGTCTTCTTTTTTTTTGAGCTCTGCCTCCCAGTCCTCCCTCCCAGATTCGTCCTTGAGGCCCCTTGTTCTCATCCTAGTTCTAGGTTGCCCCATTGCTCCACAGGGAGAGAGATGGTTATGGGGAGTGGGGATGGGTGGTTATGGGGGCGGGGGAAGGTGGTTATCAGAGGGGGAGAGGTAGTTGGGAGAGGGGGTTAGATGGTTTGGGGGAGGGGTTAGATGGTTTAGGAGAGGGGTAGGTGGCTAGGGGGAGGGGAGGGGTGGTAAGGGGAAGGGGGAGTACATGCTTGTGTCAAGTGTATATGTGCTTGTGTATGTGTGCTTGTGTATGTGTGTGTGCATGTGTGGTAGAGAGAGGGATGGGATTAAGGGGGGAGGGGGGAGGGGGAGAGAA
>NC_091320.1:9624308-9661808 GCF_038502225.1 Cherax quadricarinatus
GTGTCTGGTGTTGGTGACACTGTGTGTTGTTGAAATCGTAGCCGTTGCTGATGATGTGGGGGGGGAGTCGCAGGTGTTGGTGATAACCCACTGGCTCGTTCTTCACAGTGTCTATAGCCGTGAATAATTAATCCAGATGACAGGAAAGCAGGTTCGTTACCACTGCTATGATGGTGGGTTATGTCCTGTGTCGGAGTACATAACAGGTAAGTAGATACAACATGGGACGTCTCTGGACGTTAGTCCGTCTCCTTCAATTCTTTTCGTTGGTTGGCAGGTGACCCAATCTGTCATTCAAAGCTGGAAAGAGACACAGGTTACCCACTGCTTAAGAAATCACTCTCCATGATAAGTACAATACCTAAAAGATGTTGTGGAGAAATTTTCTCCAGGAGGGGGGTATCAGCCCCCTTCAGCCCTTTCAGCCCTGAGGGGCCAAGCCCTCTCAGAAGGGGCGAGCGTCTTGTTTACTGCTAGAGTGAGTAATTGATCACAGATGCTATGCCACGTAGTCAAGTGACCTCTGCTCCTTGCAGCGGTGTTGCAAAGTGTATTTTTATAAGAGACAGTACATCTCTTACTTAGCAGGACAATTAAGGAAAATCCTGCTCCCACTTTATTACCATGGTAAAAATAGTGTACATTGTTGTCTATGCTTAAGACAGCAAGAAACAAACATTCTGCTTTGCTTCATCGAGGAGGTGGTAAGGAAGCAAGGAGTACTAGGTCAGCTTTTTTTTGTGCTAGGGCAGTGACGGCTTGGGGGGGTGTGGCGTCGCCAGACTATCTTTGACTCTAGGGAGAGTGACACTGATGCCAGGATACTGATCTGTGCATTAGTGTGAACAAAGTGTCTCAAACACAATAAACACTTAAGAGAAGTGTGATCAGCTTCTCTTGTGATACATTGTGAACAATAAAGACAAATCTTGTGGAACATAGTGTACCAGTGTGCGTTTCCTAGACAATGGAAGACGTGGACGTCCAAGGACACTTCAGCTTCTATCAAGTCACCGATACCTGTCGAAGGTATTGAGAACACCATAGCTCACGTTACAAAGAGCAAGGTATGTTACGAATTTCTTGTAGATCGGGGGATTGCGCAATTCTTGAGTCACAAGGAGTTTGTAATCAACCTATAATCGGCAGTAAGGTGCGGACTTTTGAGTCCAAACAAGTAGGTATTTCGTCAGCCATCATCGAATGAAATATGCTGACATAACACCCCCTAGGGGTAATTTATACTTACAAATTGTATCTCTTGACAGCCCAATGTTGTGATGGTTTCGACAGCTTCTAGACCTCGTCTGCAGGGGCGGCTGTGTAGACGATTTGCTGTCATTTATCACCTAAGTGTTCATTATATATAGTTATAATTTAAACACAGCAGGTAAGGCCAAAATCTTCAACAGAATATGGTCGTGCTCGAACCGGATAAAGACCACACTGTGGTCCAAATATGTTGTACTACAGTGTACAAATAACCTATGAGCCAAGGTCCTTCGAAAAAAGCTGTAAAACTGGTGTTTTACAATATAAATCAGTATAAATGAGTCCCTCCAGACTCAATCACAGAGAATGGGCAGCCAAAAGAAAACGGGCGCTCACCCAGCGTTCACCCAAAAGAAAACGGGAGCTGGGTGACTCACCCAACAAGAAGACGGGGGATGGTATCCTGCACCCTCCATCAACTGCTCCAATCTCGAAATGCTGATTAATTAAGACAACAGCAACCCAAGTGATGTTGTTTGTCTGAGTGTATATATACACATAGTGTTTATAATGTTTATAGACAGAAATTAAGAGACAAGATTGTGTTAAAGTTGTTTCTTATAGATCTACCTGTTATATTAAAGGAACTTATATATAAAGTGTAAGCTTTCAAATACATATTAACAGTGACATTTATAGTGTATAGTAAATGAAGTGTATAACGTTATTTACGATTAATCATCGTGGTCAGGCTGACACAGCAAACAAACTCAAGCCATAAACACCAGACACATGTACCCTGTACCCTTCATGGTCATTGACCCTGAGGTTAAGCTTAGTGGGTTAGTAGTGTCTGACTCGATTATTGCTGACTTAAGCATAACAAAAACTCAGCTGTTTATAGCAGTACAGTGTTTTTTAAAGACTCTAAGTGTGGTGCTAGAATTTTCAGTATACCATTAAAATGGCTTGTTTGAAAACTCAGTTTCAGTCTTTACAGACTAAGATTACACAATTAGAAAATCTAATTTCAGTCTGTATAGGATTAACTCAAGATACAAACATAGATTTTGATGATCTTGAGGTCAAGTTTGGATTATTTACACAGCATCTGGAAATCTTTAATTCAGACTATACACATTATGAAAACAAATTTCTTGAATCAGATCCATCTGAGGATGAAATTAAAAATGTTTTGGATACTTTTAGTGATCAACAATTAAGGTGGACAGGAATACAGGCTATCTGCCGTAAAACTCTGACACAGAGACCTACTGCTAGTGGTCAAACACCTGTTACACCTGTAACATATTCGCTGCCTGGATGAGGTAGAGTGCGGTCGTGCTTTGCACCCCTCTACTGTTTCCCAGACGAGCTACTCAGTCAACGACATGGCGCCAGGTGTGCGCAGGAGAGTGAATACTGTGCGCATTGAACTTATTAGTGGGGCTTTAACGCCTACGTTAGTCGATGTGTTATTGCCCAAAATTATATGAGAGACATATGGCATCAGAGACGAGGATTTATATGGAGTGGCACTGAAAGGTGTATATAGAATTTTCGTGAAAGTGCTAACTGCTCAAGTATACGAGGCTTTGGTTGATCGTTACCAAGATGTCAGTATTAACGTAACACTGGCAGTGAGGGTCAAGTTGATTGATGTATCACGACATTATTCGTGGGTTAAGCTCCGCAACGTGCCTTTTGAGGCTGATGAGGTAGATATTCGAAATGTTTTCGAACGTTATGGAACTGTACATCTGGCCCAACCTGGCAAATGGGTAAAAGGTGCTTACACAGGATTTCCTGAGGGTTCTTTTAATCTCAAGATGACGCTTAGGCATCCTATACCCTCGTATGTATATCTTGAAGAGTTTAGAACCCAGGTAATGGTAGCGTATGCAGGGCAGAGACGTACGTGCCGACTGTGTGGCGAATATGACCATATGGCGGCAGACTGTGGCAAGCGGAGTATGGCTCCTGGGCCGGCAAGGGGCGGAGCACCTGCACATGAGCACCCGATGCCTAAGGAAGAACGGGGGCAAGGAGGAGGGCGTGGTCGCATGTGGACTGAAGAGGTAGTGGCTCCTCCAGTGGAATCGGAAGAAGGGGTGATCCATGAATCACCTGGCCCATTAACAGTGGATCCTGGGCCGGCAAGGGGCGGAGCACCTGCGCATGAGCACCCGATGCCTAAAGAAGAACGGGTGCAAGGAGGAGGGCGTGGTCGCATGTGGAGTGAAGAGGTGGTGGCTCCTCCTGGGGAATCGGAAGAAGTGGTGATCCATGAATCACCTGGCCCATCAACAGTACAGTTGTCAAGTGAGGAGGTACAGGAGGGCGCAACAGTGAAGGCTATTGAGGAGGAGTTGGAGACAGTGATACAGGCTATGTTACAGTCTACAGAGGTGGAGAGTTACAGCGAACAAGACCCTGGGATCAGGGCAGAAGGTGTGTGTGGGAAAGGGGAGGATCAGGTGGCACCTGTGGTGGACAGTGTGAGTGCCATGGAAGAGCATGGAGGCGGATTAAGGGTGGTAGAGGTGGAAGTCCATTGTGCTGGCTCCCAGGACTCAGATATGGAAACTGTGGGAGCTACAAGGAAAAGGGCAGCAGCGTCAGATTCGGACGATGTTCTGACGCCGGCGCAAAGGCCGGGGAAAAAGACATGGGGTTATGGTACCCAGAGTGACTGCGAGAGGGCCACAACAGAAGGGGGGGGATGGTTGGGAAGGAGGGGGGAGTCTGTGGCAAAGGCACAGTCCAGGGGAACGGTCTGAAAGGGAAGAATCTTGACATGAGGCGGGGAAGGAAACCTTAAACTGGCCTCAGGTGTGTAACAATAAATATTAATGGTCTGTGTGATGGTGTTAAACGGGAGTGCTTCAGGATGTTTTTGAATAGGTACAAGGTTGACGTAGCTTTTGTGCAGGAGCACAATTTTAAGCTTGGTCGTGAATTAGTGGTGCCTGGGTATCAGGCTTATGTGTTGCCGTCTGAGCGTTTAAAAGGAGGAGTGGGTGTGTTGATCAGGGAGGCGAGCCCGTTTGTATTGCATAGGAAAGAGGGGGGAGGGGGGAGAGTATTACGTGTGGAAGGATGGTGGATGGGAGAGAGAGTGGCGTTTGTGTGTGTGTATGCCCCAGCAGAAAGTGACGTGAAAGTGAAGATGGATTTTGTGCGGGAGGAGCTCGTGTATTACCTACGCACGTTACCGTCTGTGGCGATTGTGGGGGGGGATTGGAATTGTGTAATTAAGAGGACAGACGTGGAACCCAGAGGAGCGGGATATTTTTCCTCAGTCTTGGGGGGCCTGCTTAGAGATCTTCAGTTACGTGATGCTTTCGGGGGAGGTCTGTGGGAGGTGGAACATACGTTTATAAGAAGGGGATATGCGGCTCGTTTGGACAGGTTATATTTATCTCAGAGGGTTTTGGTAGTCTTTTAAAACTATTGAGATGGTGTCTTCCGATCATAGGGCAGTATTAGTGGAGGTGGGATGGGATGCTTTGGCTCGTAGGCAGGGAAGTTATTGGAAACTGAACACGATGGTTTTGGGGGATAGGGAGGGAGTGGAAGCATTTGCAATATTTTGGGAACAGCTCTGTGCCGACAGAAGGACTGAGGAAGATGTGGTAGGATGGTGGGATAGTGTGGCTAAGTTACGAATACGTCAATTTTATGTGAGGGAGGGCAAATGCATTAATCAATTGCGGTATGGTTTGTCAAATTACTTAGAATCTAGATTACGGAATTGTTGCGCGGGGGGGGGCGGTGGCCGGGGTGTACCCGGTGGAGGATATACACATGTTGAAGGACAGAATACGGGATTTGCAAGAAGAACGTTTTGAAGCTGTATGGGTACAGGCGGGGTTGGACGAAGTACTCTGGGGCGACAAGCCATCAGCTTGTGTGCTGCGAGGACAGAAGGTACGACAGCGAACGACTACAATACCGGGTTTGCAAGTCATATCTTCTGTGGGGGGTTTTAGAGAGGGTCAGGTATTAAGGGACACCAAGGGGATGAGTGCATATGCAGATAGATGGTTTGAGGAATACGGGAAAAGTAGTGGGGTGGATGGTGAGGTTCTTGGGAAGGTATGTGAGTATGTGCCGTGCAAACTGGGGAGGAGTGATCGGGAGGCACTGGGTGGGGTCATTGAGGAGGGGGAAATATGGAGAGCCCTTATGGACATGAGGAAGGGTAAGGCACCTGGGATCGATGGTTTACCTAGCGAATTTTATGTACAGCACTGGGGTCTGCTTAGGGGTTTCCTAGTAAGGTTAATGAATGCCATGAAAGACGGAGGTAAGATGGGAGAATCTCAGGCAACGGCGATGGTGGTATTGGTCCCAAAGGGTAAACAGCAGAGTAACCTTCAGGATTACTGAGCCATTTCGTTGCTTTGTGCTGATTATAAATTATTTGCGAAAATTCTTGGGAATCGGCTTAAATGTGTTGTGGGGAGGGTCGTGTTTGAGTCTCAGTTTGGTTTACCTGGTAGGTCAATGAGCGCGGGCCACGGGATTATCAAGGGGTTCCTGGAGGACATGGAAAGGGGAAGAGGGGCGTTGGTGGCGTTGGATTGGCAAGGGGCTTATGATAGGGTGGAAAGAAAGGCTTTGAGGGATATTCTCCTACGACAGGGGTTTGGCGAAGAAATAGTGGGGTGGGTGGATACATTGTACTCAAACGCGAAGGTAAGGGTGCAAATCAATGGGTGTGTGGGGGGGGGGAGTCAACATGGAGCGGGGTCTTCGGCAGGGATGTCCTTTATCACAAATATTGTTTGCATGTGTTCAGGATCCCTTTTATAGGATGGTGGAGGATCGTCTAAGGACGGGGGGGGACGGATGGTGAGCTGAAGCCGTGGCCTGGTTTGGTGGGCTATGTTGATGATACCACTATTTTGGCAAGTGAGGAGACACGGTTAGGACTTTTGGGGGAAGTTGTACACACTTTTGGGAGAGCTACTGGGATGAAGGTAAATCTGGAAAAGTCAATGATCATGGGGCTGGGAGAGTGGACAGAGAGATTAGATTGGGGATGTGATGTTGTGCAGTGGAGGACCGGGAGTCTGAAAATCTGCGGTGTCATGTATGAGGCTGACCTGAGTGCTGCAAGGGTTAGCAATTCGAATAGGATGGTGGAACAGGTGCAGCGACGGTTGGGAATGCTGCGACCTCACCATTTAACCCTTAGGCAACGTGCAATTGTCATCAATGTATTACTATATAGTAAAGTCTGGTTTGTTTCGGCTGTGATGCCGTTAACAGGAACGGCGATCACGAGTATTCTTAGAATGGTGTTCAAATTTTTGTGGGGTTCAGGGTGCAACTGGTTGCGAAGGGAGGTAGTGACATTGCCGGTATGTAGGGAAGGGTTGGGTTTGTTGGACTTGAGAAAGCGCGTGAAATGTGTGTTTATTAAGAGGGAAGTGATGAGTGCAGGTGGATGGAGGGAGGGTCAGCTAGATAAGGTACATGCTCACCTGAGGAAATGGTATGGAGGGGCGGAAATGAAGGAATGTGAGACAGTGTTACGCGCCTTAATGTTAGCCAGGGAACCAGGAAAAGTAAAGGTGGGAACTTTGTGTAAATTGTTAGAGAGACATGTAGTGGCGCCGGTTGAAGGGATCTACCCCATGTATGTATGGGATGTAATATGGCGAAGATTTAGTAAATTAAGGATACGACCTAGGGCGCGTGAGGTTATGTACCGTTTCCTGCATGGGATTTTGCCAACGGGAGCGATGCTCCGAGATAGGAGGGTTATTGAGGGTGGGGGGTGTGGCAGATGCAGTGGGGAAGAGACTGCGTATCATGTCGTCTATTTTTGTGAAGGTTTGGAGTGCATCAGGGTATGGATGCGTAAGGTAGTGGTGAGGGTGGGGGGTCAAGGTGTGTCGGTATTGCGAGCGTTGAGTCTTGATATGAGTGGTGTGGAGGAGAGTGTGGTAAGAGGTTTAGCATATGTCATCGTGGACTACATATATGTTTTATGGGGTATGAGGGGGAGGGTGGGTGGGGATGTGCTGAGAAGGACTTTGGCGGCGACGTTTTATCGAACTTTGTGTCGCAATAGAGACATTTTTGGGAAAAGGTGGGAAGAGTATTTTTCTGAGGGTTATAGAGGACTAACAATAGGGAATTTATTGGCGTTATAAGGGGCTTTAACTGCCGGGGTGAGTGGGTTGGTAAAAGGGGGGGGGGGGTTCAGGGGATTTCAACGGGCTCACCTCCTTGGGAATGCAGTGATGTGGTTGGGTGTGATTGGTGGTACTAGTGTGTGACCAGATGAGAGGTTGTGCAAGATAAGTTTTGCTTAGTTCCCTTGATGGGGAAGGTGTAAGGAGCAGATTAAATATATAACATGTATTAATGTATAACCTATAAATTATATAACATGTATATTTCTTTGGTAGAGTATTATGTTCCACTTACACTGGTATTGCAATTGAATTTGAATTTTCTTGAGAGGGTTTTCCTTTCACTATTTCCTTGAAGCACTGAGTTATTTTTGCCTTTTTTTGTAACGTGGTCCAGCATCAGTTTTGACGTAATTACCTATTATTATTATTCTTATTTAAGGTATTGTAATTTTGGTAGTCCTGTACCATTCATGGTTGTAAATAATGTTTCCTCAAGTGACATGTGTCATAATAATCCTAAATTGAGGATAATTAATGTCATGATTATTCAGGTTGGTGATAGGGTTAGTTTTCAATGTGTGTGTGTGTGTATGGGGGGGAGGGATGATGTCACATGTGTTGCAGCACAGGTTTCTTAATGAGGCATATTGTAGGTCTGGTGTATTTGTTGCGAGTTGTATTATGGGTGAGTCATTATGCTTGGTGCATTATTGTGTTGAGGTTGTAATTTTAGGAGTTTTATTTATAGCCATTTTGTGGCCTTTGTTATTATAACTTTATTCCTTCTTAAATTGTGATATGTTTTAAAAACTTGTATATAGTAGACTGTCAGATGTTGCCTGGATTGTTTTGTGTTTATATATTGTTTTACTGATGTTGTCCTTGTTCATTATTTTATATATGTACCTATTAATATTTGTACATGAAGTTTTAAATAAAATATAAAAAAAAAAACACCTGTAACAACAAGTGTCCCATTACCAAGCTTACCTACATTGTCATTACCTATTTTCCAAGGTCATAATTACAAAGAATTCAATACTGGTTTTCAGTCCATAGTAAATTCACGAACTGACATAGATGAGATTGCTAAGTTCAATTATCTTAAATGTCTTGTGAAGGGAGAACCCTATGAACTGATTAAGTCATTTCCGGTGGTCAAAGGCAATTATCAAATAGCCTTACGTGTCTTAGCAGACAATTACTTCGATGCTGACAAGGCTAGAGTTAGACATGCAGTCTTAATATCAAGCTTGAAGCCACCCAAACATTGTTATTCAGACTTACAGGCATTTAGAATCACATTAGACAATAGTCTCAGATCTCTAGATGCTAAATATGACCTAAGGCAATGTGATTGGTTTATCAGTGGTATTGTACAAGATAAGTTGTCACCACAAACTATTGAACGATTAAATATTATGTTCAATAAACGCTATTTCACTTGTGAAGAAATTAGCAATGGTTTACAAACAATAGTTTCATGCATGCAAGCAACGAGACAAGATGAAAAATCCACAAATCCAGTGGATAACAAACCTTAAACTCAGTATAAAAAGAGTATACCTACTCCCATTAAACCACATAATGGGAAATCCCATATAGGCATTTATCAAGCTGTGAATACAATAGACAATAAACAGACTGTCACACATAAACGTACTCCAAAATGTGTACTTTGTGATGGAACACATTGGACACAGTATTGTATTCAATACACATCAATGGAGGCACGTAAACAACGTGTTCATCAGCTGAAAAGATGCATCAAGTGTTTAGGTGAACACAAGGGAGGAAAATGCTCACTGAAGAAGTGTTTTAAATGCAAGGGTATGCATCAAACAGCATTATGCCCAAATACTTTTGCTGAACAGCAGCAGACTTCCACAGAATCAGGAAGTCAACAAGCAACAGCATTAAATGTGAGAGATAAGTTTAAAGCAACTGCTCTCCCGATAGCTCGAGTTGAGTTATCTAATAAATTACACAAAACCAATGTGCTAACACTATTTGATCAAGGCTCACAAAGGTCCTTCATAAGAAGAACAGTGTTGCAGAAACTGAATAAACAACCCTATGCCAAAATACAGTTAGATATAGCCGGTTTTTTCCACAATTCTGGTAAACAGACATATGACCTAGTCAGAATCACTGTTGGTCTAGGAAACAGGAAAAAGACAGTAGAAGCTGTGGTAGTAGATGATTTGCCTAAGTCTGTGCAGATCCAGGGATTAAAAGAAACAGTTGCAGCACTGAAAGCAGCTAAGGTCAAGTTAGCCTGTCCTGACATACAGACGGACACAATTAGTCCAATTGATTTAATCATTGGAAGTGATTATTATCACTGTTTTGTGCAAAATATAGTAAGTAAACATGATGTTCACTTGCTGAAAACAGCACGAGGCCACATGATATGTGGTCCCATTCCCTCTCAAAGTGGGAAAGAAGCTGATATTGATTCAGTGGAAAATGTACTAGTTACGAGAATAACCGCTGATCATGTACCACAGCAAAAATTATCATTACTGGAAGAAATGAATGAACCAGTTGATAAGTTGTGGGATTTAGATGCGATAGGTATTGATGTAAATAAACCAAGCCCACAAGAGTCTCAGACTTATAACCAATATTTGGACACTTTCAAATATAAAGATGGACAGTATTGGGTTAGGTTACCATGGAAATTAAATCCACCACATCTGCCTAGCAATTATCGCATGGTTTTCGGACAAATGAAAGCACAAATACATGAACTCAGGAAGAATCCAGAGCTACTGACTGTCTATGATAATATCATACAAGAACAGTTGGACAATAAATTCATTGAGGAATTAGTCGAAGTTAAGTAGAAGACAGAAGCTCATTATCTCCCGCACCATGGAGTCAGAAAAGATTCTGAAACCACTCCACTACGTGTTGTATATAATTGCAGCGCACGTGCAAATAAAGATGTAGCAAGTCTTAATGACTGTCTGATGACCGGACCCTCACTATCTGAGAAGCTTGGAGACGTGCTTATGAAATTTCGCACAAACCCATATGCCTACACGGCTGGTATTTCCAAAGCTTTCTTAAGAGTAGGACTACAAGAAATAGATAGAGATTATACTCGATTCTTGTGGCCTGAAAATCCACATGATTCTCAAAGTCCTGTGAAAACTTATCGTTTCAAATCAGTATTATTTGGTGCAACATCCTCTCCATTCTTACTAGAAGCTACTCTAAATACACATTTGAAGAAATCTGAAAGTCCCTTCAAAGAAATCTTAAAGAAAAGTTTCTATGTGGACAATCTTCAAGGTACTGTGAATAAAGAGGAGGATTTGAAATCCTTATACAGAGAAGCTAACAAGGAGATGAAAGAAGCAAACATGCCTCTAAGGATGTGGAATACAAATTCAAAGCAATTAAGGGAACTTATCAAAGAAGATTTCCCTGAAACTGAAATTCCTGATTGCAACAATATGCTGGGACTTAATTGGAACACACAGGAAGATACTTTGAGTCTCAAAAAGATAAACAATAAATCATGCAGTACACTCACTAAACGTAGTTTACTGTCAGAGGTATCACAATGTTTTGATCCTCTAGGACTCGTCTCACCAATTACCATAAAGGGTAAAATGCTTATGCAAGATGCATGGAAGCTCAAAATTGGATGGGATGAGAACTTGCCTCTAGAAATGAGTCAAGCATGGGATGAAATATCCAAGGAGTTTAAACAACTTCATCAAATTAAACTTCCCAGAAAAATAGGTCAAGAGGGAAACAAGTACACATTACATGTGTTCTGTGATGCGTCAACCAGAGGTTATGGCGCTGTAGCTTACATGAGTAATGCTGAAGGAAGTACACTAATTACTTCAAAGGCCAGGGTAGCACCCTTGAAGGTCAGAACAGTACCACAATTGGAACTGACAGCACTCTATGTAGGTACAAAATTAGCTGTCTATCTCAACAAAGTACTTGATCATCTCACTATTGAAAAAACCGTGATCTGGAGTGATAAGGAGGCAGTTCTCCAGTGGTTAAGAAATAATAAGAGTAAGCTGGTCTATGTACAGAACAGAGTAGCAGAAACAAAAGAGATGCAGAGAGATTATCTCTTTCTTCACGTCTCTACCCTAGAGAATCCAGCTGATGTCACGTGGTGTCCCACTCAAGAAATTTGTGGAAATAAATTATGGCTCCACGGACCGAACTGGCTCTCTAATGAAAATAACTGGCCTCAGCAAAAAGCTCACATTATGCCAGAAGAAACAGTCTACTTGAACACAGCAGAAATAAGATGTGTAAATATTGCAGCAGCCACAACAGAAATAGTCATTGATGGATCTAAATACTCATCTTTGGGTAAACTATTAAGAGTTACAGCTCTTGTCTTTGAATTCATTAAAGGAATAAAACCTGATTATGAATGTCTTGAACCCATTAAATACTGGGTGAAACTAATACAGAAAGACGTTTTCTCTACAGAATATAAATTTCTAGAAACACAAAATAAATCCCCAAAGAAACCTGTCATGATTAATTCTTTAGGACTTTATCTCGACTCAGAAAAGATTATAAGATGTCGAGGAAGAATTCATAATTGTTCACTACCTAAAGAAGCCATACATCCAATATTGATCCCCAAGAATCATTGGCTAACAAAACTGATTGTGCAAAACGCCCACAGTAACGTGTTACATGGTGGTGTAGCTGACACTTTGTCATATACGACAGTCCTACTGGATACCTCAAGGTCGACAAAGTGTGAAAAAACAAATAAAGAACTGTATTACTTGTCGTCACTACGATATGCGAGTATGTCAGTATCCAGGTCCACCTTCATATCCCTCTGAAAGAGTTTGTCATATCACTCCATTTGAGGTGACAGGTGTAGATTACACTGGACCAATAATTTTAACCAAAACAGTTGACAAAGTTCCCATCAAGGTGTACATCTGTTTGTTCACTTGTGCTACAACTAGAGCAGTACATCTAGAAGTAGCCACTGACATGTCTGCTGAAACCTTTATCAAATTATTCAGAAGGTTTGCAGCCAGAAGGGCATGTCCCAGACTGATGATTTCAGATAATGCAACGAACTTTGTTGCTGGTGCTGCTTATATAAGCAAGATCTTTGATCAACCAGAAGTACAACAGATGCTGAATCAACGCAGTTGTCGCTGGAGATACATTCCTCCTAAATCTCCATGGCACGGCGGATTTTATGAAAGAATGATCGGCATTGTAAAACGTTGTTTAAGGAAGACTCTTCATCGTCAGAGAATAGACTTAGAAGAATTCCGTACAGTTGTGACTGAAATAGAAAATAGAGTCAACAACAGACCTCTAACTTATGTTACCGATGATCTGGACAATTTAGAAGTGTTAAGTCCATCTCATTTACTCCATGGCAGAAGGCTCGAACCTGTTCCTCCCATGAATGATAAAGAAATCATAGAGGATCCTACTTATTTCGAACCTGAGCAACTCAGACGTAAATTCAAACACCTTAATAAAGTGATTGAATGTTGGGAGAAAATTTGGCGAGAAGACTATCTCACCTCATTGAGAGAACACTTCTATGGAGCTGGTGTTCCTGAAAATCATAAGTCCTTAAGACCTGGTGACATAGTGATTATCGACAATGATGGTCCGAGGTCCCAATGGCCACTTGGAAAAATTGTGACCATATATCCTGATGCAAATGGAATCATCAGGACAGTTGATGTTTTAAACAAAGGTGTAGTGAATAAGCGGACAATAAATAAACTAGTTCCGTTAGAATTACACAGTGTTGAAAACAAAATTAGTGATTCTCCAGAAACCACACAGACTAAAGCTGTTCAGAAAAGACAAGCAGCAGTTGTGGCGAGTGAGAAAATTAAATTAATGTTAAGTGATGAATAGTTCACCTGCAGTGAACCTCCGCCGCCCCCCAGTGTGGAGAAATTTTCTCCAGGAGGGGGGTATCAGCCTCCTTCAGCCCTTTCAGCCCTGAGGGGACAAGCCCTCTCAGAAGGGGCGAGCGTCTTGTTTACTGCTAGAGTGAGTAATTGATCACAGATGCTATGCCACGTAGTCAAGTGACCTCTGCTCCTTGCAGCGGTGTTGCAAAGTGTATTTTTATAAGAGACAGTACATCTCTTACTTAGCAGGACAATTAAGGAAAATCCTGCTCCCACTTTATTACCATGGTAAAAATAGTGTACATTGTTGTCTATGCTTAAGACAGCAAGAAACAAACATTCTGCTTTGCTTCATCGAGGAGGTGGCAAGGAAGCAAGGAGTACTAGGTCAGCTTTTTTTTGTGCTAGGGCAGTGACGGCTTGGGGCGGTGTGGCATCGCCAGACTATCTTTGACTCTAGGGAGAGTGACACTGACGCCAGGATACTGATCTGTGCGTTAGTGTGAACAAAGTGTCTCAAACACAATAAACACTTAAGAGAAGTGTGATCAGCTTCTCTTGTGATACATTGTGAACAATAAAGACAAATCTTGTGGAACATAGTGTACCAGTGTGCGTTTCCTAGACAATGGAAGACGTGGACATCCAAGGACACTTCAGCTTCTATCAAGTCACCGATACTTGTCGAAGGTGTTGAGAACACCATAGCTCACATTACAAAGAGCAAGGTATGTTACAAATTTCTTGTAGATTGGGGGACTGCGCAATTCTTGAGTCACAAGGAGTTTGTAATCAACCTATAATCGGCAGTAAGGTGTGGACTTTTGAGTCCAGACAAGTAGGTATTTCGTCAGCCATCATCGAATGAAATATGCTGACATAACACCCCCTAGGGGTAATTTATACTTACAAATTGTATCTCTTGACAGCCCAATGTTGTGATGGTTTCGACAGCTTCTAGACCTCGTCTGCAGGGGCGGCTGTGTAGACGATTTGCTGTCATTTATCAGCTAAGTGTTCATTATATATAGTTATAATTTAAACACAGCAGGTAAGGCCAAAATCTTCAACAGATGTGGTGATTATTAAAACATTTAAGAGATATCAAGGCTGAAAGGACTAAGTTTATTATTGGTCAAAAGTGAAACTTTCAACCAATAAGTCCAGTAGAATATAAGCAGGCGTGTACTTACAGTAGTGCTGGGAGTTGTGAGTCGAGTGATTAGTGTTTGACCGGAGCCCCACACGTCACCTTTCGGGGGGGGGGGCAGAAGGAAGGGGGGGGGATAGCGGGAGCTAGACTCACCCTACCTTAACAAGTAGCCGGCAATCAAACTATTGTTACCATATACTTGTTCGTTACTCCTATCTGTTGAACTTTTCCCTCAGACTCCCCCATACCAAGACTTATAGTCAAGGAGTATAAGAAGAATAGGCGAGGAAAAAGTTCTAAAATGTGGAAGTCGCGTAAGGCAACAAGTCTACTGACTGTCACGACTTAACCAGTCAGAGAAATAATTGGATGAACCATTGATATACACAAAATGGAACTTAAATGCTTGGAGTGCCAATGTCCACCTCAAGAGGTGACTGTTGGTTCCCTTAAAAGTTTCTAGGTATATCAAAGGTTTGTGATCCATTTCTAAAATGAATTCTTTTCCCAGTAAATAAAATTTAAGCTTGGAGATACCCCCCACAAGAGCCAAACATTCCTTTTCTATGGTGGAGTATCTCGTTTCTGCGGGAAGGAAGTTTTAGATTTAATAAATATACAAGAACTAGGAGTGTGTATATTTTGTGCAGTAAGCACATGACGCCTATTGTAAGAAATATATACCTTTGTAACCTGAGAGTACATGCTTGGCCAAAAATAAGTGTGCTTGAGCTTATGCCACGTCTTACGATGGGCCAAGTGTTTGGTCACTGGCAAATCATGAGCCATTTGAAGAACAGTCTCTCGACATGGTTTAGGAACAACAAGTAGGGAATAATCTATCACTGAAGAATGAGATTTAAATACAGATTTATGTAAGATACCATAAATATATTCAAACTTATGAGATACGTATCTCCCATGGATAACATTGTTGTTAAAAACTTGGTTATGACAATCCCGAAGTGAAGGGCAATTGCGCTGTATATTGACAAAGTCATCCTTGGACATAAAATCTGGGAAAATAAAAGGACTTACGGTGGGAGAAGAGGTAGGAGAGACCGGGGTTATGGTCTGAGCCCTGGTCAAGACATTGAGAGTGCCGGAGGCAATACCCTTACTTTCACCTGACGAGTGGACAGGTGATCCTGCTACCTCACTATCGAGAGCAGTATCATCTGTTTCCACCCCGAAATGAACAGTACGAGGCAATGCAGCTTCCGGTGCAGAATTGTTAAGGGGATTATTTAGCTTGCAAGGAAGAAGAGCTGGAAAACTTAGATCTACGGGTGGTGACGAAAGATCCCCCTCTTAAGGAAGAACGGCACCTTTAATGTTACCCACTATTACAGAACAAGTAATTGGGGCTAGTACCGCATTAGTCCAACTGGTGAACCATTTAGTTTTAAAGTAACAACGTATTGTAGGGAAAGTATTTTCACGACCCAAGTAATCTGAAAGAACTGAGGACACGAAAGATTTTAAAGTAAGGGAACAGTGTGTCCGAAATTACGATGCACGTACATCCAGTGTCACGTAATAAGTCTGAGACTTTTATACCATTAACTGCTCCTGAACAGAAGGGTGCTTGGTCATTACCGTCAACAAAACATCTACCAAATTTCTCTATTTTCTTGGAAGGACAATCTGGACGTTTATGTCCGATACCACCACACCGATGACATGTTGGTATAATAGCTGGTGAATTTTTTTCTGTTGTAGGCTTCTTAATCTTTGGTTCAGGTGAACCATTGCCCTTAAGGTTCGATCTCTTTAGGTCTTTATAAGAATTGTGTGCCTCAGCATACAAGTCAGCAGCCTCAGCAACTTCATCAGCTGTAATCAGGTTACGTTCTCTAATGAATGTTCGTATGTGGTGAGGAAGAGCTGTCAGGAACTGGTCAGCAACCATGAAGTCTCTAAGAGATTCATAACTGTGATCAATTCCTGAACTCTCTATCCAAAAGTCGAACAAACAAAAGAGTGTTACCTGTAACTACTGAAAGTTTTGGCCATGCTGTAAGGTGGCATACCTGAAATCTTTCCTGTAAGAATTTGTGGTTTTTTGATATGCTTTAAGGATTGCCTTCTTCAGTAGGTTATAATTACATATGATATCCTGCGACAAAGTTGCATAGATATTCTAAGCTGTACCAGAAAATAACATTCCTAACCTGGTAGCCCAGGTGTCAGCAGGCCATTGACAGAGGGTAGCGGTATTTTCAAACCTGATAATGTATGAAGTAATGTCTTCACCCTCTGTGAAGGGAGGTAAATTAGGTGTTGGAATATGTGCACTAGCTGCATGATGTTCAGTTACTCCTTCCTCTAATTGTTGTTGTGTAAAAGTTAACTTTTTATTCTCTAATTCAAGGCGAGATTTTTCGAGCTCGCGATCTTTTTCTCTCTCTCTTAATTCATGTTCTCTAGCTCTTTCCTCACGTTCAAGTCTATCACAATCTTTTTTGTCTTCTCGCTCTCTTTCTAACTGTCTTGGCTTTCTCTTTCAATTTTCTCTCTCTCCTTTTTCTCCTGTCTTTCAAGGTTCTCTTTCTCCTTTTTCTCTTCTCTTTCAAATCTCTCTCTCTCCTTTTCTTCTTCTCTTTCGATTCTCTCTCTCTCCCTTTTCTTCTCTTTCAATTCTCTCTCTCTACTTTTCCTCCTGTCTTTCCCTTTCTAACTGTCTCTCTTCCTTCTCAATTCTTTCTCTTTCGAGTCTTTCCTGGATCTTAGCACTAATGAAAGATTCTAAATTTTTCCCTGTTATTCCTAACTTACTTCCAGAGTTCATCCAAAACTGGTATTCCTCCAAACTTGCAAGAATAACTGAAACTTTCAGGGGAAATGAAACGGGTATTAAAGAAAACGGAGGGCTCAATTCCTGCTCCACTCAAACTGCAAATAAAACAGAGGGTTCAATCCCTGCTTCAATTAAACAATATGTATTAATGAAAATGAAGGGTTCTATGCCGGCTCCGAGCAAACAGCAAGTAAGTAGAATGGGGTCCCTTGACCATCCAATCTTCTCACCAACAAATCAAGAGTGCCCTACGACAGTTCCCTTGATATAATAAAGAGCTCAATGAAACAAATTGTCACTGGAAAATCTCGGGTCCCTAGAGTCAAATCCTCCAAAGTGTTTCAAGCTCGAAAAAAGGTGGCAGAATTAACTATTATATCCTGCCTGACTTGACTTACAATAAATTGAGACTATAACAATCACCAAATCTTTTATATACCTGTACTGTAGTCCTACCATAGAGAATGATTACTCATGGCTGGTGGTAACCGTCTGTGGTATGTGGCGTTGAAGTTCCAATGGTAGATTCGAGATGGAGTTGAATCTTGATTCAGTAGAGTTGATCCTGGCAAGGTCGCCATTTGTGAAGGCTTACTCAGCCCTGTAACAACTTCAGTCAGTATTACCAAGGCTGACTCCTCCTCAGGAAAATTAATGAATAGAAAAAGAAATAATAATTCACAAAGATAAACAATTTATTATTTATTAAAGCAAACATAAAACAGTGAAACATGAAAGGTATATCCTATTTGAAAGATAAATGAAAAATGAAATGAAAAAATGACATTTGAACTCAACGCTAATATATATAGATATAGTGATACTGGGGTGTCTGGTGTTGGTGACACTGTGTGTTGTTGAAATCGTAGCCGTTGCTGATGATGTGGGGGGGGTCGCAGGTGTTGGTGATAACCCACCGGCTCGTTCTTCACAGAGTCTATAGTCGTGAATAATTAATCCAGATGACAGGAAAGCAGGTTCGTTACCGCTGCTATGATGAGGTGTTATGTCCTGCGTCGGAGTACATAACAGGTAAGTAGATACAACATGGGACGTCTCTGGACGTTAGTCCGTCTCCTTCAATTCTTTTCGTTGGTTGGCAGGTGAGCCAATCTGCCATTCCATGCTGGAAAGAGAGACAGGTTACCCCCTGCTTAAGAAATCACTCTCCATGATAAGTACAATACCTAAAAGATGTGGTGATTATTAAAACCTTTAAGAGATATCAAGGCTGAAAGGACTAAGTTTATTATTGGTCAAAAGTGAAGCTTTCAACCAATAAGTCCACTAGAATATGAGCAGGCATGTACTTACAGTAGTGCTGGGAGTTGTGAGTCTAGTGATTACTGTTTCACAGGAGCCCCACACGTCACCTTCCGGGTGGGGAGAAGGAAGGGGGGGATAGCGGGAGCTAGACTTACCCTACCTTAACAAGCAGCCGCCAATCAAACTATCACTTTCGGGGTGGGGGAAAAAGGGGGGGGATAGCCGGAGCTAGACTCACCCTACCTTAACAAGTAGCCGCCAATCAAACTATTGTTACCATATACTTGTTCGTTAGTCCTATCTGTTGAACTTTTCCCTCACAGCTTTCAATTGTGATCCTTTGTTTCTGTGTCCCCTCACTGGAACATCCTGTCTGTGTACTCACCTAGTTGAGGCTGCAGGGGTCGATTCTAAGCTCCTGGCCCCACCTCTTCACTGGTCCCAACTAGGTCACTCTCCCTGAACCGTGAGCTTTATCATACCTCTGCTTAAAGCTATGTATGGATCCTGCCTCCACTACTTCGCTTCCCAAACTATTCCACTTTCTGAGTACTATGTGGCTGAAGAAATACTTCCTAACATCCCTGTGATTCATCTGTGTCTTCAACTTCCAACTGTGTCCCCTTGTTGCTGTGTCCCATCTCTGGAACATCCTGTCTTTGTCGCCCTTGTCAATTCCTCTCAGTATTTTGTATGTCGTTATCATGTCCCCCCTATCTCTCCTGTCCTCCAGTGCCGTCAGGTTGATTTCCCTTAATCTCTCCTCGTAGAATATACCTCTTAGCTCTGGGACTAGTCTTGTTGCAAACCTTTGCACTTTCTCTAGTTTCTTTACGTGCTTGGCTAGGTGTGGGTTCCACACTGGTGCCTCATACTCCAATATGGGCCTAGCGTACACTGTGTACAGGGTCCTGAACGATTCCTTATTAAGATGTCGGAATGCTGTTCTGAGGTTTGCTTGGCGCCCATATGCAGCAGCAGTTATTTGGTTGATGTGCGCTTCAGGTGTTATAGTCACCCCAAGATCTTTTTCCTTGAGTGAGGTTTGTAGTCTCTGGCCCCCTGGACTGTATTCCGTCTGCCGTCTTCTTTGCCCTTCCCCAATCTTCATGACTTTGCACTTGGTGGTGTTGATCTCCAGGATCCAATTGCTGGACCAGGTCTGCATCCTGTCCAGCTCCATGGTCTTCGATCGAATGAATTCTTCTCATCAACTTCACGTCATCTGCAAACAGGGACACTTCGGAGTTTATTCCTTCCGTCAAGTCGTTCACATATACCAGAAACAGCACTGGTCCTAGGACTGACCCCTGTGGGACCCCGCTGGTCACAGGTGACCACTCTGACATCTCGCCACGTACCATGACTCACTGCTGTCTTCCTGACAAGTATTCCCTGATCCATTGTAGTGCCTTCCCTGTTATCCCTGCTTGGTCCTCCAGTTTTTGCACTAATCTCTTGTGTGGAACTGTGCCAAACGCTTTCTTGTAGTCCAAGAAAATACAATTCACCCACCTCTTTCTCTCTTGTCTTACTGCTGTCACCATGTCATAGAACTCCAGAAGGTTCGTGACACAGGATTTCCCATCCCTGAGGCCATGTTGGCTGCTGTTGATGAGATCATTCCTTTCTAGGTGTTCCACCACTCTTCTCTTGATAATCTTCTCCATGACTTTGCATACTATACATGTCAATGATGCTGGTCTCTAATTTAGTGCTTCATGTCTGTCTCTTTCTTTAAAGATTGGGATTATATTTGCTGTTTTCCATGCCTCAGGCAATCTCCCTGTTTCGATAGATGCACTGAATATTGTTGTTAGGGGTACACATAGCGCCTCTGCTCCCTCTCTCAGGACCCATAGAAAGATGTTATCCGGCCCCATTGCCTTTGAGGTATCTAGCTCACTCAGAAACCTCTTCACTTCTTCCTCGGTTGTGTGTACTGTGTCCAGCACTTGGTGGTGTACCCCACCTGTCCGTCTTTCTGGAGCCCATTCTGTCTCCTCTGTGAACACTTTTTTGAATCTCTTGTTGAGTTCCTCGCATACTTCACGGTCATTTTTTGTTGTCTCTCCTCCTTCCTTTCTTAGCGTGATTACTTGGTCCTTGACTGTTTTTTTCCTCCTGATGTGGCTGTATAACAGCTTCGGGTCAGATTTGGCTTTCGCTGCTATGTCGTTTTCATATTGTCGTTGGGGCTCCCTTCTTTATCTGTGTGTGTGTGTGTGTGTGTATGTGTGTGTGTATGTGTGTGCATGAGTGTGTGTGCATGTGAGTGTGTGTGCATATGTTGTGTGTGTGTGTGTGTGTGTGTGTGTGTGTGTGTGTGTGTGTGTGTGTGTGTGTGTGTGTGTGTCTGTGTGTGTGTGTGTGTGTGTGTGTGTGTGTGTGTGTGTGTGTGTGTGTACTCACCTAGTTGTACTCACCTAGTTGAGGTTGCGGGGGTCGAGTCCGAGCTCCTGGCCCCGCCTCTTCACTGATCGCTACTAGGTCACTCTCCCTGAGCCGTGAGCTTTATCGTACCTCTGCTTAAAGCTATGTATGGATCCTGCCTCCACTACATCGCTTCCCAAACTATTCCACTTACTGACTACTCTGTGGCTGAAGAAATACTTCCTAACATCCCTGTGATTCATCTGTGTCTTTAGCTTCCAACTGTGTCCCCTTGTTACTGTGTCCAATCTCTGGAACATCCTGTTTTTGTCCACCTTGTCAATTCCTCTCAGTATTTTGTATGTCGTTATCATGTCCCCCCTATCTCTCCTGTCCTCCAGTGTCGTCAGGTTGATTTCCCTTAACCTCTCCTCGTAGGACATACCTCTTAGCTCTGGGACTAGTCTTGTTGCAAACCTTTGCACTTTCTCTAGTTTCTTTACGTGCTTGGCTAGGTGTGGGTTCCAAACTGGTGCCGCATACTCCAATATGGGCCTAACGTATACGGTGTACAGGGTCCTGAACGATTCCTTATTAAGATGTCGGAATGCTGTTCTGAGGTTTGCTAGGCGCCCATATGCTGCAGCAGTTATTTGGTTGATGTGCGCTTCAGGAGATGTGCCTGGTGTTATACTCACCCCAAGATCTTTTTCCTTGAGTGAGGTTTGTAGTCTCTGACCCCCTAGACTGTACTCCGTCTGCGGCCTTCTTTGCCCTTCCCCAATCTTCATGACTTTGCACTTGGTGGGATTGAACTCCAGGAGCCAATTGCTGGACCAGTTCTGCAGCCTGTCCAGATCCCTTTGTAGTTCTGCCTGGTCTTCGATCGAGTGTATTCTTCTCATCAACTTCACGTCATCTGCAAACAGGGACACCTCAGAGTCTATTCCTTCCGTCATGTCGTTCACAAATACCAGAAACAGCACTGGTCCTAGGACTGACCCCTGCGGGACCCCGCTGGTCACAGGTGCCCACTCTGACACCTCGCCACGTACCATGACTCGCTGCTGTCTTCCTGACAAGTATTCCCTGATCCATTGTAGTGCCTTCCCTGTTATCCCTGCTTGGTCCTCCAGTTTTTGCACCAATCTCTTGTGTGGAACTGTGTCAAACGCCTTCTTGCAGTCCAAGAAAATGCAATCCACCCACCCCTCTCTCTCTTGTCTTACTGCTGTCACCATGTCATAGAACTCCAGTAGGTTTGTGACACAGGATTTCCCGTCCCTGAAACCATGCTGGCTGCTGTTGATGAGATCATTCCTTTCTAGGTGTTCCACCACTCTTCTCCTGATAATCTTCTCCATGATTTTGCATACTATACATGTCAGTGACACTGGTCTGTAGTTTAATGCTTCATGTCTGTCTCCTTTTTTAAAGATTGGGACTACATTTGCTGTCTTCCATGCCTCAGGCAATCTCCCTGTTTCGATAGATGTATTGAATATTGTTGTTAGGGGTACACATAGCGCCTCTGCTCCCTCTCTCAATACCCATGGGGAGATGTTATCTGGCCCCATTGCCTTTGAGGTATCTAGCTCACTCAGAAGCCTCTTCACTTCTTCCTCGGTTGTGTGCACTGTGTCCAGCACTTGGTGGTGTGCCCCACCTCTCCGTCTTTCTGGAGTCCCTTCTGTCTCCTCTGTGAACACTTCTTTGAATCTCTTGTTGAGTTCTTCACATACTTCCCGGTCATTTCCTGTTGTCTCTCCTCCTTCCTTCCTTAGCCTGATTACCTGGTCCTTGACTGTTGTTTTCCTCCTGATGTGGCTGTACAACAGTTTCGGGTCAGATTTGGCTTTCGCTGCTATGTCATTTTCATATTGTCTTTGGGCCTCCCTTCTTATCTGTGCATATTCATTTCTGGCTCTACGACTGTTCTCCTTATTCTCCTGGGTCCTTTGCCTTCTATATTTCTTCCATTCCCTAGCACACTTGGTTTTTGCCTCCCTGCACCTTTGGGTAAACCATGTGTGTGTGTGTGTGTGTGTGTGTGTGTGTATACTCACCTAATTGTGGTTGCTGGGGTCGAGACTCATCTCCAGGTGTGTGTGTACGTGTGTGTGTGTGTGTGTGTGCATACTTGTGTGTGAGAGATAGAGAGAGGGAGAGAAAGGGAGTGTAGGGAGGTGTGTGTGAGGGAGAGCAGAAGAAGGGTAGTAAATGAGATGAGTGTGTTTGTGGGAAAAATAGAGGGAGAGAGAGGGGGAGAAAAAGGTCGAGTCTTAGCTCCTGGCCCGCCTCTTCACCGGTTGCTACTGGGTCCTCTCTCTCCCTGCTCCATGAGCTTTATCAAACCTCGTCTTAAAATTATGTATGGTTCCCGCCTCCACTACGTCACTTTCCAGGCTATTCCACTACCTGACAACTCTATGACTGAAGAAATACTTGCTAATATCCCTTTGACTCATCTGAGTCTTCAACTTCCAATTGTGACCTCTTGTTTCTGTGTCCCCTCCCTGGAACATCCTGTCTTTGTCCACCTTGAAAATTCCGCGCAGCATTTTATATGTCGTTATCATGTCTCCAATGACCCTCCTGTCCTCCAGTGTCGTCAGGCCGATTTCCCTCAACCTTTCTTCACAGGACATTTCCTTTAGCTCTGGAACTAACCTTGTCGCAAACCTTTGCACTTTCTTAATATCTTGACGTGCTTGAGCAAGTGCGGGTTCCAAACAGGTGCTGCATACTCCAGTATGGGCCTGATATACACGGTGCACAGTGTCTTGAACGATTCCTTGCTAAGGTATCGGAATGCTGTTCTCAGGTTTGCCAGGCGCCGACATGCTGCAGCAGTTATCTGGTTGGTGTGTGCTTCAGGAGACATGCTCGGTGTTATACTCACCCCAAGATCTTTCTCCTTGAGCTAGGTGTGCAGTCTTTGTCCACATAGCCTATACTCCATCTGCGGTCTTGTGTGCCCTTCCCCAATCTTCATGACTTTGCATTTGGCGGGGTTAAATTCGAGAAGCCAGTTGCTGAACCAGGTGTCCAGTCTGTCCAGGTCTCTTTGAAGTTCTGCCTGATCCTCATCTGATTTAATTCTCCTCATTACCTTCACATCGTCTGCGAACAGGGACACTTCTGAGTCTAACCCTTCCATCATGTCGTTCACATATACCAAAAACAGCACTGGTCCTAGGACCAGCCCCTGTGGGAGCCCGCTCGTCACAGGTGCCCACTGTGATACCTCATTACGTACCACGACTCGTTGTTGCCTCACTGTCAGGTATTCTTTGATCCATTGCAGTGCCCTTCCTGTTATATGCGCCTGATCCTCTAGCTTCTGCACTAATCTCTTGTGAGGAACTGTGTCAAAGGCCTTCTTGCAGTCCAAGAAGATGCAATCAACCCATCCCTCTCTCTCGTGTCTTACTTCTATTACTTTATCATAAAACTCCAGAAGTTTGTGACACAGGATTTGTCTTCCATGAATCCGTGCTGGTTGGCGTTTATACTCTTGTTCCGTTCCAGGTGTTCCACCACTCTCCTGATAATCTTCTCTATAACTTTGCATACTATACACATCAGTGACACAGGTCTATAATTCAGTGCCTCTTTTCCATCTCCTTTTTTAAAAATGGGAACTACATTTGCCGTCTTCCATACGTCAGGTAGTTGCCCAGTTTCCCGGGATGTTTTGAAGAATGTGGTAAGTGGCACACACATCATATCCACTCCCTCTCTAAGGACCCACGGGGAGATGTTGTCCGGTCCAATTGCGTTTGAGGTATCGATGTCCCTTAGCAGCTTTTTCACATCCTCATTTGTATTTATGTCATCCAACACTTGTAGGTAGTAGGTTGGTAGACAGCAACCACCCAGGGAAGTACTACCGTCCTGCCAGATGACTGTGAAACAAAAACCTGTAACTGTTTTGCATGATGGTAGGATTGCTGGTTTCTTTTTCTGTCTCATAAACACGCTAAGATAACAGGGATATCTTGCTACTCCTACTTACACTTTGGTCACACTTCACAGACACGCACATGCATATATATATATACATACATCTAGGTTTTTCTCCTTTTTCTAAATAGCTCTTGTTCTTTTTATTTCTTCTATTGTCCATGGGGAAGTGGAAAAGAATCTTTCCTCCGTAAGCCATGCGTGTCGTATGAGGCGACTAAAATGCCGGGAGCAATGGGCTAGTAACCCCTTCTCCTGTATACATTTACTAAAAAAGAGAAGAAAAACTTTATAAAACTGGGTTGCTTAAATGTGCGTGGATGTAGTGCGGATGACAAGAAACAGATGATTGCTGATGTTATGAATGAAAAGAAGTTGGATGTCCTGGCCCTAAGCGAAACAAAGCTGAAGGGGGTAGGAGGGTTTCAGTGGGGGGAAATAAATGGGATTAAATCTGGAGTATCTGAGAGAGTTAGAGCAAAGGAAGGGGTAGCAGTAATGTTAAATGATCAGTTATGGAAGGAGAAAAGAGAATATGAATGTGTAAATTCAAGAATTATGTGGATTAAAGTAAAGGTTGGATGCGAGAAGTGGGTCATAATAAGCGTGTATGCACCTGGAGAAGAGAGGAATGCAGAGGAGAGAGAGAGATTTTGGGAGATGTTAAGTGAATGTATAGGAGCCTTTGAACCAAGTGAGAGAGTAATTGTGGTAGGGGACCTGAATGCTAAAGTAGGAGAAACTTTTAGAGAGGGTGTGGTAGGTAAGTTTGGGGTGCCAGGTGTAAATGATAATGGGAGCCCTTTGATTGAACTTTGTATAGAAAGGGGTTTAGTTATAGGTAATACATATTTTAAGAAAAAGAGGATAAATAAGTATACACGATCTGATGTAGGGCGAAATGACAGTAGTTTGTTGGATTATGTATTGGTAGATAAAAGACTGTTGAGTAGACTTCAGGATGTACATGTTTATAGAGGGGCCACAGATATATCAGATCACTTTCTAGTTGTAGCTACACTGAGAGTAAAAGGTAGATGGGATACAAGGAGAATAGAAGCATCAGGGAAGAGAGAGGTGAAGGTTTATAAACTAAAAGAGGAGGCAGTTAGGGTAAGATATAAACAGCTATTGGAGGATAGATGGGCTAATGAGAGCATAGGCAATGGGGTCGAAGAGGTATGGGGTAGGTTTAAAAATGTAGTGTTAGAGTGTTCAGCAGAAGTTTGTGGTTACAGGAAAGTGGGTGCAGGAGGGAAGAGGAGCGATTGGTGGAATGATGATGTAAAGAGAGTAGTAAGGGAGAAAAAGTTAGCATATGAGAAGTTTTTACAAAGTAGAAGTGATGCAAGGAGGGAAGAGTATATGGAGAAAAAGAGAGAAGTTAAGAGAGTGGTGAAGCAATGTAAAAAGAGAGCAAATGAGAGAGTGGGTGAGATGTTATCAACAAATTTTGTTGAAAATAAGAAAAAGTTTTGGAGTGAGATTAATAAGTTAAGAAAGCCTAGAGAACAAATGGATTTGTCAGTTAAAAATAGGAGAGGAGAGTTATTAAATGGAGAGTTAGAGGTATTGGGAAGATGGAGGGAATATTTTGAGGAATTGTTAAATGTTGATGAAGATAGGGAAGCTGTGATTTCGTGTATAGGGCAAGGAGGAATAACATCTTGTAGGAGTGAGGAAGAGCCAGTTGTGAGTGTGGGGGAAGTTCGAGAGGCAGTAGGTAAAATGAAAGGGGGTAAGGCAGCCGGGATTGATGGCATAAAGATAGAAATGTTAAAAGCAGGTGGGGATATAGTTTTGGAGTGGTTGGTGCAATTATTTAATAAATGTATGGAAGAGGGTAAGGTACCTAGGGATTGGCAGAGAGAATGCATAGTTCCTTTGTATAAAGGCAAAGGGGATAAAAGAGAGTGCAAAAATTATAGGGGGATAAGTCTGTTGAGTGTACCTGGTAAAGTGTATGGTAGGGTTATAATTGAAAGAATTAAGAGTAAGACGGAGAATAGGATAGCAGATGAACAAGGAGGCTTTAGGAAAGGTAGGGGGTGTGTGGACCAGGTGTTTACAGTGAAACATATAAGTGAACAGTATTTAGATAAGGCTAAAGAGGTCTTTGTGGCATTTATGGATTTGGAAAAGGCGTATGACAGGGTGGATAGGGGGGCAATGTGGCAGATGTTGCAAGTGTATGGTGTAGGAGGTAGGTTACTGAAAGCAGTGAAGAGTTTTTAGGAGGATAGTGAGGCTCAAGTTAGAGTATGTAGGAAAGAGGGAAATTTTTTCCCAGTAAAAGTAGGCCTTAGACAAGGATGTGTGATGTCACCGTGGTTGTTTAATATATTTATAGATGGGGTTGTAAGAGAAGTAAATGCGAGGGTCTTGGCAAGAGGCGTGGAGTTAAAAGATAAAGAATCACACACAAAGTGGGAGTTGTCACAGCTGCTCTTTGCTGATGACACTGTGCTCTTGGGAGATTCTGAAGAGAAGTTGCAGAGATTGGTGGATGAATTTGGTAGGGTGTGCAAAAGAAGAAAATTAAAGGTGAATACAGGAAAGAGTAAGGTTATGAGGATAACAAAAAGATTAGGTGATGAAAGATTGAATATCAGATTGGAGGGAGAGAGTGTGGAGGAGGTGAACGTATTCAGATATTTGGGAGTGGACGTGTCAGCGGATGGGTCTATGAAAGATGAGGTGAATCATAGAATTGATGAGGGAAAAAGAGTGAGTGGTGCACTTAGGAGTCTGTGGAGACAAAGAACTTTGTCCTTGGAGGCAAAGAGGGGAATGTATGAGAGTATAGTTTTACCAACGCTCTTATATGGGTGTGAAGCGTGGGTGATGAATGTTGCAGCGAGGAGAAGGCTGAAGGCAGTGGAGATGTCATGTCTGAGTGCAATGTGTGGTGTGAATATAATGCAGAGAATTCGTAGTTTGGAAGTTAGGAGGAGGTGCGGGATTACCAAAACTGTTGTCCAGAGGGCTGAGGAAGGGTTGTTGAGGTGGTTCGGACATGTAGAGAGAATGGAGCAAAACAGAATGACTTCAAGAGTGTATCAGTCTGTAGTGGAAGGAAGGCGGGGTAGGGGTCGGCCTAGGAAGGGTTGGAGGGAGGGGGTAAAGGAGGTTTTGTGTGCGAGGGGCTTGGACTTCCAGCAGGCATGCGTGAGCGTGTTTGATAGGAGTGAATGGAGACAAATGGTTTTTAATACTTGACGTGCTGTTGGAGTGTGAGCAAAGTAACATTTATGAAGGGATTCAGGGAAACCGGCAGGCCGGACTTGAGTCCTGGAGATGGGAAGTACAGTGCCTGCACTCTGAAGGAGGGGTGTTAATGTTGCAGTTTAAAAACTGTAGTGTAAAGCACCCTTCTGGCAAGACAGTGATGGAGTGAATGATGGTGAAAGTTTTTCTTTTTCGGGCCACCCTGCCTTGGTGGGAATCGGCCAGTGTGATAATAATAATAATAAAAATAACACTTGTTGGTATATTCCTTGCTGGTGTCCCCATCTGCTCTGTCCCCCGAGAGGCCTTCCTGTCTCCACTGTAAATACTTCCTTAAATCTCATGTTGAGCTCCTCACATACCTCTTGATCGTTTCTTGTGAGTTTTCCACCTTCTTTTCTCAGCCTTATCACCTGGTCTTTGATTGTTGTCTTCCTCCTAATGTGGTTATACAGCAGTTTCGGGTCAGACTTGACTTTCGTTGCTATGTCGTTTTTGTACTGTCGCTGGGCCTCCCTACTTATCTATGAATACTCGTTTCTGGCTCTTCTACTAATCTCCTTATTTTCCTGGGGCCTTTGCCTCCTGTACCTTTTCCTTTCTCTGGTGCACTTAGTTTTTGCCTCCCTACACCTTCAGGTAAACCAAGGACTCGCTTTGGTCTTCCTATTATTTCTATTGCCCTTGGGAACAAACCTTTCCTTTGCCTCCTTGCACTTTGTTGCGACATATTCCATCATCTCGTTTACTGATTTTCCTACCAGTTCTCTGTCCCACTGAACCTCCTGCAGGAAGTTCCTTATACCTGTGCAGTCCCCCCTATTATAGTTTGGCTTTTCCCATTCAATTCCTGTTACCTTCTCCACATGTAACTCTACTATATAACCAAAACTCAGAACCACGTGATCGATAGCTCCAAAGGGCCTCTCGTAAGTGATATCCTCGATGTATGAACTGCTCAGGGTGAACATAAGATCCAGTCTTGCTGGCTCATCCCCCCTCTCTCTCTGGTAGTGTCCCTGACATGTTGATGCATGAGGTTTTCAAGTACCACATCCATCATCTTGGCTCTCCATGTTTTGGGACCCCCATGTGTCTCCAGGTTTTCCCAGTCGATCTCCCTGTGGTTAAAATCGCCCATTACCAGTAACTTTGCTCTGCTCGAGTGAGCTCTTCTTGCCACCTCAGCCAGTGTGTCCATCATCGCTCTGTTGTTTTCTTCATACTCCTCTCTTGGCCTCCTGCAGTTCTGTGGTGGGTTATACATCACTCCAATGACTACCTTATGTTTTCTGGACTGATTTGTACCTACAATGTAGTCCCTTTCTCCAATCACGTCCATGCGTTTAATTTTCTCAAATCCTCATCAGCTTTTCATGAGCAGTGCAACCCCTCCTCCCCCTCTACTCCCGGTGGGAAGATTGCGTCTGTTATTGTCTCAGCGAGTTTTGTTTCTGTGACTGCTATGATGTCTGGGGATTGCTGGCTGATTCTTTCGTGCAACTCCTCATATTTATTCGTTATTCCGTCCGCGTTTGTGTACAAAATCTTCAGCTTCTTTTCTATCACTGTGGTTCTGCGAGAATATTGGGGATGGGGGAATGAGAGCCTTGGTGGGGACCTATGGGGGGCTGTGGTGTGGGCGGGGTTTGTGATGATGGGGGTTGTGTCAGAATACCCATAAGGGGCACCTGTTGGGGTGAGGTTTGTGATGTGGGGAGTTGGTGGCAGAGGGAACAGTGTGTGGGTTTTGGTTTAGATTGCTCAGTTGTGTTGGGATTGTCGTGGAGTCTTTCTGTGGGAGTTTCTACAGAGTGTGTTTGCCCTTCCTCCTGTGTCTGGGTCCTGCTCATCTTCATCATTGTGTCTCGCTCCTCCTTGCACCTCTGTACCCTCTCTTTCAGTGTAGTCTTTTCTTCTTGTGTCCTGTCGTGATCGAGGTATACTCTCTGGTACACCAGTTTGTCCCTCAGTCGTGCTTTCTCTTGCAGGATCCTGGCTAGAGCTCATTCTTCCTTGAAAGTTATTTTGACAGGCCGTTTTCTTCCACTCAAAACCACCCAATTCTCCGAAAATTTGTTACCTGGGTCATATTGCCCTCTCTTATTGTTTTCATGATGCCTTCAATAATTTTTTCCTACTCCTGTTTTATTTCTTCGAAGTTGTCCACTTTGGCTTCTTGTAGCCCATAGAAAAAAACTGACCTCTCCCTTTTCTCCTCCCACTGAGTCTTCTTTTGCATCCTCTGGGGTGTTTTAGTTCCTTCCATTGAAATGTTCTTGCCTTCAATCCCTGTCCTTTCTGAAACTTCTGTGCTCAGTGAACTACCTTTCATGATCAGCTGTTCCTTGCTACTGCAGTTGGCTGTTAGAGTCTCTGCATATAACATACCTTCATTGTCTTCAGACCTGTCATTTGATCTTAGTATGCTCCTCGTCTTTTCCCTGGCCCCACATGGGTCTGATAGGGCCTTCGCGTACGGTATATCTCCTTTGTTTCTTACCATCCCCTTGTCTGTGCCTGACATAGAATTTCATGATGTTACATCTGAATTGTCATTTGCCTCTCTAATCTGCTTTAGGTTTTTTAGTTTCTCTTCTAAGCACTGTATCCTAGCTTCTGCAGCTAAGACTTGTAGCTTCCACTTCCTGCACTCTTCAGCTATCTTCTCCTCCATTATCTTGCCAAGCTCTTCTATCTTCCTTCCCCACACTTCCTCCCTTTTTTGGAGCTCTAACTCCCAATCTTTCCTCCCTGGTTCGTCCACCAGATCTCTGGTTTTCCGCCCTCTTGGGCCACCCACTTTTTTTTCTTACCGCAGAAAGAAGCTTATGTATTTTACCACAGAGACAAGTTTATATATTTTCAGAGTGTGTTTGGGGGAGGGAGAAGGCTAGAGGAGAGAGAGAGAGAATAAGAGGGGGAGGGAGAAGGCTAGAGGAGGGAGAGAGAGAATAAGAGGGGGAGAGAGAAAGGGTAGAAAGAGGGAGAGAGAGGAGGGAGAATGGGGGTGAGGGATAAGACTAGGGGAGAGAGAGAGAAACGAGAGGGGGGAGAAATGGTAGAGAGAGGGAGAGAGAGAGAGAGAGAGAGAGAGAGAGAGAGAGAGAGAGAGAGAGAGAGAGAGAGAGAGACAGACAGACAGACAGAGAGACAGAGACAGAGAGAGACAGAGAGAGTCAGAGACAGAGAGAGAGAGAGGGAGAGAGAAGGGTGAGGGAAAAGGTTATGAGAGAGAGAAATGCAAGGGTGGGGTAGAAAGATAGAAAGAGGGAAAGATAGAAAGAGGGAGAGGGAGAGAGAAGCCTAGAGAGAGATAGATAGAGAGGAGGGTGGGGATAGGATTATGGGAGTGAGTGAGAAAGAGAGAGAGAGAGAGAGAGAGAGAGAGAGAGAGAGAGAGAGAGAGAGAGAGAGAGAGAGAGAGAGAGAGAGAGAGAAAGAGAGAGAGAGAGAGGGTGAAGACGTGTCACAGTGTGCTCCACAAACTTTCTTAATATTACTTAAATACGAGGGTTGGTGTGGATAATAACTGTTCAGTGACGTAGTACTACTTACAACACATTAGTACAAGTAAGCCAACTCCTCCACTGAAGTGAATATAAGCAATATCAGTGATATTAAGTGTGGTATGGTGAAGAATGGTGAGTGAGGGGACAGCGGCAGGCCTTAGGAGTGACTTCGCTACTGCCTTCAGAGTGAACATCTAATATTATATGTGTTTTGTGCTATGTACTAGCATCTGGTGCTTTATAACAACGTGGCTGGTACAATGCAACACAGTGATTTGTGTAACATCTTCCTTTAGTGGATAACTGGAAGTATAAACAGTGTTTATTAAGTGATAGTGAGAAGGCAACACTTCCAGCTAGTCGGCTACTGCCGCCCGCCCTCACTACCCACCCGGCTATAAACACCCCCACCCACGACATCACTACCCACCCTCTCTCTCCTGTGAACTTCAAACCTACAAGCCTCCTCTGGGATGACTTCACACCGCAAAATAGCAAGATTATCTACGCTATCTGGCTATTGTCCCAGTAGATACTGCAGTGTTTGTGGATATACCACAAGGGACAAATTTCTTCTTGGATGTAAGGAGCCTACTTGTTCCAATTACTGCCACACAGATTGCATTCCAGAAGGAGAATTTTGTTGCAGCCAGGTTGAAAATTTCAGAAAATTTAAGGATATCCATAATCCTAGGGTATATGTGGATACAAGCCTGGAGCTACAGGAGGAAGGTTCAGAAGTTCTACCTCAGGGACTCCTGTCCAAAGATCAAGACTGCCCTCTTGGGCTGTGTTGTAAAGTTGCAGCTAAGATAATCCATCACAGGGAAGCACTTCATGAGCTCCTCAAATCATTAGATAACCTACAAGCTATTGTAGAAGGCCAGTGCAAGCCTACATCAAGTGACGTAAGCTGCTCAGCTGATGGTGACACTATTGACAAAGACTGGAAGTCCCACACTGAGCTTAACTCAGGGGTAAACAACTGGTGGAATTCTGTCATCGCTAAGGTCCCACAGACTGACAGAGTTCAAAACACTACCTTTGGGAATTCTAACACAATTCTTCTGACCACCACAGAGGGAACAAATCCTCTTCCCAGCAATGAGGGAAGCCTTGGATCTGTTAATTCTCCTACACCTGACATCTCTGCTTCAGCCACTGCCAGTCTACTTGACAGTGCACATACCATCTCTGATCCTACACCTGTCAGCACACCTGCCGATACTATTCTAGAATCTGGTAGTAGTGCTTCGACAGCAAGTTCTGAGCCAGGAGTTTCTCCACCAGAGAACGGTGCAGTTAGTGATCAGGGAACTATCACTGCACTTGATCACCTACTGCGCCGAAGTACAAACAGCAGGAACACATCTGTCAGAACTGGTAGAGGACGGGGTAGAGGACGTGGAGGAGGACGTGGAGGAGGACGTGGAGGAGGAAGACATCTACAGCCGTCTCACCCTCCACTAACACAGTTACAGCGGCAGAATCTGAGGACAAATCTGCGAAACACAGGAGGTGCAACAAATCCTAGTCCACCCTCCCAGGCACCTAGGCTGTGCTCTCGCTGTCACCGGAAGGGGCACTCTGCCAACAACTGCCTGCGAGATACCAGGTGTAATTACTGCTACAAGAAAGGACATAAGGAGGACCAGTGTCGGAAGAAAAAGGAACTTGACAGACAGGGCCACCTGTTTAGAGACCTGTTCTCAGAACAAACCAGCAGGATCTCTGAATTGGTGAACACTCTCACACGTCACCCACTTAGCTACTCCTATCCCAGCCCAGCAGGTGGGATTGGGCCTTATACAAGACCACAGACCTACATCCCTGTAGCTGCCTCAGTACCCTACCTCTCTCAAGGGCAGGCACCTTACATTCCCTACACACCCACCACCTCAAGCTGACCACTTCATCATGAGGAGCCAGTCTATCAGCATCCTGTCGGCCAACATTAGAGGTTTCATTACTAACGTTGGAGAGCTCACACATAGCTTTGTGAACACTCGACGTCCCGACATGATAGCTGTTGTTGAAACATTTTTGGATGGCAGGACTCCAGAAAATTTTGCAAGAATTGCTGGCTACACCTCATGGATGAGAAGAGACAGGCAAGGGAAAGGAGGTGGTGTTGCTGTGTGCTTCTCTAAAAGTGTTCATGCCCAGCACATTGATGTTGCCACCCCTACACATCTTGAAATGATGTTCTTCAAGCTCTGTATAAACACTAGTACCTCTGTACTAGCATGTGCAATGTACAGACCTCAGTGGCAACACGCAGACCCTATCAACTTCCTAATGGAAAATATTGACTCCCTTCTGCTACAACACAACTGTCAACATATTATAATTGTTGGTGACCTCAACCAGCACCTTATACAGAGGGACTTTGATGACCTTCTTGCAGTGTTTGACATGAGAAACTTTGTTGATTTCCCTACTCATATCTCTGGCTCCTCCCTTGACCCAGTAGTGAGTGATCTGGCAGAAGGCATAGTCACTTGTCAACCCCTCGGCTACGTTGGATCGTCTGACCACAAGGCTGTTTTTACCACACTTAAGATCCCAACAGAACGAGGTGAGGAGTCCACACGCACAACCTGGCTATGGGAAAGAGGTAATTGGCCAGCCCTTTGCTCTGAGCTCGCCACCACCGACTGGAATGCTCTTCTCCAGGGGGATGTTGACAACCAAGTGAAAGCCTTCACTGGACACATCCTTAATCTGCAACAAGAACACATTCCTCACCGGCAATATGTGACAAAGCCTACAGATCAGCCTTGGTTTGGCTTTCGTTGTAGAGAGGCTGCTACTGCTAAGTACAAAGCATGGCGAAGGTATAAGAGACATCCTACCACCTATAACAGGAACTTGCACATGCAAGCCTGTAGGCATATGGGTGATGTTCAAAAGTGGGCCATTGCTAAATGGGAGGTGGACACTAAAAGAAAGTTAGCATCAGGTAGGGTAGGCTCCAAAACCTGGTGGTCCCTGGTCAAGGACAGACAAGGTTATCTGCCTGATGAACTTATTCCACCTCTAAATCGACAGGATGGGACCACCTCTACTAGTAGTCAAGAGAAGGCGGACCTCTTTGCTGAACACTTTGCTACCAAAATGCAAGTTCCTGATCCAGCAAGGAACCCTCCTTGGCTAGCTGCACGAACTGTGTCAAAACTGTCAGTGGTGACAATAAGGCAGGAGGAGGTGCATTTCCTTCTTAAATCACTTGACCAAGAAAAGGCTGTGGGCCCAGACAAGTTGAGCCCAAGATTGTTGAGAAGATGTGCAGACCAGCTAGCAGCACCTCTAACTCGCATCTTTCAGCACTGCCTAGTACAGTGTAAATGGCCCTCTCTATGGAAAGAGGCAAATGTAGTCCCTGTTCACAAAAAGAAGAGCAGAGCAGAAATCAGCAACTACAGACCAGTGTCACTCCTGTCAATCACTGGTAAGATCCTTGAGACAATAATCTCAAGACAAATGACAGATTTTTTTGACTACCACTCACTACTTTGTGATCGTCAATATGGCTTCAGGAAAGGTTACTCTGCTGCTGATCTGTTGTTAAACCTCTCCACTAAGTGGCACCAGTCACTGGATGAATCCAAAGTCAGCTGTGTGGTAGCACTGGACATTGCTGGCGCTTTCGACCGGGTGTGGCACCAGGGCCTCTTAGCAAAACTTCAAGCACTGGGAATTGCAGGCTCTACGCTATGTCTCCTCAGTGATTACCTTCATGGTAGATCTCTAAGTGTAGTCCTCAATGGAACGGAATCAGCAAGGCATCCTATTGGGGCAAGCGTTCCACAAGGAAGCGTGCTGGGTCCACTGTTATGGAATGTCTACTTCAACGACCTTCTTCATCTCATCCCAGAATCACATGCATATGCAGACGACTGTACACTGACATTCACTTATCCAAGAGAAGAAATGCCAGCTGCTCTAAGCTACATCAATCACCAGCTGAGAGCTATATCAGCTTGGGGAAATAGATGGCAAGTAACATTTGCACCTGAGAAAACGCAAATGATGATCGTCTCTAGGCACCATGATGGTAATGCTGGTGCAGTAGTAAGGATGAATGGGAGGATGTTGGCACCTGGAGAAGAAGTTGATATCCTTGGGGTGAAATTTGACTCCAAACTAACCATGAAGAACCATGTTGTAAATCTTGCAAACAAGGCAGCCAGGAAGCTTACAGCACTTCGCCGTATCTCGCATCTGCTTGACAGTAGGGGTTGCAAGATCCTGTACGAGGCACAAGTACGCTCACACCTTGAGTATGCTCCACTTTCTTGGTTTGCCTGCCCCCCCTCTCATCTGCGACTGCTTGACAGAGTAGAGAACAGAGCAAGACGTCTCATCTCTCGCCTGAACCCATCCTGGATAGATCTGTCATTTCAGCAGAGCCTTCAACATAGGAGGGATGTGGGTGGCCTTACTGTTATGTACAAGGCCAATATTGTCAAAATACCACACTTGGATCCACTTCGAGGACAGCGTGAAACAAGCTTTTATGCCACAAGACGGGCAGAAAGCAGCAACTTCACTCTGGCTGTACCCTTCTCCAGAACATCACTCCATCTGAGATCATACATACCCAGGATGACTCGAGTATGGAACACATTCGTACAGCATAATGATGTCAACGAGATAAAGTCAGTTGATCAAATGAAAATGCTGGCCCACAGATGGCTCCAACTTCATCCTGTTCCGTACTTGTATGTCTCATAACAATAAAAATGCTTTCAAATGAGCTGATGTAGGTAACAGCTCTTAGCTTGCCAATAAAGTTAGGAATCCTTAACCTGTAATATAGCTGTCAATAAAGCTAGGGATCCTTAACCTTGTCAAACCCTGTGTAAAAAAAAAAAAAAGAGAGAGAGAGAGAGAGAGAGAGAGAGAGAGAGAGAGAGAGAGAGAGAGGAGGGTGCGGGGAAAAAGGCTATGAGAGAGAAAAATGCGAGGGCGGGAGAGAGATAAAGATAGAAAGAGAGGGAGAGAGAAGGCAAAAAAGGAGAGTGGGGGAAAAGGACTGTGGGAGAGAGAGATCGAGAGAGGAGGGTGGGGGAACACGGTCAATTTCCACGGGTCTGCTGGCTGAGGGAGGGAGAGAGGGATAGAGAAAAAGTTAGAAAGAGGGGAGAGAGAGAGAGACAGAGAGACAGAGAGAGAGAGAGAGAGAGAGAGAGAGAGAGAGAGAGAGAGAGAGAGAGAGAGAGAGAGAGAGAGAGAGAGAGAGAGAGGGAGAGGGGAGAGAGATAGATAGAGAGAGAGAGAGAGAGAGAGAGAGAGAGAGAGAGAGAGAGAGAGAGAGAGAGAGAGTATGAGTGCATAGTTGTTTGTATATTTTGTGTTTGTGTGAATGAGTGGGTGTGGGAGGAGGGTGTGTGTGTGTGTGTGTGTGTGTGTGTGTGTGTGTGTGTGTGTGTGTGTGTGTGTGTGTGTGTGTGTGTGTGTGTGTGTGTGTACTCACCTATTTGTACTCACCTATTTGTGGTTGCAAGGGTCGAGTCCTAGCTCCTGGTCCCGCCTCTTCACCGGTTGCTACTAGACCCTCTCTCTCCCCGCTCCATGAGCTTTATCAAACCTCGTCTTAAAACTGTGTATGGTTCCTGCCTCCACTACGTCATTTTCTAGGCTATTCCACTGCCTTACAACTCTATGACTGAAGAAATACTTCCTACTATCTCTCTGACTCATTTGTGTCTTCAACTTCCAATTGTGGCCTCTTGTTTCTGTGTCCCCTCCCTGGAACATCCTGTCCTTGTCCACCTTGTCTATTCCACGCAGTATTTTATATGTCGTTATCATGTCTCCCCTGACCCTCCTGTCCTCCAGTGTCGTCAGGCCGATTTCCCTTAATCTTTCTTCATAGGACATTCCCCTTAGCTCTGGAACTAACCTTGTTGCAAACCTTTGTACTTTCTCTAGTTTC
>NC_091320.1:9666808-9731808 GCF_038502225.1 Cherax quadricarinatus
TGTTGACCTACCTCGTGTACGTTAACTTGATGTTAATCTACCTCATGTACGTTAAATTCATGTTAACCTACCTCGTGTATGTTAAATTCATGTTAACCAACCTCGTGTACGTTAACTTCATGTTAACCTACCTCGTGTACGTTAACTTCATGTTAACCTACCTCGTGTACGTTAACTTCATGATAACCTACCTCGTGTACGTTAACTTCATGTTAACCTAATTCGTGTACGTTAACTTCATGTTAACCTATTACATGTACGTTAACTTCATGTGAACCTTCCTCGTGTATGTTAACTTCACGTTAGCCTACATCGTGTACGTTAACTTCATGTTAACCTACCTCATGTAAGATAACTTCATGTTAACCTATCTCGTGTAAGTTAACTTCATGTTAACCTACCTCATGTAAGTTAACTTCATGTTAACCTATCTCGTGTAAGTTAACTTCATGTTAACCTACCTCGTGTAAGTTAACTACTTGTTAGCCTCTCTCGTGTAAGTTAACTTCATGTTAACCTACCTCGTGTAAGTTAACTTCATGTTAACCTTCCTCGTGTAAGTTAACTTCATGTTAACCTACCTCGTGTAAGTTAACTTCTTGTTAGCCTCTCTCGTGTAAGTTAATTTCATGTTAACCTACCTCGTGTACATTAACTTCATGTTAACCTACCTCGTGTAAGTTAACTTCATGTTAACCTATCTCGAGTAAGTTAACTTCATGTTAACCTACCTCGTGTAAGTTAACTTCTTGTTAGCCTCTCTGGTGTAAGTTAACTTCATGTTAACCTACCTAGTGTACATTAACTTCATATTAACCTACCTCGTGTAAGTTAACTTCATGTTAATCTACCTCGTGTAGGTTAACTTAATGTTAACCTACCTCGTGTAAGTTAACTTCATGTTAACCTACCTCGTGTACGTTAAATTCATGTTAACCTACCTCGTGTATGTTAACTTCATGCTAACCTACCTCGTGTAAGTTAACTTCATGTTAACCTACCTCGTGTAAGTTAACTTCATGTTAACCTACCTCGTGTAAGTTAACTTCATGTTAACCTACCTCGTGTAAGTTATTTTCATGTTAACCTATCTCGAGTAAGTTAACTTCATGTTAACCTCTCTCGTGTAAGTTAACTTCATGTTAACCTACTTCGTGTAAGTTAACTTCATGTTAACCTATCTCGTGTAAGTTAACTTCATGTTAACCTACCTCGTGTAAGTTAAATTCATGTTAACCTACCTCGTGTAAGTTAGCATCATGTTAACCTACCTCGTGTATGTTAGCTTCATGTTAACCTACCTCATGTAAGTTATCTTCATGTTAACCTACCTCGTGTAAGTTAACTTCATGTTAACCTATCTCGTGTAAGTTAACTTCATGTTAACCTGCCTCGTGTAAGTTAATTTTATGTTAACCTACCTCGTGTAAGTTAACATCATGTTAACCTACCTCGTGTATGTTAACTTCATGTTAACCTACCTCGTGTAAGTTAACATTATGTTAACCTGCCTCGTGTATGTTAACTTCATGTTAACCTACCTTGTGTAAGTTAACATCATGCTAACCTACCTTGTGTACGTTAACTTCATGTTAACCTACCTTATGTACGTTAACTTCATGTTGACCTACCTCGTGTACGTTAACTTCATGTTAACCTACCTCGTGTTCGTTAAATTCATGTTAACCTACCTCGTGTATGTTAAATTCATGTTAACCTACCTCGTGTACGTTAACTTCATGTTAACCTACCTCGTGTACGTTAACTTCATGTTAACCTACCTCGTGTACGTCTCAGTAGTAGTAACCAGTTACCAGTAACCAGTGTACCAGTAGATGACTCACTACCAACCGTCTCTGCCTGAGTCACTGTCTGTATTCATATTGCCGCTGACCTCAGCAGTATTTCAAAGACCCCCACATATGGGTACTGTGGGCGGTCAGTTATACGAGAGTGAGCAAGGAGGCAGGTCTCGGCTGTTTGGCTCTTCCATACTTACAGTTATAATTATACGTACTTCCAGCCTACGTGAGTATTACTTTACCCTATCCACGTGTTCGAACCCCCACATGATAAATGGTGGCAACTAAAGACTTTGAATTAAGAACCCCACAGGAAGGTGTGCTCAGTCCCACACTGTTCAATATTCTAATTAATGCATTACTTAATGCTATGCCTAGTCAGCCCCATAATTATGTGATTAGTTTTGCTGATGATATAATGATTCACACCACCGGATTCTCCAACACCCAAAACATTCTTAATCATGTACTAGCCTCGTGTCAGGACCTGGGGTTGATAATCTCTACTGATAAAACAAAGATACTCAATAGGCGTCCTCCTCGACAGAGAGGCACAGTTCGTCAGATCCAATTGCATGATGGGTCTCTTCTAGAATATGTAAGCAGATACAGGTATCTAGGCTTTGAGGTTCCACTACTTGGACCTGTTGTAACAAGATTTTGTCGCCAATACAAAGAACGACTAAGAGCACTTAGAGTTGTGGCAGGGCTTCACCCCAGGTATGGTGCTAATGTTAAAATTGTGAAAATGATGTATCTTGCTTATATTAGATCATTGGTTGATTATGCTGCGCCACTACTTGCTCTTGTGTCTGACTGGAAGCTTAGAGGGCTAGAAAAACTGCAGAACGAAGCAATGAGGATCATCCTAGGATGCCCTCGTACAGCCAAAATTTTAAATATGCAAAAAGAACTTGATATTCCAAGCATCAGAGATCGTGTTACTGAAAGAAATATCCTAATTGGGGTTAATATGCTTGTCATGCCCCTATGGTTAACCTTCCTTTAATATTACATTGCGGTTATTTCCTTTAATAGCTAAATTGGAAATGAACGTCCTTGTATTATTAAGACTAATTCTTATTAACAATTATTATAATTAATGTAACATGGCCATGATAAGTTTAATTGGAGGTATAGTAACCTGCCTGCCGCCCGGTGTGCCGGTGTATAGTTAGCCGTGATGTTCGATGGTTATACCCCCCCTTCCCCCCCCCCCTTTATGTTCAACTACTCTACTGAGTGTTGGTGAGTCACGTCACGTGACCCACTTTTACCTGTATGCTCAAGGTTGAGGGACGAGCAGTGAAGAAGTAGCAGCCAACGAGAACACTCCTGCTCGTCTCTGGTAACTGGCCAAGGTTTATTAGCCGGCCTGGACATATTCTGTTTTATTCTGACTGCTTCCAATTGGGAAACAAGACTTTATACATTAAAGTAATCTCCATTTATATATATGTTATATCTAGGATCTCCTCCTAATCGTCTGTTTTGAAAGCCTTATGTATATGTTGGATACTATAGAAGAAACATGTATTCGAAACTTATATACGATAATTCGTATATTATAACTGGCTTTTGTTATATTATGAATATACTTAATTAAAATTAGGCATTCCGGAGGATCATTATTATTACCCTAACCTCTCTGACCAAAATTGTTATGCTCTAAAAAGAAGGAAATAGTTGTTACAATACTTGGAGTGTAACAATGCTCAGGCAAGCTCATTCAAACCCCTGCACAGAAGCCCTCCAAACTTTCCTCAGCACTGGTGAACACTCCTCCAGATGGATCGAAAAGACTGGAAACGACCTCCGCATGAAACAGATACATGATCTATGTCAAGTAAGGCAACAGCGGCACTTCTCCGCTCCATGGAATATTACCCCATTCCAAACTACCATTCCTCCATTTCCCCCCAAACTACTTCTTAAATCACAACCAAAACTTCGCCTTGAAGCCAAACATGAGGCCTTAATTAAGCTGTATTGATAACTTAGTCACACAGCACACACTCTCGCAAATTATTTACGTTGATGGTTCTGTTCACCAATCCACTGGTGCAGCTGGTAGTGCTGCTGTTGTCGTACAGAGTGATGGCTCTCTTAAAGAAATTGAAGCACGCATCAATAATTGGGCCTCTAGCCTTCAGACAGAACTGTTTGCCATACTCCTTGCACTGAAATGCATCTATGTATCAAAGATTGACAGTTTAATTGTAACTGATTCTCTGTCATCCATAAATGCTCTCAACTCATTAAGCATAAATTGTGGCATGCTTGTGTCAGAAGCCAGACACAGGTATGGTAGGATTGTGGACAGTGGAGTCAGAGTGCTCATGCTGTGGATTCCATCTCACATTGGTCTTCAGATGCATGATAGAACTGATAAATTGGCTAAGCTGTATGCTTTCAAAGAGGGAGTAGATTACAATCTTGGCTTGTCAGGTAGTAGTTTGAGAACAATAATACGAAAAGAACTTCAGCTGAATTTTATGTACTTAAGGCTCAGGGAGATTGACACCAGTGAGTCCATCTATCATCATTCTATCATGCAGGAGGAGCCACATGTCTATGGTGCATCCAACAAAATAAGCAGACTCTTGGATGTCACTACCGCCCGGCTCCGGCTGGGTTACAAGTATCTTTGGCAGGTTAAATCACCACCACCAGATGTAGACCAAACGAAATGTAAACTTTGCCAGATGGATTATTGTCACACCCTGCGTCATTATGTACTGGAGTGCGATAAAATTAATGAATTTAGAAACAACTCACTCAGAAGTGTTCAAGAAATGGCTAAGTATTTTTTCCACAGTGGTATATTACAGACCATTCTGGAGAAATACCCTGACTTTGCTAGCTGTAAATAAAGCATTACCACATATGTGCATGTGTGTGTGTGTGTGTGTGTGTGTGTGTGTGTATGTGTGTGTGTTTGTGTGTATGTGTATGAGTGTGTGAGTGTGTGTGTGTGTGTGTGTGTGTGTGTGTGTGTGTGTGTGTGTGTGAGTATGAGTGTGTGTGTGTGTATGAGTGTGTGTGTGTGTATGAGTGTGTGTGTGTGTGTGTGTATGAGTTTGTGTATGTGTGTGTGTGTGTGTGTGTGTGTGTGTGTGTTTATGTGTGTGTGTGTATGAATTTGTATGTGTGTGTGTGTGTGTGTGAGAGAGAGAGAGAGAGACTCAGCAATCAACATTTGCACCAATAACTCACTACAGTTGTGACCGGGTGTGGAAGTGTGAATTGCTCATTACTCTAAAATTCGTTCATGATTGCAGCCATGTATAAACGTAAGTAACCATTCTTACAGTATTCATTACCTTTGTAACTTGTGAGTTCATTACCTTTGTAACTTGTGAGTTCATTACCTTGTACCTAGTTCAGCCATCAAAACTTTGGAGCCCGGTCCCTGGACCCATTGTGTACCTCTGTAATCTGTAAATACCTTTGTAACTTGTCATGATTGTGACTAGACCTACCTGGAGTTCATTACATTTGTAAATTATGAGTTCATTACCTTTGTAAATTGTGAATTCATTACCTCTGTAACTTGCTCAGCTATCAAAACTTTGAGGCCCAGTCCCTGGACCCATTATGTACCTCTGTAATCTTTTGACTACCGCCCACAGGATGGGTATGGGGTGCATAATAAACATATTAAACTAACTAACTAACGGTGTGGGAGCTTGGAAATTAAGCTTTTTAAGGGTATTTCAAGACGTTAGAAGACTGTATGTGAGTAGCCGGCGGGTCAAAAGGTGAACCGTCTCACCCACCAGCTACTCGCTCCCCTCACAACCTCCACCCTGCAAGCCTGTTGCAGCTGTTTTTCAAGCTTCCTGGCTTAGTTCGTGTGCTAATTGCTTCAATCTCCGAGGGGTTGACCCGGATTTGCAATTAAGCCAGTCAGTAAGCCAGACTGTGGAAGTACGCCAGTCAGCCTGTCATCCAGCCTGTCTCCTGTCATCCACCTGCTCCTCCGTGCTGTGTGCATCGTTACACGTCTTCCAGTCAGCCATTCTCGTGGGTTAAGCCAGTCAGCCAACCCAGCTTCTAACCCAGCTGAGAGAGAGAAGTAAGCCACGCAAGTTTCTCTGGAAGTTCCTCTGAAGTATTGTTTCATATATCGCTTTGTGCTTCCAGTTGGATGCCAGTTGGATGCTAAGAGTGGTCTTCACCATCCCTGTGGCATAGTGGCTTATCAGCCACCTTCGTGGGTAGTGAGTGGAGTGCGTGCCAGAGCGCCAGCGATAGTCACCACCCATCCACTCTACTCACACCACCACCACCAGCACCACCACCAGCCATCCACCTCATCTACCTGTGGTTGTTTGCACCCTTGTACCGGGTCCTAATACTGTTTTGGCTCACATAATTGGTCAAGATTGTAGCTGAGCGCCAACGATAAAGCCAGTTATGTGAGTTCACCGAGAAAGCGCATTTCTTCCGACAACAGTGAGTGTAGGAGGCGTCAGTCATCACCGCGCAGGACAACCTTTTACAACCTACCCTCGTCACCATCACCGTCGACCACTCCAGACTCCATAATTTTCTGTTTAGACATTTTTGTTGCATTTAAAGACATTTGCGTGTGTGAGACATTTATAGTGAATTTCTTGTGTACTCTAAGCCTTGTATTTTCAGTGTAGACTCAGTGTTTCTTTGACTCATTATTTTTGCAATATTTTTCAGTGTTATTCGCTCATCTCATATTTTTTTATCTGTTTTATTTTATGCTACTCTCTGTCTGTAGTAAGTATTATTGTGTAGTGTACCAGTCAGTCACTCTGTGTGAAGTGATTCTTTTTTTTTATTGTATTCTTTCAGCATTATTCTCCAGTAATTGTCATTGTAGTTCATGCAGTGATATTCACCCCAGTATACCAAATTATCCATTTATTTCTATGTGTCTTTTTTCGTATGCCAGCAGTGTCTCATTCCTCTAATTTTTTTCGCAGACTTGTGTACCATTATTTTTGCCAGCAAATTTTTGTCGTATCAGTCACAGCAAGATTTTGTTGTAAGAATATACTAAAATAATGAATACATGATTAAGTGTTGTGTGCCTCACCACTTGTAAGTGTTACACTTGCCTCCCCACTTGTAAGTGTTACACTTGCCTCACCACTTGTAAGTGTTACACTTGCCTCACCACTTGTAAGTGTTACACTTGCCTCACCACTTGTAAGTGTTACACTTGCCTCACCACTTGTAAGTGTTACACTACCCGTTTTGTTCCTTTGTTTTATTTTTATTCATATTGTTCATATTTCTTTGAACAAGTTCACTCTAAGTGTAATTTCAATTACTTTTAACGTAAAGTGTTTTCTTTACTCTGTTTGAGTAAATTGTTTTGTCTAATTTACAATTAAGAGTTAAAGTGTTCAATCAGTTTTTCTTCATATTTTTATTTTATTATTTAACCTGAGTTTTCCCAGTGAGACTTTATTATTGCAGTGATTATTTCTACACCTTATTTTGTTGCACTTGTTCTGCAGTGAATTATTTTCTTTTATTGATATTTTTATGCATTATTATTCTCAGTTCATTATTGTATCTTGTTTTTCATTTTATTAATTTTCCTGATATTGTCTTTGCATTATATTTTAATTTTGTTTATGCATTCTTAGAAAATATTTAAATTTCCCAGTTATCTCTCTTTGCATACAATTTAGTGATTTTATTTTCTATTTTTTACATTGATTTAAAATTTTATTAATTAATTTCTTTATTAGCAAGAGTAAAGACAGCTCATTTTGCATTTAATTCAGTCTCCAGTAATATTTATACTTGTATATTTCAATGTAATTTTTTTTTCTTGGCCAATAGTCCTTTACATTGAGTTGTCCTTCCTCTTGCAGTGTATCTTAGACATTTTTTTTTATTACTTCTGCAGAATTAGTTGCATCTCTTTTATTTAAATTTTAGCATTTTGTATCATTTTTAGTGTTCATTATTTTTGCCTTATTTGTTCTCGTGCAACTTCTTTGCCATTATGTCTCACATACCGTCAAGTGATACTTTAGTGAATGTCGACACTCAGACCTCTCAGACTACTGTTGCCCCTGTCATCAGTCCTCACAGTTCCTTAGCGACTGACAGACCGACCCAGACACCGAGATACTATAGTTATACTCGTGATTCCCTTGATGCGTTACCTTTATTCAATGGCCATGTACATAGTCTTGAAGCATGGTTTGCGGCCATTCGTTCTCGTGCTGGTGCTCTAGTTGAAGGTCCTCCTACAGAGGAAAGTCTTATCAGACTTGCTAAAGAAGCTTTTCATCGATCCCCTGCTGCTGTTCACGTTGTTGATCTCCTTGATATGCGTGACTTCAGGAATCTTACTAAGTGGTCACAATATGAGGAACTGATTCGTTCTTTCCTTGTCCCAGTAAAAACAGTTGATCCATATGTCGTTCTTAGGGAACTAGTGAATGCTACACCCATGAGTAATGAATCGTTGAGTGCATTTGCTGTTAGATTAGACAAACTTTTATCATCATTTATCAATGCTGTCCAGTCCTCAGCTTTTCTCCCTGAAGAGGCTAAACCATTCACAGAACCTTTTGTTAAAATAGCAGCTTTTGGAGCAATTAAAGAACTAATGCCACCTGCTTCCGTGTGTGCTTATGAGGCTAATCCTCCAACTGTGACGATGGAACCACTTACAGCCTTAAATCATGTACGTTTCTTGTGCCCCCAGGGTACTTTCCCATGTATTAAAAGTAATTTCACACCTATGCCTCAGTCTGCACCACCTCTTGTTTGCGCCACAGAGACAAATCGTGGTCGTCAACCATCTCAGAGATCACCAAGAACCAGTGTACAGAGTCGTTATAAACCTCGTAGTATTCATAGTACATTCAGTAACCATAGTCAGCGGACTTGTTACAACTGTGGTTTCCGTGGCCATATTGCAATTAATTGTCGTGATAGTTACCCTAAGAGACGTCGTACTGATGATGAGTATCCAGATCTTCCCTACTGTACTTATCATAGAATACATGGACATGACACATCTGAGTGCAATGCTCTCTATAACCTTCAGTACTCTAGGTCTTTCCGTGGCCGTTGCAACCGCAGAACCCGTAGAGGAAACAGATATCGTGGTTCTCAAAATAACCAGAACCAGGCATATTCTTCCAATTCTCAAACTAACCAGAACCAGGCGCATTCTTCCAATTCGGGGGAATTCGAGCGCCCCAGTCAAACCGTCCCATGGTGACAGTAGGTGATAATGAGTACACCATCCCTGTTCACAATTCCTTTGAAGCCTTAAGCAGTCTCGAGAATGACAATCCTGCTGATGATGTTGCTTCACATGTCTCTGACGTAGATGATTTTGGGGATGAAGTAGAACAAGTCTTTTCTGATGACAATCCACCTTTTTGTTTGCACATAACTTCCAATGCAACCATAGGCCCTATAGTGCAAGCATCTGTTCATAATGCGCCCGTTCATTTGTTCATGGACTCTGGTGCGCAAGTCAATATTATTAGGTCTAGTTTGTTTAAGGATAAGCAGTTACGACATGTCCTTCTCGTAGAACCGACTCATGTGTCCTCCCTTAGTGGAGTAGCTGGTTCTCACCTGCGTGTCCGAGGTCGGGCTTCCCTAACTTTTTCTATCCAAGGTAGAGACTTCACTGCTTCCTTCCTTGTTGTCGACCAGATTACTTTCCCTGGTGACCTTCTGCTGGGCTTTGCTTCCATGCGAGACTTACGCATTGTGCTCGACCCTTATCGATGGCATGCCCAAATTGACGACTTGATCGTTCCATTCTGGGGTTACCAGCTTGGATCCGAGATCTGCCATACTGCCGTATGACACTCGAATTAAGTCCTTACAGGCCAGTGCATTTTCCAGTAGCGTACCCAAGCGGTCAGGCACTGATGATCCTGTCACTTCTGTCTGTGTTCCTGCAATTTCAGATTTGCAAGATAGTGTCCAGTTACCTCAAGTGTCCGAGGACGCTCTGACTACCTTGAGTGCTGAGCCTATCCCTGCAATGTCTGCTAGTTCAAGTAGTAGTTTCTCCACAGGGGACGCCTTGTCGGAAAACAATTACTTGCAACTAGTAATGCCATCTCTTGTTGATGTCACGTGCCGTCTGCAGAAAGACGTTTCTGTCGCAGCTAGTGCCCTTACTAGAGTGTCTGTAGTTGTTCCTAGCATTACAGATGGTGATAACGTCCTAGTTGACAGTGATTCTTGCAAAGTAAAAGGCCTATTTGTTGAACCATCCTTACATGTTGTAAGAGATAGTAAGATCCATTTCTTCCTAGCCAACACTTCTGGTCACAGTGTTCGCCTCAGAGCAAATACCAATCTTGTTGACCTTGTTCACTATCCTTACCCTGTTCAGGTAGAGGATGAGTTGTCACCTGACCAATGGGTCGGTGCTATTTCTGCCGGGTACACCTCATCCACTTCACTGGATCAATCTGTTCCACCAGTTGAGGAGAAAGACTTAGCTCCCACTGACTTCCCAGATGAAGTCAAGCGTTTGTTGACTTGAACAAACGTCGTAAAGCCATTGCCTTACCAGGTGAGAAGATGGGTATAACGAACTTATTGTCCCATCGTATTCCACTTGAACCTGGTACTAGACCTATCTACGTACCTGCGTACAGAATGCCTCATTCACAAGTTGCTGTCGCAGAAGAATTGATCAATCAAATGCTTGATGATGGAGTTATTGCACCTAGCAATTCACCTTGGAATGCACCCTTGATCCTAGTACCTAAGAAGGATGGTACATGGCGCCCAGTAATTGACTTTAGGAAGTTAAATGCGAAAACCATTCCAGATCGCTTCCCACTTCCTGTACTGGGTGATCTTTTACGTAACATCGGAGATAACAAAGTCTTTTCAACCCTGGATTTGTTACAAGGGTGTTGGCAAGTCCCTCTTCACGAGGACAGCCAAGAGCTAACTGCATTCTCCACTCCTACAGGTCATTATCACTTCCTCCATATGGCATTTGGATTACGATCTTCCCCTATCACGTTCTCAAGGCTCATGACTAATATCTTTAGAGGTCTCATAGGTAATGCACTTATGGTGTACTTAGATGACGTAATCGTCATGTCTAAAGACGTGGATACACACTTGAAAAGACTTGATGTAGTACTTCGTAAGCTTGAAGAAGCCAATTTAAAGATCAAACTGTCTAAATGTCAATTTTTCAGATCAGAAATTAAGTTTCTTGGTCACGTAGTCACTCCTAGAGGGGTTACGACTGACCAAAGTAAAGTAACTGCAGTACTAAATTTTCCAACACCCAAAACTGCTGATGCCGTAATCATGTTAACCTACCTCGTGTATGTTACCTTCATGTTAACCTACCTCGTGTAAGTTAACTTCATGTTAACCTACCACGTGTAAGTTTACTTCATGTTAACCTACCTCGTGTAAGTTAACTTCATGTTAACCTACCTCATGTAAGTTAACTTCATGTTAACCTGTCTCGTGTAAGTTAACTTCATGTTAACCTACCTCGTGTAAGTTAACTTCTTGTTAGCCTACCTCGTGTAAGTTAACTTCATGTTAACCTACCTCGTGTAAGTTAACTTCATGTTAACCTACCTCGTGTAAGTTAACTTCTTGTTAACCTCTCTCGTGTAAGTTAACTTCATGTTAACCTGCCTCGTGTAAGTTAACTTCATGTTAACCTTCCTCGTGCAAGTTAACTTCATGTTAACCTACCTCGTGTAAGTTAGCATCATGTTAACCTGCCTCGTGTATGTTAACTTCATGTTAACCTACCTCGTGTAAGTTAACTTCATGTTAACCTACCTCATGTAAGTTAACTTCATGTTAACCTGTCTCGTGTAAGTTAACTTCATGTTAACCTACCTCGTGTAAGTTAACTTCTTGTTAGCCTACCTCGTGTAAGTTAACTTCATGTTAACCTACCTCGTGTAAGTTAACTTCATGTTAACCTACCTCGTGTAAGTTAACTTCTTGTTAACCTCTCTCGTGTAAGTTAACTTCATGTTAACCTGCCTCGTGTAAGTTAACTTCATGTTAACCTTCCTCGTGCAAGTTAACTTCATGTTAACCTACCTCGTGTAAGTTAGCATCATGTTAACCTGCCTCGTGTATGTTAACTTCATGTTAACCTACCTCGTGTAAGCTAACTTCATGTTAACCTACCTTGTGTAAGTTAACTTCATGTTAACCTACCTCGTGTATGTTAACTTCATGTTAACCTACCTCGTGTAAGTTAACATCATCTTATCCTACCTCGTGTATGTTAACTTCATGTTAACCTAACTCGTGTAAGTTAGCATCATGTTAACCTACCTCGTGTATGTTAACTTCATGTTAACCTATCTCGTGTAAATTAACTTCATGTTAACCTATCTCGTGTAAGTTAACTTCATGTTAACCTGTCTCGTGTAAGTTAACTTCATGTTAACCTACCTCGTGTATTTTAACTTCATGTTAACCTACCTCGTGTAAGTTAACATCATGTTAACCTACCTCGTGTAAGTTAACTTCATGTTAACCTACCTCGTGTATGTTAACTTTATGTTAACCTACCGTATGTAGGTTAACTTCTTTTTCATCATCTTCTTCTACAACTTCTACTTCTTGTTGATTATTAAGATTATTAATAAAAATGAAAATAATAATATAATAATAATAATAATGATAATAATAAAAATAATAATAATAATAATAATAATAATAATAATAATAATAATAATAATAATAATAATAATAATAATATAGGCAGTAGGTTGGTAGACAGCAACCACCCAGGGAAGTACTACCGTCCTGCCAGATGACTGTGAAACAGAAACCTGTAACTGTTTTGCATGATGGTAGGATTGCTGGTTTCTTTTTCTGTCTCATAAACACGCTAGATAACAGGGATATCTTGCTACTCCTACTTACACTTTGGTCACACTTCACAGACACGCACATGCATATATATATACACATCTAGGTTTTCTCCTTTTTCTAAATAGCTCTTGTTCTTCTTTATTTCTTCTATTGTCCATGGGGAAGTGGAAAAGAATCTTTCCTCCGTAAGCCATGCGTGTCGTATGAGGCGACTAAAAGGCCGGGAGCAATGGGCTAGTAACCCCTTCTCCTCTAGACATTTACTAAAAAAGAGAAGAAGAAAAACTTTATAAAACTGGTATGCTTAAATGTGCATGGATGTAGTGCGGATGACAAGAAACAGATGATTGCTGATGTTATGAATGAAAAGAAGTTGGATGTCCTGGCCCTATGCGAAACAAAGCTGAAGGGGGTAGGGGAGTTTCAGTGGGGGGAAATAAATGGGATTAAATCTGGAGTATCTGAGAGAGTTAGAGCAAAGGAAGGGGTAGCAGTAATGTTAAATGATCAGTTATGGAAGGAGAAAAGAGAATATGAATATGTAAATTCAAGAATTATGTGGATTAAAGTAAAGGTTGGATGCGAGAAGTGGGTCATAATAAGCGTGTATGCACCTGGAGAAGAGAGGAATGCAGAGGAGATAGAGAGATTTTGGGAGATGTTAAGTGAATGTATAGGAGCCTTTGAACCAAGTGAGAGAGTAATTGTGGTAGGGGACCTGAATGCTAAAGTAGGAGAAACTTTTAGAGAGGGTGTGGTAGGTAAGTTTGGGGTGCCAGGTGTAAATGATAATGGGAGCCCTTTGATTGAACTTTGTATTGAAAGGGGTTTAGTTATAGGTAATACATATTTTAAGAAAAAGAGGATAAATAAGTATACAAGATATGATGTAGGGCGAAATGACAGTAGTTTGTTGGATTATGTATTGGTAGATAAAAGACTGTTGAGTAGACTTCAGGATGTACATGTTTATAGAGGGGCCACAGATATATCAGATCACTTTCTAGTTGTAGCTACACTGAGAGTAAAAGGTAGATGGGATACAAGGAGAATAGAAGCATCAGGGAAGAGAGAGGTGAAGGTTTATAAACTAAAAGAGGAGGCAGTTAGGGTAAGATATAAACAGCTATTGGAGGATAGATGGGCTAATGAGAGCATAGGCAATGGGGTCGAAGAGGTATGGAGTAGGTTTAAAAATGTAGTGTTAGAGTGTTCAGCAGAAGTTTGTGGTTACAGGAAAGTGGGTGCGGGAGGGAAGAGGAGCGACTGGTGGAATGATGATGTAAAGAGAGTAGTAAGGGAGAAAAAGTTAGCATATGAGAAGTTTTTACAAAGTAGAAGTGATGCAAGGAGGGAAGAGTATATGGAGAAAAAGAGAGAGGTTAAGAGAGTGGTGAAGCAATGTGAAAAGAGAGCAAATGAGAGAGTGGGTGAGATGTTATCAACAAATTTTATTGAAAATAAGAAAAAGTTTTGGAGTGAGATTAACAAGTTAAGAAAGCCTAGAGAACAAATGGATTTGTCAGTTAAAAATAGGAGAGGAGAGTTATTAAATGGAGAGTTAGAGGTATTGGGAAGATGGAAGGAATATTTTGAGGAATTGTTAAATGTTGATGAAGATAGGGAAGCTGTGATTTCGTGTATAGGACAAGGAGAAATAACATCTTGTAGGAGTGAGGAAGAGCCAGTTGTGAGTGTGGGGGAAGTTCGTGAGGCAGTAGGTAAAATGAAAGGGGGTAAGGCAGCCGGGATTGATGGCATAAAGATAGAAATGTTAACAGCAGGTGGGGATATAGTTTTGGAGTGGTTGGTGCAATTATTTAATAAATGTATGGAAGAGGGTAAGGTACCTAGGGATTGGCAGAGAGCATGCATAGTTCCTTTGTATAAAGGCAAAGGGGATAAAAGAGAGTGTAAAAATTATAGGGGGATAAGTCTGCTGAGTATACCTGGTAAAGTGCATGGTAGAGTTATTATTGAAAGAATTAAGAGTAAGACGGAGAATAGGATAGCAGATGAACAAGGAGGCTTTAGGAAAGGTAGGGGGTGTGTGGACCAGGTGTTTACAGTGAAACATATAAGTGAACAGTATTTAGATAAGGCTAAAGAGGTCTTTGTGGCATTTATGGATTTAGAAAAGGCGTATGACAGGGTGGATAGGGGGGCAATGTGGCAGATGTCGCAAGTGTATGGTGTAGGAGGTAGGTTACTGAAAGCAGTGAAGAGTTTTTACGAGGATAGTGAGGCTCAAGTTAGAGTATGTAGGAAAGAGGGAAATTATTTCCAAGTAAAAGTAGGCCTTAGACAAGGATGTGTGATGTCACCGTGGCTGTTTAATATATTTATAGATGGGGTTGTAAGAGAAGTAAATGCGAGGGTCTTGGCAAGAGGCGTGGAGTTAAAAGATAAAGAATCACACACAAAGTGGGAGTTGTCACAGCTGCTCTCTGCTGATGACACTGTGCTCTTGGGAGATTCTGAAGAGAAGTTGCAGAGATTGGTGGATGAATTTGGTAGGGTGTGCAAAAGAAGAAAATTAAAGGTGAATACAGGAAAGAGTAAGGTTATGAGGATAACAAAAAGATTAGGTGATGAAAGGTTGAATATCAGATTGGAGGGAGAGAGTATGGAGGAGGTGAATGTATTCAGATATTTGGGAGTGGACGTGTCAGCGGATGGGTCTATGAAAGATGAGGTGAATCATAGAATTGATGAGGGGAAAAGAGTGAGTGGTGCACTTAGGAGTCTGTGGAGACAAAGAACTTTGTCCTTGGAGGGGAATGTATGAGAGTATAGTTTTACCAACGCTCTTATATGGGTGTGAAGCATGGGTGATGAATGTTGCAGCGAGGAGAAGGCTGGAGGCAGTGGAGATGTCATGTCTGAGAGCAATGTGTGGTGTGAATATAATGCAGAGAATTCGTAGTTTGGAAGTTAGGAGGAGGTGCGGGATTACCAAAACTGTTGTCCAGAGGGCTGAGGAAGGGTTGTTGAGGTGGTTCGGACATGTAGAGAGAATGGAGCGAAACAGAATGACTTCAAGAGTGTATCAGTCTGTAGGGGAAGGAAGGCGGGGTAGGGGACGGCCTAGGAAAGGTTGGAGGGAGGGGGTAAAGAAGGTTTTGTGTTCGAGGGGCTTGGACTTCCAGCAGGCATGCGTGAGCGTGTTTGATAGGAGTGAATGGAGACAAATGGTTTTTAATACTTGACGTGCTGTTGGAGTGTGAGCAAAGTACCATTTATGAAGGGATTCAGGGAAACCGGCAGGCCGGACTTGAGTCCTGGAGATGGGAAGTACAGTGCCTGCACTCTGAAGGAGGGGTGTTAATGTGGCAGTTTAAAAACTGTAGTGTAAAGCACCCTTCTGGCAAGACAGTGATGGAGTGAATGATTGTGAAAGTTTTTATTTTTCGGGCCACCCTGCCTTGGTGGGAATCGGCCAGTGTGATAATAAAAAATAAATAAATAATAATAATAATAATAATAATAATAATAATAATAATAATAATAATAATAATAATAATACAGTTATACGTCATTTTGATCTACGTCAAATTTGCCTTTACGTCACTTTTCTAGAGTAAATTTCAGCTCAGGGAACGTCATTACGTCACTCAGCAACGTCACCTACGCCAGTTTTTTTTTTTAAATGTATTCATTAGTCTTTAAAAAATATGATTAAAATATGTTTTTAGTGTTGTTTAAGGTTCAGCAATAGTTATGTTCTTTAGCGAGTCATTTACACTAGTTTTACAGCATTTCTCGGTTTTAAATAATTTATAAGTCATTTGTTGTGTTTACGTTAAAAACCGGGTTACGTAGGGCGTGGTATGATATTATTATTATTTATTTTTATTATTATTATTAAAGATTAGCCGGTATTTTCCCGGCCCGGGCCTTTTCCAAGTGGTGGCCCGGCCTTGGCTCCCTCTTTAGGGAGTGTCTGAGACCTAAGTCTCCCATGGGAGGAGGCACAAGTACCTCCTCATCTTTGGGACCAACTGTCCCCAGGCCTAGCCACAAGCTAGGCCTCTCTGGTCTGCCATCCCCGCCCCAAGGGGGCAAATGGGAATGACAGTCTTATGAGCTAAAGGCTCGAGCTCAGGCACCTACCCTACCCTAGAAGGGTTAGGCATGGTATCGATCCCTTATTATTATTATTATTATTAATATTATTATTATTATTATTATTATTATTATTATTATTATTATTATTATTATTATTATTATTATTATATTTATTATTATTATTATTATTATTATTATTATTATTATTATTATTATTATTATTATTATTATTATTGTCATCATTATTATTATTATTATTATTATTATTATTATTATTATTATTATTATTATTATTATTATTATGTATTCACCTACCTTCTCTCACAGTGGTAGGGTGACTAACACTCACTCCATCTCTGTCTTGCCAGAGGTGCGCCTCCGCTATAGCTCCTATGTTCTTAATGCATTAAATGGAATAATGGAATATTCGCCTTAAGTCTGTGATCCAGTTAAATATTTTCGATGAAGATTTGACGCGAGTCAGAGGAGGCATTCACAAGTCATCATAGCTATGGTAATTAGTATCCAATTTCTTCAATGAAATTGTAAATCAGGGCAGACACATCCAAAATCCAATTGACATCTTCCTCATAGAAAACACCAACTTAAAGCTAACACAGATGTTAATTCTTTCTCGGCAAGATTAATATCCTTAAAATACATCAGCACGTTAAGCTAGAAGCCACTCATGAGTTGCATTATCAAGTTATCAACGTTGAAGGATTGAAGTTAATCGACTGAGACTAAGTAATTAAGTAAGTCGGCCATGGCTGGAGCCACACACACTGCTATATTATTATTATTGCCCAGCTAGAGATATGTCTGTTAGTAGCAGTAAATTCCCTATCCTCACGACGTATGTGGCGAAAGAGTGTTTGGTTATTTATTTCCTAGCAGTGTGTTATGTCCAGAGAGAGAGAGAGAGAGAGAGAGAGAGAGAGATGTGAAGACGGAAATCACATATTTATCGTCCCATCCAAGCAGCATCCACCTTCTGGCAAGTTATCCTGATGTTGTCTGCAAATTATACCATCCAAACACAGGTACATGCAGGATTATTGCCCAAACATACTTAATTTCCCTGGGAAATCTTTGCAGCGTTAACTGGTTCCCTCTCAGCATGCCATAACTGTTTTTAACCACATGTTCGGCATCATCTGTACTTTGCTGCCTGCTGCTATAGATCTGCAGCTCATAACTGCTATTTACAGCATAACAGGTTAGTTTAATGGAACTGCACTGCAGAGGCGGATCTGCTTTGAAACTATTGAAGCCTAAACCTCAGGGCCCCTAATCCTGGCGGGGCCCGGGAAGCGACTTTTGTCCACATTGCTTAAAGATTTTGGGTCTACTGTATTTTGTAAAAATAATATTATTAATAATATTGTGAAAAATTAAATTTACTTGGATGAATCTCATTAGATACATACCAGTAAATGGTAACAAAGATAATTATTCTTTATCAAAGTTACAAAGACAAGTAGGAATTTTAGGACACCTAGGTCGAAAAAAAATGTCCCCCTTCGATACCTACTACAATCTATATCTCCACAAGTCACTCTGGACCTATATTAATTTTAAATGAAATATACATCACCAGGAATTCTGGTAAAACATTAATATAAATATATGGACTGTATATTAAATTTAAAAAATGAACACATATACATTGAAGGAGAATTTATATTAATTCCACTCACCAGTTAGTCTGGAAATTACGGTGTGTCATACACAAAACCCCCTGCCTAAAATATGAAGAAAATACTGGCCAGAATTTCAACATAGACATAACTCAGCTGTGGTAATATCCTGTTTCCATCTAATTATGGAGTCCTGTCCAGTCGCCTAATTCTCAAGTTCTGCAGGACTGCAATTCCAACAATTTCGGCTCCTATTTGAGAGGTTTTAAGCCCAATGTAACCTCTAGAGCGACGAAAATTCTTCCGATTTTCACTAACGTTTGTCTTGGTCAATTCAAAACAATGGCAACTCTCCCCCAGTGACGCTCACCAATTTCGCTGGTTCTTTATTTATTTACAAATTAATTTTTATTACCTACAATATATTCCATCAATTTACATACAAAAAAACACTGTATTTTCGGAAAATATAGAGTATTTTCCACAAATATAGTGTAATATAATGCAAAATAATAGTTACAATAAAAATTAAAGATTATTAATTAAAGTATCATATAGGCTAGCCATTGTTGGATGCGATGGAGCCCCATAACAGTTCAAGCTTCAGGGTCCTAATAATGTAGGTCCGCCACTGTTGCACCGTGTGCCTGTGCTCAGATCTGCTATGAACGCATGTGCGTGTATGAGGTGTGGCAACTTCTCGCCACGCTATGCTGCTAGTGTAATAATGTTGGTAAAATTACCGACAATATGTTAGGTAAAAGGACACGTTTTATTGTGGTAACGTTTTGCTGTCCAGAAGCTTTGTCAACCTTGACAAAGCTCCTGGAGAGCTAAACGTTGCCACAAAAAATGACACATTAGTTACACTTGTGTACGATGTCCAAACCACATTGCTGAGTCACCTGAAGCTTTATACAGCTTTCCTCTGTTTTCAAGCTACTGTAGCCTGAGGTCAGTTTTAGGATGTTTCCCTTTGTGTTACTGCTCCCCCACACGTTCTATCAATAGTAACAGGGCAGTCCAGTCTCCAGTCACATGCGTCCTAGGTCAGCCGACAACCTTCCTCAGCTCCACAATATCGACTTCTCACTTCCTAGCTCTCTGTCTAGCCAATTCTGGCGTCAGTTTGCTTCTGACTGTGTTTCTAAAACGTCACCATGAGGTCACACCACGTCACCCACAACGTCACGTCGACTACACGCCGACATTACACCATGATATCATGCTATGACGTCACACCACGATGTTACATCTCCAGTATTATTTTGCTATTACATAGTGTGAAATTTAGTATTTTTTTTCAATAATCATTGGAAAATTAGAGAGAGGATGTGTTGAAGTGCTCGGTGTTGCTCGGTCAACAGAGTACATGATTGACCAAATATCGTAGGTCACATGCTAATTCCTCTCAATCTGTGTTCCATACCACTGTTCCATAACCACATGTTCTTAAATGCCTTAGTGCTCATTTTTGCACGAAAAGGTATTTTGCTGTTAGTGCAATGTTGTAACTGTTATACCTTAGGTTTAGTTGCAGGTGAGCTAAACTTTTGTACGTGTTCCACTGTGCATTAGGTGCCTAGACTAACGTCAACACATCCTTCAGGGTTACAGATCGCATCCACTTGACCCACTGTCAGTCCTGGCATCAGATGCGTGAGTCGGCCGAGTACCCTGAACAGAGAAAGAATTATTCTCGCCTGCTCTCGTTGGCGTCACACTACTCAGAGTCATTCTCTGACCTCTGTCACCTACTGACATCACTAGAGACACCTTCGCCCAAGTCATTCCTATGGCTTACCCACCGCCAGATCGTGTCGCCACTGAATCACCGCTGCCGGCGGCACAGTCCCAGTTGAGAGCTCTCCGGGAGTGTTGCTTACTCTGTAGTCCCCAATACCAGCATGCTAAGTTCCCACGATACCTTTCTTACCATCACCACCAGGTGGTGCCACAGGTAGTGTGAACCCTGCAGTGACAAGCCCGCCGTGACGACTACTTTACTTAATTGTTACAGTCAATGACCGTATCCTATTATTCAGTTCAGTAGTTGTGATGTCTCCTGACGTATTGCGCCATCTGCAGATCCAGTCCCAGTATAGCATTTTTCTCCGGTAGATTTCCTGTTGTCAACGCAGTTTTGTAAAACATCCCCTTTTATTATCGTTGGTGTATGTATGCCTCACTCCACGCCAGTGCCCGCTTACAGGTTAGGGCGACCGTATGTAGTATACCCGTGAGATGTAACTCCTGTAGGACTTGTATTTTCTCACCATACCTCCTAGCCCATGTGCTGCAGTTTAATGGACTGAGTTCAAATTTACAGCTGGATGGGCGAGACGCTGCGTCTCTCACTCAGGACTTGAGAGGGGGGATCAGCCGGTACATTGGTCCGGGGTCTGGCTGTAAATCCCTAAAGGGGCCACATAGCCATAGACCTTTTTTTTTTTTTTTTTTTTTTTTTTAATTCCCAAAATTTTTGGATTATTTAGAAAAATAATTATGTTATTCACTTAGACTGGGGGCCTCGGCCTGCCCCCAGGGGTCCCAAAGCAGTCTTGTTCAGGATTAAATATTTCTCTTGGAGGCCCTGAACTTCCACAGTTCTCGCCTAGACCCTCGAGATGGTCGTGATCTCGCAGCCAACACTCTGCCTATACTATTATATCCAATAAACCTAAGGCTCGGCTCCAAAGAATATTATTACTCCACCAGATATGCAGCCTGGTTATAAGTAATTAAGACAGTGAGTAAGTAAAGTAAGATAGTACATGACTAAGTTAGTTACTAAGTCTGTACGTAACTAAGCAAGAAAGTAAATAAGATTTATTTATGCTTTAAGTATAATTTTTTTATTATTTTACAGTAATGAGATCACACAGATGTAATAGGAGCATAAACACATTATACAGATTTATCCGAGGATAACCCAGTCATTTCAAATTTTTTGACTTATTTCTAATTCAGAAAAAGTAGGCTCCAGTTAATTCACAGATTACAACAAAATTTTCACTTACACAGCTGACACCCAAGAAGCGTTTTATCCATTTCAAAATGCTAAAGCCGTAGGGGTATTTTAACGACTGCAGTGGGATGCAATTATCTTCGTTCCAAGGAAGCAGAGGAAAATCCCAGTTCCTTGGATCAAGAATCCCACGTCATAATCAAGGTAAAATAATGAATTATTTCGAAAAAAAAAATTATTTAGAATTTAAAAGCGGCAAAATGGCATCTACACTTTTCAGTAACAATATCAATTTTCTTCTACGTAGAATGTACTAGTATTCAAACTTTTATTTTGATTAGATTTTTCTAACTTTATCTAGTAAAAATACTAGTCTATATAAATTCAAACACCGGAAACCAATATTTTTCAATTGATCTACTAACTTTCACATAGTAATAGTTGACAAGGGTTGAAAATTTGAAGTTAGTCCGAAAAGGCATTCTGAAGTTACAAATAAACTTCACTGAGGATGTTAGGGCAAGACTAACTAGTCATCGAGGATGTTAGGGCAAGACTAACTGGTTATCGGAGATGTTAGGGCAAGACTAACTGGTCATCAAGGATGTTAGGGCAAGACTAACTGGTCATCAAAGATGTTAGGGCAAGACTAACTGGTCATAAAGGATGTTAGGGCAAGACTAACGGGCACAAAGTTTTGAAGGTTCATTTAACTAGTGCAAAAAAAAAAAAAATCTATAAAAATCTAAGTTTTCAGTATTTCTCAAATTTGTTTTTTGCTGTTCTGTTCTAACTAAATTTTTCTACAATCCTCTACGGAAAAAAAAGATTACTTTTTTAAAGGTCAAACGTAATAAAAAAAAAATCTATGAAAACTGACAAACTGACAAGCTGACCAGATGAGGAATTTCCTAATTATTACATGGGAACTAATCTATCTAATAAAAATTACCAAATTAAGCTTTACGTTGCTCAAGGAGACAACTAAGCTTTATGTTGCTCAAGGAGACAACTAAGCTTTATTTTATAAAATCCCATTTCCATTAAAAGTTTGAAACGTATTAGAAAAGGTAATTTACCATTTGGAAGAAGTTAATGGATAAATACCTTTATTGTGATTAAATGACAATCAAAATTTCACAGTACATTATATTTAAATCTGGAGGATGTTCATATCCACACTTGAATTTCACTGATGATGATTTTCATCATAATTCATAAAAAATTACATACAATATAAGGACCCATTACAATGAAGACATATATCAACACTCTTCTCAGAGACATAGAAATAATGCAGATATGATAGATACAGTATGTTAAAGTTAATGACGCGAGTTAATTAAGATGTACGTTATAAGACACTAAATATATGAGAAATTGTGTGTGACATTTATAGATCCAATCCTGAATTATTACCCACACATAATTTGGGAAGAATTCTGGGCACAACTAAAACAGACATTGCATTTCCTGCTATATTAGCTTCACCTCGGAGACAGGTGGGACTTTAGGAACAGTGGGTCACATCACTGTCGCTCCTTCGATGCCCACCTGCTCAGCTTCTCACATTAACACAATGTGAACCTTAAAATTAGGAACATATTGTTCCAGAATTATTATAATAAAAAATAAACCAGTAACACTGGTAAATTAAGTTGTGGATTATATAAGGATTTACTGACTTGACATTAAGAAGTTTGTTGGTCCACGATTTATTACATGAGTTAATAAGACAGAATATTAAGAGAGTGTGTTTATGAATGTATGATATTTACTTACCAAGTTATAATTTCGGTTATTCTAACTCCTCCCTACCTGGAGAGAGTTTACCTGGAGAGAGTTCCGGGGGTCAACGTCCCCGCGGCCCGGTCTGTGACCAGGCCTCCTTAGGTCAGTGTCCCAGGATGCGACCCACACCAGTCGACTAACACCCAGGTACCCATTTTACTGATGGGGAACATAGACAACAGGTGGAAAGAAACACGTCCAATGTTTCTACTCTGGCTGGGAATCGAACCCAGGCCCTCACCGTGTGAAGCAAGAGCGTTAACCACCAGGCCACCAGAGCCCCTAGCAGGCATGTATAATGTACATTGGCCAGTTTCAGATATTTTACCTAACTGATGAGTTGATACCTTATTCCAGGGGACGAGGATTACTGTAGATGCACACGATGAACAAATTTCATCCAAACATCATATCCAGTACTACCTTCCTCATAAGCTCTATTCTAAATACTTCCAGATACCTATGATATTCCCTCATTTCATGATACCCAGTTATTACCCATACATTCTTCGTTGGCGACGATTACACCCGATTATATTTGGTAACACTATCCATTTCATACGTTCCTGTTCTGCTATTTTACGTTACACTCCCCGGTGTGTTGGTTCTCTTATGACCTGAAACTTTTCCAAAAGTCACACAGTAAGAGAAGTAAATGCGAGGGTCTTGGCAAGAGGCGCGGAGTTAAAAGATAAAGAATCACACATAAAGTGGTTGAGGTGGTTCGGACATGTAGAGAGAATGGAGCGAAACAGAATGACTTCAAGAGTGTATCAGTCTGTAGTGGAAGGAAGGCGGGGTAGGGGTCGGCTTAGGAATGGTTGGAGGGAGGGGGTAAAGGAGGTTTTGTGTGCGAGGGGCTTGGACTTCCAGCAGGCATGCGTGAGCGAGTTTGATAGGAGTGAATGGAGACAAATGTTTTTTAATACTTGACGTGCTGTTGGAGTGTGAGCAAAGTAACATTTATGAAGGGGTTCAGGGAAACCGGCAGGCCGGACTTGAGTCCTGGAGATGGGAAGTACAGTGCCTGCACTCTGAAGGAGGGGTGTTAATGTTGCAGTTTATAAACTGTAGTGTAAAGCACCCTTCTGGCAAGACAGTGATGGAGTGAATGATGGTGAAAGTTTTTCTTTTTCGGGCCACCCTGCCTTGGTGGGAATCGGCCATTGTGTTAATAAAAAAAATATTATATTATTCAATTTTTGCACTCTTATTTCAGGAAAATTATAAACATTTTCCACAAAAAGATGTCTAACAAAGGAAGATCTCTTAGCAATAAATTAATGACAGAAAAATGAGATTTAAATTTAGCAATTGAGTTGTGGATAAAAGTAAAAAAAAAAAAAACATAATTATAATGATAGTACTACTTACTACCCATAACAGCAATAATAATAATAATAATAATAATAATAATAATAATAATAATAATAATAATAATAATAATAATTATTATTATTATTATTATTATTATTATTATTATTATTATTATTATTATTATTATTATTATTATTATTATTATTATTATTATTAATGTTGTAGTATGGGTAGGATTAGTACTATTAATTTAATTAAATTTTATATCATACTTATCTCATTTTTTGTGTTTTCTCGCTATATTCACCTTCATCTTTCTTTCCCAGCTTTGCTTGCCAAGGATTCCTGGGAAACTGCATCCCTTTGGTTACATTTCCTCGGCCAATTACTGTTTATTCACTCCTCATCTTCGTCTTCAGCTGTTTACTCTGGTTTGCTCGTCTGGGAGTGTGAGAGGGATGTGTCACCAAGTTGATACACCACTCTGAGCCGTGTACAAACACTGCTGTCGGGTCGTTCCCTCCACTATCGCTGGGAGACAGTCGCTTCTGAGCGTTCTATCAACACACCTTCTTCTGCCATATATATTTTATACGGCCGGTGATGCTTCTCACCGCACCTTCGTCTGGCTGCTTCTTCAAGTGTGTTGACTTACCTACCCACCAGGGAAAGTCTTTGACTCTCAGGAGCGGCTCTTAATCCAAGGGATTGAATTTAACCGTCCCTTTCTTGGATCGAACCTAATTGCCTACCATTCAGTCATGTGCTGTGTGACCCCCTAATTGTACTCTTTTAGCTATGCTCCTCTGAGTATACTCCCATATACCAACTTACTTTTTGTACTCATTCTTGTATTCACCAAATTGTGTTCATTTTAGAAAACAAACCTAACTGTACCTAACAAGTTATGCTAACATACATACTTAGTTATAATTACCTATTCAAAATTTCCGACCAGCCTAGTTGCACTCACCTAACTGCATCTACAAAATCGTGCTCAGTAGTTTCTGTGCTCACCTACTTTTTCACTCGTAGTTTAATCACCTAGTTGTACCCACTTAGTTGTGTACACTTAGTTGTACTCACCTACTTATGATCAAGTTGAATTCACCTAGTTGCATTCTCTTTTTTTTGTATTCATGTCGTTGTATTCACCTCAGTAATACTTTGTTACACAAATGAATTTTACCCACGTTCTCGCTAAGTTATATTCACCTATGTGAACTCAGTTGCACTCGATATATTATAATTTAATAACATGTACTTCTCTCATTGTCTACTATGCAACGAAATAAAATTTGTATATGTATTTAAGCTCAACTCTTAAGTTTTGTCTGGTAGTCTAGTGATCACCTTGAGGTGTTGATGTAGTCGTCCTCACCTGTTTGTACACCTCATCTGAATTACCTTGTTGTAAGCACGTGGTTGCTCACACTTAGGTATGCTCACCTAGTTGTTTTTACAATAGGTATACTCACATACCACAGCTGTACTCTTTGCATTCACCTAGCTGTACTCGCCTAGTTGTGCACATTAACCAAATTAACTGTACTCAGAGCCGGATTAAGATTTTGTATGTCCTGGGCTACAAGTGCTGTGAGGGGCCCTTCAGTATGCCCCTGGGCTGCAGGTGTTGTGAGGGGCCCTTCAGTATGCCCCTGGGCTGCAAGTGTTGTGAGGGGCATCTCAGTATATTCCTGGGCTACAAGTGTTGTGAGGGGCCCTTCAGTATGCCCCTGGGCTGCAGGTGTTGTGAGGGGCATCTCAGTACATTCCTGGGCTACAGATGTTGTGAGGGGCCCGTCAGCAACACTTTCAAAAGGAAAACAAGTTAAAGAAATATTATATTTATTTTTACAACGCTAACAACAATTAAAATTCAAACATTTGCTTTGTGTAATTTCTTTGAAGCAAATTTCTCCAAAACATTAGAAAATTGTAAGTTATTGAGAATATCTCTGGAGGCCCTCCAGCTGGGGGAGGCCCCAGGGATGCAGCCCCTAAAGCCCATGCCTTAATCCGGCCCCGGTATTCACCAAACTGAGTCTATGCTATTGTCTCACAACCAATGACGTGAAGGTTCAGTCCTGTGCGGTTGAAGGTGATTAAGAAATTACACTGGGTGCCCCAATTCCCCTAACACTTTGTACAGTATACGTTCGATCGTGCAAAGTTTAAACGTAAGCTAAGGTAGGATAACAGATCTCTTGTGGTTTTGCGTCTGTCTAGAAAAATGAATTTTTTCATAACGTACTTTCTAAAAATTATTATTTAAGAACCAGTGTCAAACCAGAGAATTATTTACTTGATGAGCTGAGGCTTCCATACTTGTACATCATACTTTATTATTGGCTTTACATATATAAAACATTTAATAAATGGACTCACATCCACTAATGCAGATGGCTACACGCATGTGATGTTTTGATTTTGGGTGGCTTATTCTTTGTAAAGAAAACTGTTAGCCTGAGCCGGGAAACAGAAGTAGGGTACTGAGTAAAATGTGATGAATTCCACTTTCAGATTAATATCTTTGAGAGTTTAGGTTTAGTTCGAGCAGAGCTCAAGTTACTGTTACGTGTGAATTATCATCTCCAAAGATGATAAATTGTGTACAGTGGTCTTCATGTATTTTTAAGGTGAGAGAATCGATATGATTTCCACTCTAAAGTCTTTTCCCTTTCTAATATGAGTTGCCTTCCATGTACTGGAATACGTTTGAAGTGTCATTGGCACATTATGACCTGATCACGGATGACGTTACCGCCACTTGCGGGTACTAGAACAGAAGACTCAAGAACCATGAGCTGCTAAAGATAAACGCCCTATATTTAGGGAGTGGAAAACAAAAATAATTGTCATTGATGGTGGTGTCTCCTAATACATATGAGAACGTGACAGCTATTGATCTTACGGCGAGGAAGAGGCAAGAAACATTCGTTAGCGTGAGATGTTGTAGATGATGGTGTTCTCTAACACAGATATAAGTGTGGAATTTATTGGCCCTATGGTTTAGTCCTCTCTGTTGTAGTTCGGCTTATCCCATCCTTCTCTTCCTTCTTCCTTTTCCATTTGTACTCTGCTATATATTTGAAGCTCAAGACCACTTGATTGCTAGCTCTGAGGGGCCTTTCATTAGACATGTACTCAATGTCTGAACTACTCAAGTTAAATACTTGCTGGTTCAACCTCTCCTCTCTCTCTGGTAGTATACCTAATGTGCTGATGCATGAGGTTTTCTAGTACCACCTCCATTATCATGGCCCTCCACGTTTCTGAGCCCCCATGTGGCTCCAGGTTTCCCAATTTCCTTGTGACTGAAGTCACCTACAACTAATAACTTTGATATGCCCACATGGGCCCTTCTGGCCACCTCAGCTAGTGTGAAAAATTGCTGTGTTGGTCTCATCATATTCTTGTCTCGACCTTCTGCTATTCTGTGGTGGGTTATACATCGCTGCAATCACCACTTTGCTACCCCCAGTCTGAAGTATTCCTATTATGTAATCCTTGTTTCCCCTTCTGTCTCTTTCTTCCAACTTTTCAAAACTCTACTGGTTTTTATAAGCAGTGCGACTCCTACACCCCCTCTATTCCCTGTATCTTTCCTAAGAATCTGATATCCAGTTGGAAAGATGGCATCTGTTGTCATTCCTGTGAGCTTGGTTTCCGTGAGAGCTATGATGTCTAGTGATGACTCTATGATTCTTTTCTGCCACTCCTCACACTTATTCGTTATTCCATCAGCGTTGGTGTACCATACCTTCAGTTTCCTTTCCAACATTGTATTCTGGGGGTTTGTGGGGGCTGGGGGAGTGGGTGACCTGGCAGGATGCTGTGGTAGTCTAGTGTGTAGGGTGGGGTGGGGGTTGTGAGTGTGGAGTTTAGTTTGTTTTGGGGTAACATGTTTGGATGCGGGGATCTGTGGGTGATTGTGCTTGCTGTTCCTCCTGTCTCTGGGTGTCCCCTCCTGACTCTAGCCTTGTCTCTCTTGCCCCTTTTGTCTTTGCTTCATCTCTCCTAGTTTCTACTGTTCTGTTCTCGCTCTATTGCAATCTAGGTACACCCTCTGGTATTTTGCTGATTCCTTTAGCCGTGGTTTCTGCTGCAGGATTTTGTTTCACACAGTTTCTGTCTTGAAAATCAGTTTGACTGGCCGATTTCTTTCCCCCGAGTATCCCTCCAATCTCTGAAAATTTATTAGCTTAGTCATGTCCTCCTCTTCTGTTTGTTTGATGATATTTTCACTCTCTTTTTTCTTTTTCTGCCTTCTGTCATCGTATGTCCTCCCTCTAGTTTCCTGTAGCCCATGAATAAAAATGACCTCTACCTCTCCTCTTTCCATTGCTTTTTCCTCCGCATCTCTGGGTCCCATTTAAACATAGCCATTGCTGCTTCCCATATCATTTCCTGGATCACCCAGTCGCCTGATCGTGCCACTACGGGCACGATCAGGCGACTGATCTGGATGCAGGTAGTGCCACTATGTGCCACTTACTGCTGTCCTTCTGCCCAGCAGCCATGCCACTTTCGATCCTCGACATTTCCTGGTAGCCTGATGGGGCCTCGACATAGGATTTAATTTCCTTTCTTTGGATCACCTGGTGTACCTGTTCCCAGTACCAAACCTCTTCTGCTTTTTCGCCCCATATTCAGCATTTTCAGTTCATCTAGGCTTCTTGTACTCTGCCTCCACCCTCCTCTCCATTTTCCCTATGAACTCACCTAGTTTTCTCTCCCACTCTTCCGTCCATTCTTCCTTCCCAGGCTCATTTTCTTCTGTTCCCTGGGTCTTCAACCTTCCCTTTGGGGTCCCATTTTTTTAATACACTAGTTAATGTAGTGTGTGTGTGTGTGTGTGTGTGTGTGTGTACTGTATGTGTGTTAGTGTGTAAGAGTGTGTGTATGTGTGTGTGTGTGTGTGTGTGAATGTATATATGTGTATGTAGTGTGTATGTAGTGCATGCATGTGTGTGCGTGTGTATGTGGAAATGTGTGTGCATATATGTAGTGTGTGCAAGCGTGTGTACTCACCTAATTGTGGTTGCAGGGGCCGATACTCAGCTCCTGGCCCCGCCTCTTCAATGAACGCTACTAGGTTCTCTCTCTCCCTGCTCACTGAGCTTCATCATATCTCGTCTTGAAGCTATGTATGGTTTCTGCCTCCACTACATCACTTGCTAGACTATTCCACTTCCTGACTATTCTATGACTGAAGAAATACTTCCTAATATCCCTTTGACTCAACTGAGTCTTCAACTTCCAAGTGTGACCCCTTTTTCTGAGTCCCCTCTCTGGAATATCCTGTCTCTGTCAACCTTGTCTATTCCATGCAGTATTTTGTGTGTCTTTATCATGTCTTTCCTGACCCTCCTGTCCACCAGTTTCTTCAGGCCAATTTTCCTTAACTTCTCACCGTAGGACATTCCCTTTAGCTCTGGAACTAACCTTGTCGCAAACCTTTCCACTTTCTCTAATTTCGTGACGTGCTTGGCCCAGTGTGGGTTCCAAACTGTTGCTGCATACTCCAGAATGGGGCTGACGTACACGGTGTACAATGTCTTGAACGATTCCTTAATAAGCTATCAGAACGCTATTCTCAGGTTTGCCAGGCGCCGATATGCTGCATCAGTTATCTGGTTGATATGTGCTTCCTTAGACGTGCTCGATGTTATACTCACCACAAGATCTTTCTCCTTGAGCTAAGTTTGCAGTCTTTGGCCACCTAGCCCATACTCTGTCTGCAGTCTTCTTTACCCTTCCCCGATCTTCATGACCTTGTATTTGGCGGGGTTAATTTTAAGGAGCTAGTTGCTGGACCAGGTGTCCAGCCTGTCCAGGTCTCTTTGAAGTCTTGCTTGAAACTCATCTGATTTAATTCTCCTCATTAACTTCACAACATCTGTGAACAGGGACACTTCTGAGTCTATCCCTTTCATCATGTCATTCACATATACCAAAAATAGCACTGGTCCTAGGACCGACCCCTGTGGGACCCCGCTCGTCATTGGTGCCCACTGTGATACCTCATCAAGTACCATGACTCGTTGTTGCCTCCCTGTCAGGTATTCTCCGATCCATTGAAGTGCCCTTCCCGTTATACGCACCTGATCCTCTAGTTTCTGCACTAATCTCTTGTGAAGAACTGTGTCGAAGGCTTTCTTGCATTCCAAGAAAATGGAATCAACCCACCCCTCTCTCTCTTGTCTTACTTCTCTTACTTTATCATAAAACTCCAGAAGGTTTGTGACACAGGATTTGCCTTCAATGAATCCATGCTGGTTGTCGTTTATACTTTTGTTCAGTTCCAGGTACTCCACCACTCTCCTCCTCATAATCTTCTTCATGACTTTTCGTACTATACACGTCAGTGACACAGGTCTACAGTTTATTGCCTCTTTTCTGTCTCTTTTTTCAAAATGGGAACTACATTTGCCGTCTTCCAAACCTCAGGTAGTTGCCCAGTTTCAAGGGATGTGTTGACTATTTTGGTTAGTGGCACACACAGCATTTCTGCTCCCTCTCTAAGGACCCACGGGAAGATGTTTTCCGGTCTCATAGCCTTTGAGGTATCAAGGTCACTAAACAGTTTCTTCACAACCTCCTCAGTTGTGTGTATGTCGTGTAAAACTTGTTGGTATATTCCTTGTTGGTGTCCCCTTCTGTTCTCTCTTCCCAGAGTCCTTCCTGTCTCCACTGTAAATACTTCCTTAAATTTCGTGTTGAGCTCCTTACATAGCTCTTGATCGTTTCTTGTGAGTTCTCCACCTTCTTTCCTCAGCCTTATCACCTGATCTTTGACTGTTGTCTTCCTCAAAATGTGGCTATACAGCAGTTTCGGGTCAGACCTGACTTTCGATGCTATGTCGTTTTTGCACTGTTACTGGGCCTCCCTCCGTATCTGTGCATACTCGTTTCTGGCTCATCGATTAATCTCCATATTTTCCTGGGTTCTTTGCCTTCTGTACCTTTTCCATTCTCTAGTGCACTTAGTTTTTGGCCTCCCTACACCTTAGGGTACACCAAGGACTCGCTCTTGTCTTCCCATTATTTCTGTTGCCCTGGGAAGAAACCTTTCCTCTCCCTCCTTGCATTTTGTTGTTACATATTCCATCAATTCGTTTACTGACTTTCCTACCAGTTCTCTGTCCCATTGAACCTTCTGCAGGAAGTTCCTCTTTCCTGTGTCATCCCCCCTTTTACAGTTTCGCTTTTCCCATTCGACTCCTGTTACTCTCTGCACTTGTAACTCTACTATATAATAAAAACTCATATGTCATGTCCTCAATGTCTGAACTGCTCAGGGTGAACAAAAGGTTCAGTATTGCTGGTTCATCCTCCTCTCTCTCTCTCTGGTAGTGTCCCTGACATGTTGATGCATGAGATTTTCCAGTGTCACATCCATCATCTTGGCTCTTCATGTTTCGGGACCCTTATGTGACTCCAGGTTTTTCAAGTCGACCTCCCTGTGGTTGAAATCACTCGAGTGAGCTCTTCTTGCCACCTCAGCCAGTGTGTCCACCATCGCTCTGTTGTTCTCTTCATATTCCTCTCTTGAACTCCTGAAGTTTTGTGGTGGGTTATACATTATTGCAATGACTACCTTATGTTCCCCAGACTGAATTGTACCTACTATGTAGTCCCTTTCTCTCAATCTCGCCCATGTCTTCCATTTCCTCAAATCCCCATTGGTTTATTATGAGCAGTGCAATCCCTCCTCCCCGTCTGCTCCTACTATCTTTCCTCAGGATCTGATAACCCAGTGGGAAGATTGCATCTGTTAGTGTCTCAGTGAGTTTCGTTTAAGTGACTGCCTTGATATCTGGTGACTTCTCATTGATTCTTTCATGTCACTCCTCATATTTATTTGTTATTCCATCTGTGTTCATGTACCAAATCTTCAGTTACTTTTCTATCACTGTGGTCCTGGGAGAATACTGGAGCTGGGGAGCAGAAGCACTGGAGGGGGCCTACAGGGGGTTGCAGTGTGGGTGGGGTTTGTGATGAGGGGGTGGGGGCAGAGTGCCCATAGTGGATTGCTGTAGGGGTGTGGATTGTGACATTGGGGGTGGGGACAGAGGGAATAAATAGTGTGTGTGTTTTGGTTTACCTTGTTTAGTTGTGTTGAGGTTGTTGTGGTTGGAGTCCTTTTGCAGGTGTTTCCGGAGGGTGTGTTTGCCCTTCCACCTGGGTCTGGGTTCTGTAGATCTTCATCATTGCCTCTCGTTCCTCCTTTCGTCTTTGTACCTTCTCTTTCAGTATCATCCATTCTTCTTGTGTTCTGTTATGATCTGGTATTCTGGTTTGTCCCCAATCGTGCTTTCTGCTGCAGAATCCTGGTTTGAGCTGATTCTGCCTTGAAAATTACTTTGACAGGCCGTTTCCTTCCACTCAAAAACCACCCAGTTCTCCAAAAAATTTTCACCTGGGTCATATTGCCCTCACCTATTGCTTTCATGATACCTTCAGTCGCTTTTTTCTCCTGTTTTCTTTCATGATAGGTTTCCCCTTCGACTTCTTGGAGCCCATAGACGGAAATGACCTCTCCCTTTCCTCCACCCACTGTATCTTCCTTTGCATCTTCTGAGATGTATTAGTTCCTTCCATTGAAACGTTTCTTCCTTCAGTCCCTGCCCTTGATGAAGCCCTTATGCTCAGTTAACTGTCTTTTCTGGTCAGCTGTTCCTTAATAATGCAGTTGTCTGTTAGTGTCTCGGCATATGGCATAGCTCCTTCATTGTCATCAGACCTCTCTGATAGGGCCTTCATATATGGCATAGAGCTCCTTTTCTCGCTACAGTCTCCTTGTCTTTGACTGATATAGGACTTCCTGATGTTATGTCTGTACTGTCATTTGTTTCTTTAATCTGTTTCAGGTTTTTTAGTTCCTCTTCTAAGCACTGTATCCTAGCTTCTGCTGATAAGACTTGTAGCCCCCACTTCCTGCTCTCTTCAGCTATCGTCTCCTCCATTTTCTTGCCAAGCTCTTTTAGCTTCCTTCCCCAATCTTCCTCCCTTTTTAGAGCTCTAACTCACAATCTTCCCTCCCAGGTTTATCCACCAGACCCCTGGTTCTCTGTCCTCTTGGGTAACCCATTTTCTTTTTACAATAGAAAGAGGCTTATGTATTTTACCACAGAAAGAAGCTTACGTATTTTACCACAGAAAGAAGCTTATGTATTTTACCACAGAAAGAAGCTTATGTATTTTACCACAGAAAGAAGCTTATGTATTTTCAGAGTGAGTGTGTGTATATGAAGATGGGTGTTTATTGTAGGGAGGAAAAAGGGGGGAAGGTAGGGAGGGAGGAGGATATGAAGTGCGGGGGGTGCTTGGGTGTGTTTGTGCATGTGTGTGACTGTGTGTGTGCGTTCGTGTGTGTGCGTGTGGAAGTGGCAGAGGGGGAGAGAGATGGGGGAAGGACAGGGCATGCAAGGAGAGGGGAAAAGGATGAGAAGAGAAAGGCTATAGGGGAGGGAGGGGGAGGAATATGAGTGATAGGTGAAGAGTAAGAGGAGAGGTAGGGAGAGGGAAACAGAGAGAGAAAGAGAGAGAGAGAGAGAGAGAGAGAGAGAGAGAGAGAGAGAGAGAGAGAGAGAGAGAGAGAGAGAGAGAGAGAGAGAGAGAGAGAGAATGGAAGGTGGGAGAGTAAAAGGGAGGGTGGGAGGAGAGCAGGGAGGAGAGAGAGAGAGGAGAGAGAAGGAGAGAGAGGGAGGAGAGAGAGTGTGGGTTAGTGCCTGGGTTGTCGGATGGGTTGGGGTTGGTGTGAGGTGGGGTGGGGTGAATGGCTAGGGGGAGAGGAGGGGGAGGGAGGAGGAGAAGGAGGAAAAGGAAGATGAATGGAAGATGAGGAGGAAGACAGAGAGGGAAGGGGGTAGATGGACAGCTAGGTAGAGAGAGTGAGAGAAGGATTGTGTTGCAGTCACTATTTCCAGTGCCCTCTATGTATGCATGTGTGTGTGTGTGTGTGTCTGTCTGTCTATGTCTGTCTGAGTATATGTGTGTGTGTATGTGTGTATGTACTCACCTAGTATTAGTGTGTATGTGTGTATGTGTGTATGTGTATGTGTGTGTGTGTGTGTGTATATATATATGTGTGTGTGTGTGTGTGTGTGTGTGTGTGTGTGTGTGTGTTTTGGTTGTGGCTGTTTAGTATGAGTCCTACCTTAATTTAGTGTGTATGTGTGTTTTGTGTGTGTGTGTGTGTTTTGTTGAGAAATGATTTATCAGCTAAGGTTAAAGATTAAATATAGGGAGTACTTAGCTAATAAGACATCTATTTTCCACACAGCCGCCCCTGCAGACGAGGTCTTGAGAAGTTGTTGAAGTCACTTCTCAATGGGCTGTTTTAGATTATATTATGATAATAATAATTTACCTCTAGGGGGTGTTATGTCAGCATATATCAGACACTGATGGCTGATGACACTTACTTGTGTGGACTCAAAGGTCAACTTATCACCAGGGTTTATGATAAGTGACTAACTCGTAACTTATACTCAACTGCGCAGTCAATAGTAGTACATCACGAGTTAGAACACTTACCTGGGTATATGTATCTGACCCGTAATTATGCCCGGATATCCGATGTGTTAATTGAAGAATAGTGTTCTTTGAAGAATGTCGCACTACACTCGTTGTTACACTGCTCATCAATAATTGTTCACACCATATCACTAAAGAATTTAATCACACTTCTCTGCAAGTGTTTATCGTGTTTTGTGGGACACTTTGTTCACACTAACACATGGATCAGTGTTCTTTGTTGGTTATCCTGGCATCAGTGTGACTCCCAGCAGGGTGAAAAGTAATCTAACCTCACAGCGTCCTACACCGCTGCAATGCCCCTAGAACATAAAGGAAAAGCTGACCTAGTACTTTTGCTTCCTTGCCAAACTTTCTCCATGAAGCAAAGCAGAATGCTTGATTCTTGCTGTCTTAAGCATAGACAACGATGTACACTATCTTTACCATGGTAATAAAGTGGGAGCAGGATTTTCCTTAATTGTCCTGCTAAGGTAAGAGATGGACTGTCTCTTATTAAACTACACTTTGCAACACTGGACTCTTGCAAGGAGCGACTGTCACTTGACCACATCGCATACTCGTACTGCATCTGGGATCAATCACTTGCTGTAGAAGTAAACAAGATGTTTGCCCCTTCTGAGAGGGCTGGGCCCCTCAGGGCTGAAAAGGGCTGAAAAAGGCTCAAGGGGCTCATACCCCCCTCCTGGAGAAAATTTCTCCACTCTGGAGGGCGGCAGAGGTTCGCTGCAAGTGAACTGTTCATTACTTAACATTTGATTTTCTCACTCGCCACCACTGCTGCTTGTCTTTTCTGAACAGCTTTAGTCTGTGTGGTTTCTGGAGAATCACTAATTTTGTTTTCAACACTGTGTAATTCTAACGGCACTAGTTTATTTATTGTCTGCTTATTCACTACACCTTTGCTCAAAACATCAACTGTCCTGATGATTCCATTTGCATCAGGATATATGGTTACAATTTTTCCAAGTGGTCATTGGGACCTCGGACCATCATTGTCAATAATCACTATGTCACCAGTTCTTATGGACTTATGATTTTCAGGAACACCAGCTCCATAGAAGTGTTCTCTCAAAGAGGTGAGATAGGCTAATCGTTAAATTTTCTCCCAACGTCTCAGTTGCTCAGGTTCGAAATAAGTAGGATCCTCTATGATTTCTTTATCATTCATGGGAGGAACAGGTTCGAGCCTTCTGCCATGGAGTAAATGAGATGGACTTAACACTTCTAAATTGTCCAGATCATCGGTAACATAAGTTAGAGGTCTGTTATTGACTCTATTTTCTATTTCAGTCACAACTGTACGGAATTCTTCTAAGTCGATTCTCTGACGATGAAGAGTCTTCCTTAAACAACGTTTTACAATGCCGATCATTATTTCATAAAATCCGCCGTGCCATGGAGATTTAGGAGGAAAGTATCTCCAACGAAAACTGCGTTGATTCAGCATCTGTTGTACTTCTGGCTGATCAAAGATCTTGCTTATATAAGCAGCACCAGCAACAAAGTTCGTTGCATTATCTGAAATCATCAGTCTGGGACATGCCCTTCGGGCTGCAAACCTTCTGAATAATTTGATAAAGGTTTCGGAAGACATGTCAGTGGCTACTTCTAGATGTACTGCTCTAGTTGTAGCACAAGTGAACAAACAGATGTACACCTTGATGGGAACTTTGTCAACTGTTTTGGTTAAAATTATTGGTCCAGTGTAATCTACACCTGTCACCTCAAATGGAGTGCCAAGACAAACTCTTTCAGAGGGATATGGAGGTGGACCTGGATACTGACATACTCGCATATCGTAGTGACGACAAGTAATACAGTCCTTTAATTGTTTTTACACACTTTGTCGACCTTGGGGTATCCAGTAGGATTGTCGTATATGACAAAGTGTGTCAGCTACCCCACCATGTAACACGTTACTGTGGGCGTTTTGAACAATCAGTTTTGTTAGTCAATGATTCTTGGGGATCAATATTGGATGTATGGCTTCTTTAGGTAGTGAAGAATTATGAATTCTTCCTCGACATCTTATAATCTTTACTGAGTCGAGATAAAGTCCTAAAGAATTAATCATAACAGGTTTCTTTGGGGATTTATTTTTTGTTTCCAGAAATTTATATTCTGTTGAGAAAACATCTTTCTGTATTAGTTTCACCCAGTATTTAATGGGTTCAAGATATTCATAATTAGATTTTATTCCTTTAATTAATGAATTTAAAGACAAGAGCTGTAACTCTTAAGAGTTTACCAAAAGATGAGTATTTAGTTCCATCAGTGACTATTTCTGTTGTGTCTGCATTATTTACACAACTTATTTCTGCTGTGTTCAAGCAGACTGTTTCTTCTGGCATAATGTGAGCTTTTTGTTGAGGCCAGTTATTTTCATTAGAGAGCCAGTTCGGTCCGTGGAGCCATAATTTACTATCCACAAATTTCTTGAGTGGGACACCACGTGACAACATATCAGCTGGATTCTCTTGGGTAGAGACGTGGAGAAAGAGATAATCTCTCTGCATCTCTTTTACTTCTGCTACTCTGTTCTGTACATAGACCAACTTACTCTTATTATTTCTTAACCACTGGAGAACTGCTTCATTATCACTCCAGATTACGTTTTTTTTCCAATACTGAGATGATCAAGTACTTTGTTGAGATAGACAGTTAATTTTGTACCTACATAGAGTGCTGTCAGTTCCAATTATGGTACTGTTCTGACCTTCAAGGGTGCTACCCTGGCCTTTGAGGTAATTAGTGTACTTCCTTCAGCATTACTTATGTAAGCTACAGCGCCATAACCTCTGGTTGACACATCACAGAACACATGTAATGTGTTCTGTGATCTATTTGTCTTGATCTATTTGTCTGGGAAATTTAATTTGATGAAGTTGTTTAAACTCCTTGGATATTTCATCCCATGCTTGACTCATTTCTAGAGGCAATTCTCATCCCATCCAATTTTGAGCTTCCATGTATCTTGCATAAGTATTTTACCTTTTATGGTAATTGGTGAGACGAGTCCTAGAGGATCAAAATATTGTGATACCTCTGACAGTAAACTACGTTTAGTGAGTGTACTACATGATTTATTGTTTATCATTCTGAGACTCAAAGTATCTTCCTGTGTGTTCCAGTTAAGTCCCAGCATATTGTTGCAATCAGGAATTTCAGCTTCAGGGAAATCTTCTTTGATAAGTTCCCTTAATTGCTTTGAATTAGTATTCCACATCCTTAGAGGCATATCTGCTTCTTTCATCTCCTTGTTAGCTTCTCTGTATAAGGATTTCAAATCCTCCTCTTTATTCACAGTACCTTGAAGATTGTCCACATAGAAACTTTTCTTTAAGATTTCTTTGAAGGGACTTTCGGATTTCTTCAAATGTGTGTTTAGAGTAGCTTCTAGTAAGAATGGAGAGGATGTTGCACCAAATAATACTGATTTGAAACGATAAGTTTTCACAGGACTTTGAGGATCATGTGGATTTTCAGGCCACAAGAATCGAGTATAATCTCTATCTATTTCTTGTAGTCCTACTCTTAAGAAAGCTTTGGAAATATCAGCCGTGTAGGCATATGGATTTGTGCGAAATTTCGTAAGTACGACTCCAAGCTTCTCAGTTAGTGATGGTCCGGTCATCATTCAGTCATTAAGACTTGCTACATCTTTATTAGCACGTGCGCTGCAATTGTATACAACACGCAGTGGAGTGGTTTCAGAATCCTTTCTGACTCCATGGAGCTGGAGATAATGAACTTCTGTCTTCAACTTATATTCGACTACTTCCTCAATGAATTTATTGTCCATCTGTTCGCATAGCTACGCATAGATGAGTTTGGGAGCGAGTGTGAAAAGGATTTAGCTGGTAAGGTAGGAATGGTCACCAGCAGTGATAGTGGCAAGTGGTTCACAGTTCAGGAAGAAGGAAGATGAGGAGAGTTAATAGAGAAGATGTGAAGGTAGGAAATCGATTCTCTGTTCTCCAAGATGAGTGTACTTTAGTGGTTAGTGAGGTTGAAGGTACCACTGATTCCCCTGCTAATCAAGGTAAGAATATTTTAATAGTAGGCGATTCTCAGGTAAGATATATGGACCGTGCATTTTGTAACAGAGACAGAAAGGTCAGACAGAGAGCGTGTCTTCCTGGAGCTGGTGTTGGCGACATAGTCAGAAGGTTGAAATCTGGGAATGGACAGCTGACGGATAATGAACTGGAAATGTGTTCCTTATTTAATGACTATTTTTTGTCAGTTTTTACACAGGAAGATGTAAATGAGATTCCAGTAATTAACAATTATTTAGTTCCTGATGAATTTAACTTAACTAATATTACTGTCACGAGGGACTTGGTTATTAAACAGATAGACAAACTGAAACAAAATAAGTCCCCGGGACCCGATGAGTTGTTTTCAAGGGTACTTAAGGAATGCAAGATGGAGCTTAGTCAGCCATTAACGAGTGTATTCAATGCGTCCATCGTTACCAGTGTTGTGCCAGAGATGTGGAAGATGGCTAATGTGGTTCCTATATTCAAATCAGGGGATAAGTCCACTCCTTCAAATTACCGTCCAATAAGCCTGACATCTATAGTGGGCAAGTTATTAGAATCAATTATAGCTGACATTATCAGAAGTCACCTTGAAGAGCATAACTTGATAAATGAATCTCAGCATGGATTCACGAGAGGTCGTTCCTGCCTGACAAACTTACTGACGTTCTTCAATAGAACATTTGAGGCAGTTGACAGTGATAAGGAATATGATATTGTTTATTTGGATTTTAGTAAAGCCTTCGACAGAGTACCTCACAAGAGACTCTTAAGAAAAGTGGCAGCTCATGGTATAGGAGGTAAAGTTCTAGCATGGATTGAGGCATGGCTTACCAATAGAAAGCAGAGAGTTGTTAGGTAAGACACATATGCAACAGTTAGGTATCTTTATTTCGAAACGTTTCGCCTACACAGTAGGCTTCCTCAGTCGAGTACAGAAAAGTTGATAGAAGCAGAAGATACTTGAAGACGATGTAATCAGTCCATCACCCTTAAAGTTTTGAGGTGGTCAGTCCCTCAGTCTGGAGAAGAGCATTGTTCCGTTGTCTGAAACAATATGAAGTTGAAGTGACAGAATCGGGCCTTATATAGTGCCAGGAGGTGAGACGTAGGTTGATTTGGGAGGGCAGGTCCTTCTCAAACCCAGCCGTTCTCACTAGTAGAGGTTGTCGAAGTAGATGGTCTGTACCAAGATACCCTTGTGTTGCAGTGTCTGACAGAATGAACATTAAAATGGTATAAAATACCGACAGATTGTTAGGTAAGACACATATGCAACAGTTAGGTATCTTTATTTCGAAACGTTTCGCCTACACAGTAGGCTTCTTCAGTCGAGTACAGAAAAGTTGATAGAAGCAGAAGATACTTGAAGACGATGTAATCAGTCCATCACCCTTAAAGTTTTGAGGTGGTCAGTCCCTCAGTCTGGAGAAGAGCATTGTTCCGTTGTCTGAAACAATATGAAGTTGAAGTGACAGAATCGGGCCTTATATAGTGCCAGGAGGTGAGACGTAGGCTGGGTTTGAGAAGGACCTGCCCTCCCAAATCAACCTACGTCTCACCTCCTGGCACTATATAAGGCCCGATTCTGTCACTTCAACTTCATATTGTTTCAGACAACGGAACAATGCTCTTCTCCAGACTGAGGGACTGACCACCTCAAAACTTTAAGGGTGATGGACTGATTACATCGTCTTCAAGTATCTTCTGCTTCTATCAACTTTTCTGTACTCGACTGAAGAAGCCTACTGTGTAGGCGAAACGTTTCGAAATAAAGATACCTAACTGTTGCATATGTGTCTTACCTAACAATCTGTCGGTATTTTATACCATTTTAATGTTCATTCTGTCAGACACTGCAACACAAGGGTATCTTGGTACAGACCATCTACTTCGACAACCTCTACTAGTGAGAACGGCTGGGTTTGAGAAGGACCTGCCCTCCCAAATCAACCTACGTCTCACCTCCTGGCACTATATAAGGCCCGATTCTGTCACTTCAACTTCATATTGTTTCAGACAACGGAACAATGCTCTTCTCCAGACTGAGGGACTGACCACCTCAAAACTTTAAGGGTGATGGACTGATTACATCGTCTTCAAGTATCTTCTGCTTCTATCAACTTTTCTGTACTCGACTGAAGAAGCCTACTGTGTAGGCGAAACGTTTCGAAATAAAGATACCTAACTGTTGCATATGTGTCTTACCTAACAATCTGTCGGTATTTTATACCATTTTAATGTTCAAGCAGAGAGTTACCATTAATGGAGTGAAATCTGAATGGGGATTAGTCACTAGTGGCGTTCCACAAGGATCAGTTTTAGGCCCTCTCTTGTTCATAATTTACATTAATGACCTTGATGAAGGGATTACTAGTGACATGAGTAAGTTTGCTGATGATACAAAGATAGGCCGTATAATTCACTCTGAGGAGGATATCAATGAACTCCAGGACGATTTGAACAAATTAATGTCTTGGTCTGAGAAATGGCAGATGAAGTTTAATGTGGATAAGTGTAAGGTAAACATCAAAATGGTATACAATACCGACAGGTTGTTAGGTAAGACACATATGCAACAGTTAGACAACTTTATTCCGAAACGTTTCGCCTACACAGTAGGCTTCTTCAGTCGAATACAGAAAGTAGGCAGGAGCAGTAGAGATGTGAAGACGATGTAATCAGTCCATCACCCTTAAAGTCGTAGAATTTGAGGTTGTCAGTCCCTCGGCCTGGAGAAGTTCAGTTCCATAGTCAGGAACTGACTATGGAACTGAACTTCTCCAGGCCGAGGGACTGACAACCTCAAATTCTACGACTTTAAGGGTGATGGACTGATTACATCGTCTTCACATCTCTACTGCTCCTGCCTACTTTCTGTATTCGACTGAAGAAGCCTACTGTGTAGGCGAAACGTTTCGGAATAAAGATGTCTAACTGTTGCATATGTGTCTTACCTAACAAGTGTAAGGTACTTGCCCTTGGTAATGAAAATAACCCTCGAAGCTATAATCTAGGTGAAGTAGAGCTTGGTCATACAGAATGTGAAAAAGACTTGGGAGTCATGGTAAGCAGAAATCTAAAGCCAAGACAGCAGTGCCTCAGTGTGCGCAACAAGGCCAACAGATTACTTGGATTTATCTCAAGAAGTATAAGTAACAGAAGTCCAAAAGTTATTTTACAGCTCTATACATCACTAGTGAGGCCTCATTTAGATTATGCTGCTCAGTTTTGGTCCCCTTACTACAGGATGGACATAGACTCATTAGAGAACATACAGAGAAGAATGACTAAAATGATTTACTGTGTAAGGAACCTCCCGTATGAAGATAGACTTAAAGCCTTAAATCTCCACTCTCTGGAGAGGCGTAGAATGAGGGGAGATATCATTGAAGTGTATAAGTGGATGACGGGCATAAACAAGGGAGACATTAATAAAGTACTGAGGGTGTCGAACCAGGTAAGAACCAGGAATAATGGATTTAAGTTGGATAAATTTAGATTTAGAAAGGACATAGGTAAGTACTGGTTTTCTAACAGAGTTGTAGATGCGTGGAACAGTCTTCCCAGTGGGGTGATAGAGGCTAGGACCTTGGGTAGCTTTAAGAAGAGACTGGACAAATATATGAGTGGGAGGGGCGGGGTTTGATTGGTGTTGGGGGGTGCGGGAGTTGTTTCTTGAGTAGCTTTAGGTAGATGTCGTTTTGATAAGGACCTGCCTCGTATGGGCCAGTAGGCCTTCTGCAGTGTTCCTACATTCTTATGTTCTTATGTTCTTATGTAATGGGAACAAGCCCATTATCTGTCTTAGTGCTGGGGGTAATGACGTTGGGAAGCCAGGAGAGAGGAGCTGCTGGATAAGTACAGGTCATAGAAGAAGTTAGGTCTAAGGGAGGGATCCCAGTCATATGTAGCATCTTGCCTAGAAAGGGAGTGGGCAATGAATGGATGTCTAGGGCAATTGGTATAAATCGCTGGCTAGACAGGTACTGCAAGGAACTTGCAATCCCATTCATTGATAACTGGGACCTTTTCTTTGGCAAACGTGATATGTATGCAAGGGATGGGGTTCATCTCTCTGAGGATGGAGTGGTTGCATTAGCCAATTCAATTGAGATGGTAATTGATGACTTGTCTAGGAATTTAAACTGATAGATTATAGAGGTATGGGTGTTTGTGGGAAACAATCAGGCTGCAGCATTAGAGTTAAAAACAACAGTTATTACCGGGATACCTCAGGGATATGTTTAAAAGACAATATTCAAAATAAAGTTGCTAGTAATGGCAAATCAATTGATCAACAAACAAAGAAGGATAGTAGAGGGCAACGAGTGACTAGCTCCCTTAAGGTTTACTATACAAATAGTAGGAGTCTAAGAAATAAGATAGATGAGCTAAAATTACTTGCAAGTGTAGGTAATATAGATATTATTGGTATAACAGAGACCTGGTTCAACATGAAAGATAGAGAAATGCCTTCTGAATGCAACATACAGGGTTATAAACTATTCCACACTGATAGGGTCAACAGGAAGGGTGGTGGTGTGGCGATGTATTTCAGAGAAAATTTAAATTGTTGTCTTAGACATGATATAAGATTAGAAACATCAAACACAGAATCGGTTTGGTTTCAGTTTCTCGAGGGTCGTGACAAATTAATTTTGGGTGTGATTTATAGGCCCCCAAACCTTGATAGGGAGTGCAGTAAGCTGTTATGGGACGAAATTCATGAGGCATCTAGATATGAAAATGTTGTGATAATGGGAGATTTTAACTTTAGACAAATTGATTGGAACAATATGACAGGAAATCTTGAATCTAGTGACTTTCTTGATACGGTTCAGGATTGCTTTTTAGAACAGGTTGTGACAGAACCAACTAGAGGAAACAATCTGCTTGACTTGGTTCTTGCCAACAAAGATTCACTAATTAATAATCTTGAGGTTAATGATGAGCTAGGGGAAAGTGATCACAAATCACTTAGTTTCAATATATCATGGAATTACCCAGATAACTGCAATCAAATCTCTGTCCCAGATTTTCGCTTGGCCGACTTCATGGGACTGAAAAATTACTTGGGTGGTCTAAATTGGGATGTCCTAACTATGGGTCAGGTAGGTGATCTTGGTTGCCAATATGACGTTTTTCAGAGCATAGTTTTAGCTGCCCAGACAACTTTTGTTCCGAGTAGGGAAATTAGATCTAACAAAAATGATCCCAAATGGATGAACAATAGATTAAAACATCTCACTGGTCAAAAGAGAGGCATGTATAGGCGTATCAAAACAGGGGATGGGCAGTTAAGAAATCAATATATTCAGTTAAAGAAAGAAATAAAGAAAGGAATAAGAAAAGCAAAGAGATTATGAGGCTAAGGTCGCAAGGGTTTCAAAGACTAACCCAAAAGGGTTCTTTCAGGTATACAGAAGTAAGATTAGGGACAAGATTGGCCCACTTAAGAGTAACACTGGTCAGATCACTGGCAGTGATAAGGATATGTGTGAAATTCTCAATACCTACTTCCTCTCAGTTTTCACCCAGGAAAATACTAGCGATATTCCTGAAATAATAGATTACGTAGAACAGGATGATAATAAACTATGTACGATTGCGGTAACTAGTGACATGGTCCTCAGACAAATAGAGAAACTAAAACCTAACAAATCCCCAGGTCCTGATGAACTGTTTGCAAGGGTGTTAAAGGAATGTAAAGAGGAACTTAGCATACCTTTGGCTAATCTTTTTAACATATCACTACAAACTGGCATAGTGCCTGATAAGTGGAAAATGGCAAATGTAATACCTATTTAAAAGGCAGATGACAGGTCCTTGGCTTCGAACTATAGACCAATAAGCCTAACCTCCATAGTGGGAAAATTTATGGAATCAATAATTGCCGAAGCAATTCGTAGCCATCTTGACAGGCACAGATTGATTAATGATTCTCAACACTGTTTTACAAAGGTGCGTTCCTGTCTTACGAATTTACTAACTTTTTTCACTAAGGTGTTTGAGGAGGTAGATCATGGTAATGAATATGATATTGTGTATATGGACTTCAGTAAGGCTTTCGATAGAGTTCCACACCAGAGGCTATTGAGGAAACTTAAGGCACACGGAATAGGATGAGAAATTTTTTCCTGGGTGAAGGCATGGCTGACAAATAGACAGCAGAGAGTTTGCATAAATGGGGAGAAATCAGAATGGGGGCACGTCACAAGCGGTGTTCCTCAGGGGTCAGTGTTGGGCCCGTTGTTGTTCACAATTTACATAAACGACATAGATGAGGGAATAAATAGCGACATAAGCAAATTTGCTGATGACACCAAAATAGGCCGTCCAATTCATTCCAATGATGACATTAGAGCACTCCATGATGATTTGAATAGACTGACGCAATGATCGGAGAAGTGGCAGATGCAGTTTAATATTGACAAATGCAAAGTTCTAAATGTTGGACAGTTAAATAACCATGCAACATATAAACTAAATAATGTAGATCTTAATACTACCGATTGCAAAAAGGATTTAGGAGTTCTGGTTAGCAGTAACCTAAAACCAAGACAACAGTGCATTAGTGTCCGCAATAAAGCTAACAGAATTCTTGGCTTCATATCTAGAAGTATAAATAATAGAAGTCCTCAGGTTGTTCTTCAACTCCATATATCCTTGGTTAGGCCTCATTTAGGCTATGCTGCTCAGTTCTGGTCACCGTATTACAGAATGGACATAAATGCTCTGGAAAACGTACAAAGGAGGATGACGAAGATGATCCCATGTATCAGAAATCTTCCCTATGAGGATAGACTGAAGGCCCTGAATCTGCACTCTTTCGAAAGGCATAGAATTAGGGGAGATATGATCGAGGTGTATAAATGGAAAACAGGAATAAATGAAGGGAATGTAAATAGTGTGCTGAAAATTTCCAGCCAAGACAGGACTCGCAGCAACGGCTTCAAGTTGGAAAAATTCAGATTCAGGAATTATATAGGAAAGCACTGGTTTGGTAATAGAGTTGTGGATGAGTGGAACAAGCTCCCGAGTACAGTTATTGAGGCTAAAACGTTTTGCAGTTTTAAAAATAGGTTAGATAAATACATGAGTGGGTGTGGGTGGGTGTGAGTTGGACCTGACTACCTTGTGCTGCTGGGTCTGGTACAGTGCTCCATCCGAGTGGGGATGACCAGAGAGGCGTAGAATGAGGGGAGATATCATTGAAGTGTATAAGTGGATGACGGGCATAAACAAGGGAGACATTAATAAAGTACTGAGGGTGTCGAACCAGGTAAGAACCAGGAATAATGGATTTAAGTTAGATAAATTTAGATTTAGAAAGGACATAGGTAAGTACTGGTTTTCTAACAGAGTTGTAGATGCGTGGAACAGTCTTCCCAGTGGGGTGATAGAGGCTAGGACCTTGGGTAGCTTTAAGAAGAGACTGGACAAACATATGAGTGGGAGGGGCTGGGTTTGATTGGTGTCAAGGGGTACGGGAGTTATTTCTTGAGTAGCTTTAGGTAGATGTCGTTTTGATAAGGACCTGCCTCGTATGGGCCAGTAGGCCTTCTGCAGTGTTCCTACATTCTTATGTTCTTATGTTCTTATAATCCGGGGGGTGGGTCATTGGTCTAATCCGGGGGGGGACATGGACTTGCTCCGCATGGGTCAGTAGGTCTGTTGCAGTGTTCCTTCCATCTTATGTTCTAATGTTCTTGTATGATATTATCATAGACAGTCAGTAGCTCTGGATTCTTCCGGAACTCATGTATTTGTGCTTTCATTTGTGCTTTCAAAGCCATGCGATAATTGCTAGGCAGATGTGGTGGATTTAATTTCCATGGTATCCTAACCCAATACTGTCCATCTTTATATTTGACAGTGTCCAAATATTGGTTATAAGTCTGAGACTCTTGTGGGTTTGGTTTATTTACATCAATACCTGTCGCATTTAAATCTCACAACTTATCAACTGGTTCATTCATTTCTTCCAGTAATGATAATTTTTGCTGTGGTACATGATCAGCGGTTATTCTTGTAACTAGTACATTTTCCACTGAATCAATATCAGCTTCTTTCCAACTTTGAGAGGGAATGGGACCACATATCATGTGGCCTCCTGCTGTTTTCAGCAAGTGAACATCATGTTTACTTACTATATTTTGCACAAAACAGTGATAATAATCACTTCCAATGGTTAAATCAATTGGACTAATAGTGTCCGTCTGTATGTTAAGATAGGCTAACTTGACCTTAGCTGCTTTCAGTGCTGTAACTGTTTCTTTTAATCCCTGGATCTGCACAGACTTAGGCAAATCATCTACTACCACAGCTTCTACTGTCTTTTTTCTGTTTCCTAGACCAACAGTGATTCTGACTAGGTCATATGTCTGTTTACCAGAAATATGACCAGCTATATCTAACTGTACTTTAACATAGGGTTTTTATTCAGTTTCTGCAACACTGTTCTTCTTATGAAGGACCTTTGTGAGCCTTGATCAAATAATGTTAGCACATTTGTTTTGTATAATTTATTAGATAACTCAACTCGAGCTATCGGGAGAGCAGTTGCTTTAAACTTATCTCTCACATTTAATGCTGTTGCTTGTTGACTTCCTGATTCTGTGGAAGTCTTCTGCTGTTCAACAAAAGAATTTGGGCATAATGCTGTATGATAATTGCCTTTAACCACCGGAAATTACTTAATCAGTTCACAGGGTTCTCCCTTCACAAGACATTTAAGATAATTGAACTTAGCAATCTCATCTATGTCAGTTCGTGAATTTGCTATGGATTGAAAACCACTAATGAATTCTTCACTATTATGACCTTGGAAAATAGGTAATGACAAGGTAGGTAAACTTGGTAATGGTACACTTGTTGTTCCATGTGTTCATGTAACAGGTGTTTGACCACTAGTTACAGTAGGTTTCTGTGACAGAGTTTTGCGGCAGATAGCCTGTACTCCTGTCCACCTTAATTGTTGATTACTAAATGTATCCAAAACATTTTTAATTTCATCCTCAGATGATGTTTGTATCTTGAGTTAATCCTATACAGACTGAAATTAGATTTTCTAATTGTATAATCTTAGTCTGTAAAGACTGAAACTGAGTTTTCAAACAAGTCATTTAATGATATACTGAAAATTCTAGCACCACACTTAGAGTGTTTAAAAAAACACTGTACTGCTATAAATAGCTGAGTTTTCGTTATGCTTAAGTCAGCAATAGTCGAATCAGACACTACTGACCTACTAAGCTTAACCTCAGGGTCAATGATCATGATGGGTACAGAGTACATATGACTGGTGTTTATGGCTTGAGTTTGTAGTGTTAGCTTGACAACGTTGATTAAACGTAAATAACGACGTTATACACTTCATTCACTATACACTATATATGTCACTGTATAACTGTAAATCACACATGTATATTTCTTACACATATGTGAATGCCACTGTTAATACACACACACACACACACACACACACACACACATATATATATATATATATATATATATATATATATATATATATATATATATATATATATATATATATATATATATATATATGAAAGCTTACACTTTATATATAATTTCCTTTAATATAACAGGTAAATCTATAAGAAATAAACAAACACAATCTTGTTTCTTAATCTCTGTCTAAAAACATTATAAACACTATGTGTATATACACTCAGACAAACTCACGGTCATCTGGCTTGTTGATGTGGTCAGTGTTTCTCGAGCTTGAGAGCAGTGGATGATGGGTGCCATCCCCCATATTCTTGTTGGGTGAGTCACCCAACTCCCGTTTTCTTTATGCGAACGCTGGGTGAGCGCCCATTTTCTTTTGGCTGCCCATTCTCTGTGTTTGAGTCTGGAGGGACTCATTTATTCTGATTTACATTGTAAAACACTAGTTTTACAGCTTTTTCGAAGGACCATGGCTCGTAGGTTATTTGTACACTGTAGTACAACATATTTGGACCACAGTGTGGCCTTTATCCGGTTCGAGCACGACCAAATTGTTGAGAAATGGTTTACCAGCTAAGGTTAAAGATTAAATATAGAGTACTTACCTGATAAGACAGCTATCATCTACACAGCCGCTCCTGCAGACGAGGTCTTGAGAAGCTGTCAAAGTCACTTCTCAATGGGCTGTAATAGATTATATTATGTTAATAATAATTTACTCCTAGGGGGTGTTATGTCAGTATACATCAGACACTGATGGCTGACGACACTTGCTTGTGTGGACTCAAAGGTCCACTTATCACTGGAGTTTATGATAAGTGACTAACTCATAACTTATACTCAACTGCACAGTCAATAGTACATCACAAGTTAGAACACTTACCTGGGTATATGTATCTGACCCATAATTACACCCAGGTATCCGATGTGTTGATTGAAGAAAAGTGTTCTTTGAAGAATGTCGCACTACACTCTGTTGGATTGCAACACTCGTTGTTACACTGTCCATCAATAATTTTTTTTTTTATTATCACACTGGCCGATTCCCACCAAGGCAGGGTGGCCCGAAAAAGAAAAACTTTCACCATCATTCACTCCATCACTGTCTTGCCAGAAGGGTGCTTTACACTACAGTTTTTAAACTGCAACATTAACACCCCTCCTTCAGAGTGCAGGCACTGTACTTCCCATCTCCAGGACTCAAGTCCGGCCTACCGGTTTCCCTGAATCCCTTCATAAATGTTACTTTGCTCACACTCCAACAGCACGTCAAGTATTAAAAACCATTTGTCTCCATTCACTCCTATCAAACACGCTCACGCATGCCTGCTGGAAGTCCAAGCCCCTCGCACACAAAACCTCCTTTACCCCCTCCCTCCAACCCTTCCTAGGCCGACCCCTACCCCGCCTTCCTTCCACTACAGACTGATACACTCTTGAAGTCATTCTGTTTCGCTCCATTCTCTCTACATGTCCGAACCACCTCAACAACCCTTCCTCAGCCCTCTGGACAACAGTTTTGGTAATCCCGCACCTCCTCCTAACTTCCAAACTACGAATTCTCTGCATTATATTCACACCACACATTGCCCTCAGACATGACATCTCCACTGCCTCCAGCCTTCTCCTCGCTGCAACATTCATCACCCACGCTTCACACCCATATAAGAGCGTTGGTAAAACTATACTCTCATACATTCCCCTCTTTGCCTCCAAGGACAAAGTTCTTTGTCTCCACAGACTCCTAAGTGCACCACTCACTCTTTTTCCCTCATCAATTCTATGATTCACCTCATCTTTCATAGACCCATCTGCTGACACGTCCACTCCCAAATATCTGAATACGTTCACCTCCTCCATACTCTCTCCCTCCAATCTGATATTCAATCTTTCATCACCTAATCTTTTTGTTATCCTCATAACCTTACTCTTTCCTGTATTCACCTTTAATTTTCTTCTTTTGCATACCCTACCAAATTCATCCACCAATCTCTGCAGCTTCTCTTCAGAATCTCCCAAGAGCAGTGTCATCAGTAAAGAGCATATCTGTGGAAATTTATTTGGTCCCTAAAGTTCCAAAGGACAGATCCAGCATGGCCGTACGGGACGGCTGAGCTGGATGGCCCTTATACCCCACCCAAACATGAAAGCATTGTCGGCGATGGATTGTTGGTAGGCATGTATTTAATTTATAGATTTACTCTTCAGGGAAGGAGTAGGTAGTTTTGCTGGTAGTACACTAATATTAGGATTATTGAGGCAACTGTAGATAATAATAATGTAGACCTAAGACCTTAACATAGGTAGTAATAGGCCGATAATGCAGGCAAACACTAGGATAAGGTAGCTAGGGAGAACTGGCAGCCCTAGTTTGAACGAAGAGATGAGGGTCTGGAAGAGGGACCAGCTCATTCTTCTTAAGACAGACACCAACTGGACAAGACATGCCGTGATCAGCAGACGGCGCCCCCCACGTGTTTTCACATCTGAGACCCTGGGGAAATCTGGTAGAGGCACCTCGATGTACCATAGATGACCTCCTCTGTCAGGCCCATACAGTAAGACAAGACCTCCACTGTTTCTCGTAGATTTCTGGCCAGTGTCTGGGGAGATTGTGAGTTGAGTTTATCTGTGGGCCTGTGTTGCAGCTGGCAGAGCATGCCCAGTAAGTACCAGTGTCTCAGAGCAGTCTGGAAGCTAGTGTCTGAGTCTGCATAGTTATACTAGGGGATACATATCCTCTTGGATATAGGAATTTCTGAGGTGCAGGCAGGACACTAATTACGAATGAATATTGCAGGAATTAAGGCTCCCAGTTGCACGTGGTTTCTGAGGGGAAGTCCAAAGGGGCTAAAGCTAGGCTTAGGAAGTTGAAGATCAGGATATATGCTGCAACACCAAGTAAGTTAGTCCTTTATACGTGCATGCAGGCGAATTTTCTTGCAACATCAATCATTTGTGAAAATCTGTCCTATAAGCCACTTGTGAGGCTGAGGTACCCACCTCAGAGCTCGGTGTCAACAGAGTTTGCCAGGGTAGGCGACTCACTTGGAGGCAGTCCACACAAATTTTCACAATATCACTAAAGAAGCTGATCACACTTCTCTGTGTTTATCATGTTTTGTGAGACACTTTGTTCACACTAATACATGGATCAGCATTCTTTGTTGGTTATCCTGGCGTCAGTGTGACTCCCAGTAGGGTAAAAAGTAATCTGACCTCACAGCATCCCACGCCGCTGCAGTGCCCCTTGAACATAAAGGAAAAGCTGACCTAGTACTTTTGCTTCCTTGCCAAACTTCCTCCATGAAGCAAAGCAGAATGCTTGATTCTTGCTGTTTTATGCATAGACAACAATGCACACTATGTTTACCATGGTAATAAAGTGGGAGCAGGATTTTCCTTAGTTGTCCTGCTAAGGTAAGAGATCGACTGTCTCTTATTAAACTACACTTTGCAACACTGGACTCTTGCAAGGAGCGGCTGTCACTTGACCACGTTGCATACTGGTACTGTATCTGGGATCAATTACTTGCTGTAGCAGTAAACAAGATGTTTGCCCCTTCTGAGAGGGTTGCCCCTTCTGAAAGGGGCTGAAAAGGGGCTGAAGGGGGCTGATACCCCCCTCCTGGAGACAATTTCTCCACAAGTTTTATGTATGTGTGTGTGTGTGTGTGTGTGTGTGTACGTGTGAGTGTGTATGTGTTCATGTTTGTGCATGTACTCACCTAATTGCGATTGCATGGGTCGAGACTCAGCTCCTGACCCTGCCTCTTTACTGATCGTTACTAGTTCCTCTCTCTCTCTGCTCAATGAGCTTTCTCATGCCTCGTTTTGAAACTATGTATGGTTCCTGCCTCCACTACATCACTTGCTAGACTATTCCACTTCCTGACCACTCTATGACTGAAGAAATACTTCCTAACATCCCTGTGACGCGTCTGAGTCTTCAGCTTCCAGGTGTGACCCCTTGTTCATGTGTATTCCCTCTGGAACATCCTGTCTCTGTCCACCTTATCTATTCCATGCAGTATTTTGTATGTCGTTATCTTGTTTCTCCTTACCCTCCTGTCTTCTAGTGTCGTCAGGCCGATTTCCCTCAGCCTTCTTCATAGGACATTCTCCTGAGCTCCAGAACTAACCTTGTTGCAAACCTTTGCACTATCTCTAATTTCTTGATGTGAGTATGTGTGTGTGTGTGTGTGTGTGTGTGTGTGTGTGTGTGTGTGTGTGTGTGTGTGTGTGTGTGTGTGTGTGTGTGTGTGTGTGTGTGTGTGTGTGTGTACTCACCTATTTGTACTCACCTATTTGTGGTTGCAGGGGTCGAGTCATAGCTCCTGGCCCCGCCTCTTCACTGATTGCTACTAGGTCCTCTCTCTCCCTGCTCCATGAGCTTTATCATACCTCGCCTTAAAACTATGTATGGTTCCCGCCTCCACTACTTCACTTTCTAGGCTATTCGACGGCATGACTACTCTATGACTGAAGAAATACTTCCTAACATCCCTTTGATTCATCTGAGTCTTCAACTTCCAATTGTGACCTCATGTGTCTGTGTCCCATCTCTGGAACATCCCGTCTTTGTCCACCTCGTCTATTCCGTGCAGTATTTTATATGTCGTTATCATGTCTTCCATGGCCCTCCTGGCCTCCAGTGTCGTCAGGCCGATTTCCCTCAACCTTTCTTCGTAGGACAGTCCCCGTAGCTCTGAGACTAGTCTTGTTGCAAACCTTTGCACTTTCTCTAATTTCTTGACGTGCTTGACTAGGTGTGGATTCCAAACTGGTGCTGCGTACTCCAGTATGGGCCTGACGTAAATGGTATACAGAGTCTTGAACGAATCCTTACTGAGGGATCAGAACGCTATCCGTAGGTTTGCCAGGCGCCCGTATGCTGCAGCAGTTATCTGATTGATGTGCGCCTCAGGAGATATGCTCGGTGTTATACTCACCCCCAGATCTTTTTCCTTGAGTGAGGTTTGCAGACTTTGGCCATTTAAACTATATTGTGTCTGCGGTCTTCTTTGCCCTTCCCAAATCTTTATGGCTTTGGATTTGGCAGCGTTAAACTCAAGGAGCCAGTTGCTGGACCAGGCTCGTAGCCTGTCCAGGTCTCTCTGTAGTCCTGCCTGATCCTCATCCGATTTGATTCTTCTCGTTAACTTCACATCATCCGCAAACAAGGACACTTCTGAGTCTATCCCTTCCGTTATGTCATTCACATATACCAAGAACAGCACAGGTCCTAGGACTGACCCCTGTGGAACCCCGCTTGTCACAGGCGCCCACTCTGACACCTCGTCACGTACTATGACTCGTTGTTGCCTCCCTGTCAGGTATTCTCTGATCCATTGCAGTGCCTTTCCTGTTATGTGTGCCTGATTCTCTAGCTTTTGCAGTAACCTCTTGTGAGGAACTGTGTCGAAGGCCTTCTTGCAGTCCAAAAAAATGCAGTCGATCCACCCCTCTCTCTTGTCTTACTTCTGTCACCTTGTCATAAAACTCTAGTAGGTTTGTGACACAGGATTTTCCCTCCCTGAAACCATGCTGGTTGTCAATTATACACTTGTTTCTTTCCAGGTGCTCCACCACTCTCCTGCTGATGATCTTCTCCATGACCTTGCATACTATACACGTTAGTGATATGTGTGTGTGTGTGTGTGTGTGTGTGTGTGTGTGTGTGTGTGTGTGTGTGTGTGTGTGTGTGTGTGTGTGTGTGTGTGTGTGTATGTGTGTGTGTGTGTGTGTATGTGTGTGTGCATGTATGTGTGTGTGTGTGTGTGCATGTGTGTGTGTGTGTGTGTGTGTGTTAGTTACCATTTTGTCCTAGGCACATGTCGATTAGACACTAGGCCTGTAGTATGTGTGTGTGTGTGTGTGTGTGTGTGTGTGTGTGTGTGTGTGTGTGAGAGAGTGTGTGTGTGTGTGTGTGTGTGTGTGTGTGTGTGTGTGTGTGTGTGTGTGTGTGTGTTGTGTGTGTGTATGTGTGTGCGTGTGCGTGTGCGTGTGCGTGTGCGTGTGCGTGTGTGTGTGTGTGTGTGTGTGCGCGCGCGCGTGTGCGTGCGTGTGTGTGTGTGTGTGTGTGTGTGCGTGTGTATGTGTGTGTGCGTGTGTGTGTGTGTGTGTGTGTGTGTGTGTGTGTGTGTGTGTGTGTGTGTGTGTGTGTGTGTGCCATGTGCCATATTACCTTCAGCCCGGGCTTGCCACACAGATAGAGGTATGACAGATGATGCAACTAGACAACCACAAAACCAAGGAAACAGTGCACCCAACAATGAAAGTAAAGGCACATGTCAGGTGTGTGGAGGGTATCGGGCACTCAACAGTAACGGCCTTAATCGTGTACACAAAGGGTGTGTGGATCACACATGGCCGCAGTAGAGAGCAGCCTCCAGCCTCCAGAGGCAGAGAATAATTCGAATGGCAACCTCCTCACTTGCAAAGACATGATGACATTCTAATCCAGTGTTAGCAGTACCCTATCTCACATTCCTAGAGATGCTCGTCCATATGCTCCAGGGAAATTCACAGACCTTAAGCAGGTGAATGGAGGTTCCACCAACTTAGAAGCCCAAGCCACCATTAAAGCATGGTGCAACCTACTCTTGTTCAGCAATATCTGTCTTGCAGTTCCTGAAAGACAAGGCAAACTGCTAACCACATCTGTCAACAAGGCAGTGTGCAACTACCCAAGAACAGATAATTGTGTCCCTCAGCCCCATCATCGCAGGAATCAGAGGTAGACCCAAGAAAAATTCCACTGAAAACGAGAAAATTTGCTCACAGGTTAGCAAAAATGTCGAAGGTAACACAGAGGGAGCAATCAGAATAATTACAAGTGATGACACTGTTGCTATCAAAGATGAGGCCACAGCCCAAGCACAAAGAGACAGCGCACCCAACAACCCTGAGGAAGACCTCATCACTGGACAACTAATTTTTGCCAGAATCAGAAGTCTACAAGGCATTAGTGTCATTTCTAGCAGGATCTGCATAATGTTACACTGGAATTCAACCATAACACCTCAAAGAGATTGTAAATCCAGTAATTGGCACATCTGCATTAATTCTTCTTTCTGAGTTAACAACCTTCGTCAACAACTGCCTGGCTGGGCGGAATCAGACTCATTGCTGTTGGTAACACTCTTTGCCATCTCGTTGCCAAAGCAGCAGTAAGAAACATTTGCCTAGAAGCTGCCAGTTTACCCCAGCCACACCAACTGTGTTTAGGGTCTCTCGAGGCAGTGATGACACAGCCCATGTGGGAAGGGACTGACCAGAAGACAAGGCCTTAGTCAAAGTAGCCTTTAGATATGAGTTTAATATGGTAAAAAGACATGTGGTCTTGCCAGCCGTTAGGGATCGGTTCCCCAGTCTTTTTCCTTTCATTTCAGCTGGTGACAGCAAACCTGAAGAGTCCCTGCCACCTTTGATATGAAGAGCTTCAAAAGTATATAAAAGTTTTGAAGGCACAGGCAGAAGCTTTGGGTTCATCCTCAATCCCTACAAGTGTGAAATCATCAAAACAAACCAGGAAGTAATCATTACTATGCGAACAATCCTCCCTGTAGTCATTGCTACCACTCCATCCAAGAGCACCCTCTTGGGAGCACCACTGGGTAACTAGGCCATCAACACAGTTCTCAAGGACAAAGTGAATGACCTGAAGAGAATGGAGGAAAGAATACGAGATCTCGATGCCCTTGATGCCCCATATCTCCTCACAAGGTGTCTTACTCTGCCAAGACTCACTTCCTGAGGTGCACACCCACTTTTGACAAACCAACACTCAACAAATATGACTCACTCCTGAAATCAGTCTATAAGAAGGCACTGAATCTGTCACTGGAAGATCAGTAATGGGATCAGGTAACCCTCCTAGTGCCACTGGGAGGTATAGGGGTGCGCAAAGCAATGCAGGCAGCTCTACCTGCATTTTTGCCTTCATGTTTGACTTCCAGTGGATTAGTCAAGGATACTGACCCCGAATGATTGAGAGATGAGGTAGGAGTTCAAGATCCCAGGTTCATTGAAGCAGCCATTGGGTGGGACACCCTTGCCGACTCTTCCAGTAGACCAGCTCCTCCCAGAGAGCACAAACAGTCCCACTGGGACAAACCAATCTTGGTAGAAATTGCCAACACAATGCTCACCAAAGCTTCAGGAAAAGACAAAGCTCGTCTCCTAGCAGTAAAGGCACCATATTTGGGAGATTTTCCTCTAGTTGTTCCCAATTCCTCTCTGGGCACTCGGCTCGAACCACAGGCCATTTGGATTGGTGTTGCTCTTGCCTAGCCGCCCCCATACTCACCGAACATAGGTGTATTTGCGGAAAGGCGACAGCTGAAAAGTTCCGACTTCATGGTCTCGTGTATCACACACCAGAAGGGAAGTATGGTAGACAGGAGGAGGTCAACGACATCATAAAGAGAAGCCTTACCACAACCCGTTACCCAGCTCAACAGAAACTCCAAGTACAGTGGTCTGACAGAAGTCAAAGGCGCCCACAAGTCAAGTGCTTCCAAGCATTCCCAGTAGTTGTGGTGTTTGGTGGAACTTATATGTGCAGTAAAAGTTTTCTGTACACTCTCTGGATCTAAAATTTCACCTTCTATGAATGAAGATGTTAATGTACAGCAGTATTCCAGCCTAGAGAAAACAAGTGATTTGAAAAGGATCATCATTGGCTTGGCATCTCTCGTTTTGAATGTTTTCATTATCCATCCTATTATTTTCTTTGCAGTTGTGATCATGGCACTGATGTGATCTTTGAAAGTGAGATCCTCAGACATTACCACTACCAGGACCCTCACATTATTTTTTCGCTGTATTGTATGATCAGAGTTTGTAGTATACTCAGTTCTAATTATCTCCTCCAGTTTCCCATGTTAGATCTATCTACAAATTTATTGCTATAGCACAACTGTTTTAGCTGTTTCCAGAGCTTCGTGGTGTTATTGTTCTACTCTTCGATTTTTGAGCAATAGTGCCATGCCTTTTATAAGCCTCTGCACTCTGTTCCTTATCATTTGGAATTCATTTAGTGCTGCAATATCCTGTCTGATTGCTTTAAATGTTTTTTAGCAACTGGTCTCTGAATTTCATATTATCTAATCTCAGTAGTCATCCAGGGTTCAGTTCTTCGTTTAATCCTAACCTGTGTGTGTGTGTGTGTGTGTGTGTATGTGTGTGCGTGTGTGTGTGTGTGTGTGTGTGTGTGTGTGTGTGTGTGTGTGTGTGTGTGTGTGTGTGTGTGTGTGTGTGTGTGTGTGTGTGTGTGTGTGTGTCTGTGTGTCTGTGTGTTTGTGTTTGTGTTTGTGTGTTTGTGTGTGTCTGTGTGTGTGTGTGTGTGTGTGTGTGTGTGTGTGTGTGTGTGCGTGCGCTTGGAGGTGGGAGGGGAGAGGCACTGGCAGAGGTAGAGATAGGTAGGGGAAGGATACGAGGATGCAAGGAGAGAGGGTAGAGGAAGTGAGGGAAAAGGTTAGAGATGAGAGGGAAGAGGGGGAAGTGTGGGGAAGGCCAGAGGTGAGAGGGAAGAGGGGGAAGCCAAAGGGGGAGGAGTAGGAGGAAAAGGAAGATGAATGGAAGGTGGAGAGGAAGAGAGACTGAGATAGAATGGTAGGTAGATAGAGGGAGTGGGAGAGAGAGAAAGATAAAAACAGGAAAAGATAGAGATAGAGAGAGAGAGAGAGAGAGAGAGAGAGAGAGAGAGAGAGAGAGAGAAGGGGAAAAGGGTACAGAGGGAGCCGGGGCGGGAGGGGCAGGGAGAGATGGAAGGATGGGGTTAGGGGGGTATGTGCGGTCAGTTTCCATGAGCCTGCTGGCTGTTCGTGTATGTGTATGCATGTGTGTGTACTGGCTGTGAGTGTCAGCTGTCACCAGAGCCTTCTTATCCTGGCTACCTCGCTACCTAGGTTCTCTACACGTTAGCTGCTATGTGCGCTAGCCTATGCTCTGTACTCCTGTATACCTGAATAACTTTACTTACTGAATAAACCATGTTAGTGTATTTTGTCTGGCCTTAGCGCCTGCACACGCACTACAGCGCTTCGTGGTCTCCCACTTAAGCCCCTCCCAGGTTCTTCTCCTTTACTAAGTGTTAAGTGCTCTAAGTATAATATTCAGCTCTTAAGAGCAGAGTTAATGACCTTCAACTATCAGTAATCCAAGGCCAGACTCAGCTCCCTCAATGAATCACAAAAAGGCTTTGTATGTTTGTATGTATGTGTGTGTGTGTGTGTGTGTGTGTGTGTGTGTGTGTGTGTGTGTGTGTGTGTGTGTGTGTGTGTGTGTGTGTGTGTGTGTGTGTGTGTGTGTGTGTACTCACCTAGTTGTATTCACCTAGTTGTACTCACCTAGTTGTTCTCACCTAGTTGAGGTTTCAGGGGTCGAGTCGAAGCTCCTGGCCCCGCCTCTTCACTGGTCGCTACTAGGTCACTCTCCCTGAACCGTGAGCTTCATCATACCTCTGCTTAAAGCTATGTATGGATCCTGCCTCCACAACATCGCTTCCCAAACTATTCCACTTCCTGACTACTCTGTGGCTGAAAAAATACTTCCTAGCATCCCTGTGATTCATCTGCGTCTTCAACTTCCAACTGTGTCCCCTTGTTGATGTGTCCCATCTCTGAAACGTCATGTCTTTGCCCACCTTGTCAATTCCTCTCAGTATTTTGTATGTCGTTATCATGTCCCCCCTATCTCTCCTGTCCTCCAGTGTCGTCAGGTTGATTTTCCTTAACCTCTCCTCGTAGGACATACCTCTTAGCTCTGGGACTAGTCTTGTTGCAAACCTTTGCACTTTCTCTAGTTTCTTTACGTGCTTGGGTAGGTGTGGGTTCCAAACTGGTGCCGCATACTCCAATATGGGCCTAACGTAGACGGTGTACAGGGTCCTGAACGATTCCTTATTAAGATGTCGGAATGCTGTTCTGAGGTTTGCTAGGCGCCCATATGCAGCAGCAGTTATTTGGTTGATGTGCGCTTCAGGAGATGTGCCTGGTGTTATACTCACCCCAAGATCTTTTTCCTTGAGCGAGGTTTGTAGTCTCTGACCCCCTAGACTGTATTCTGTCTGCGGTCTTCTTTGCCCTTCCCCAATCTTCATGACTTTGCACTTGGTGGGGTTGAACTCCAGGAGCCAATTGCTGGACCAGGTCTGCAGCCTGTCCAGATCCCTTTGTAGTTCTGCCTGGTCTTACTAGGTCCAGTCTTGCTGGTTCGTCCTCTGCTCTCTCTCCGGTAATGTCTCTAATGTGTTGATGCATGGGGTTTTCCAGTACCGCCTCCGTCATCTTAGCCCTCCGCATTTCAGGGCCAAGTGTGGCTTCATGTTTTCCCAGTCAATTTCCTTTCGATTGAAATCAACCACAACTAGCAGCTTTTCCCTGCATACATGGGCCTTCTGGCCACTTCGGCTAGTGTGTCAACCATTTCGCTGTTACTATTATCATATTCTTGTCTTATCTTCCTGTTATTCTGTGGTGGGTTATACATTGTCGCAATTACCTCCACTGGTTTTTCATGAGCAGTGCCTATCCTCTGCCCTTTCTGTTCCTTCTATCGTTCCTCAAGGTCTGATATCCAGTTGGAAAGATGGCATCTGTTATCATTCCTGTGACCTTAGTTTCCATGAGAACAATGATATCAGGTGATGGCTCTTTGATTCTTTCGTGCAATTCCTCCCACATATTCCTTATTCCATCAGCATAAGTGTACCATATCTTCAGTTTCCTCTCCAACTCTGTTTTCTGGAGGTTTGAAGGGGCTGGGTGAATGGAAGACCTGGCAGGGTCTTCGGGAGTTAACTGCGTAGTGTAAGGTAGGGACTGTGAGTGTGGAGTGTGGTTTATTTTCGCTGAACATGATTGGGTGTGGGGTTTTGTGGGTGGTTCTATGGGTGTCTGCTTGCTGCTCCACTCGACTCTGTCTCGTACTGATTCTAGCCTTGTCTTTCTTGCCCCTTTCGTCTTTGTGTCCTCTCAGTATCTTTCATTCTGTTCTCATTCTATTGTAGTCTAGGTACACCCTCTGGTACGTTGCTGATTCATAAGCCGTGGTTTCTACTACAGGATCTGTTCCATACTCCTTCTGTCTTGAAAATCAATTTGACTGGCCGATTTGTGAGTGTATGTGCGTGTGTGTGTGTGTGTGTGTGTGTGTGTGTGTGTGTGTGTGTGTGTGTGTGTGTGTGTGTGTGTGTGTACTCACCTAGTTCACCTAGTTGAGGTTGCAGGGGTCGAGTCCAAGCTTCTGGCCCCGCCTCTTCGCTGGTCGCTACTAGGTCACTCTCCCTGAACCGTGAGCTTTATCATACCTCTGCTTAAAGCTATGTATGGATTCTGCCTCCACTACATCGCTTCCCAAATTATTCCACTTCCTGACTACTCTGTGGCTGAAGAAATACTTCCTAACATCCCTGTGATTCACCTGTGTCTTCAACTTCCAACTGTGTCCCCTTGTTGCTGTGTCCCATCTCTGGAACATCCTATCTTTGTTCACCTTGTCAATTCCTCTCAGTATTTTGTATGTCGTTATCATGTCCCCCCTATCTCTACTGTCCTCCAGTGTCGTCAGGTTGATTTTCTTTAACTTCTCCTCGTAGGACATACCTCTTAGCTCTGGGACTAGTCTTGTTGCAAACCTTTGCACTTTCTCTAGTTTCTTTACGTGCTTGGCTAGGTGTGGGTTCCAAACTGGTGCCGCATACTCCAATATGGGCCTAACGTACACGGTGTACAAGATCCTGAACGATTCCTTATTAAGATGTCGGAATGCTGTTCTAAGGTTAGCTAGGCACCCATATGCTGCAGCAGTTATTTGGTTGATGTGCGCTTCAGGAGATGTACCTGGTGTTATACTCACCCCAAGATCTTTTTCCTTGAGCAAGGTTTGTAGTCTCTGGCCCCCTAGACTGTACTCCATCTGCGATCTTCTTTGCTTGGTGGGGTTGAACTCCAGGAGCCAATTGCTGGACCAGGTCTGCAGCCTGTCCAGATCCCTTTGTAGGTTTGCATGGTCTTCGATCAAATGAATTCTTCTCATCAACTTCATGTCATCTGCAAACAGGGACACGTCGGAGTTTATTCCTTCCGTCATGTCGTTCACAAATACCAGAAACAGCACTGGTCCTAGGACTGGCCCCTGTGAGACCTCGCTGGTCATAGGTGCCCACTCTGACACCTCGCCACGTACCATGATTCGCTCCTGTCTTCCTGACAAGTATTCCCTGATCCATTGTAGTGCCTTCCCTGTTATCCCTGCTTGGTCCTCCAGTTTTTGCACTAAATTCTTGTGTGGAACTGTTTAAAACGCCTTCTTGTAGTCCAAGAAAATGCAATCCACCCACCCCTCTCTCTCTCGTCTTACTGCTGTCACTATGTCATCGAACTCCAGTAGGTTTGTGGCACAGGATTTCCCGTCTTTGAAACCATGTTGGCTGCTGTTGATGAGATCATTCCTTTCTAGGTGTTCCACTACTCTTCTCCTGATAATCTTCTCCATGACTTTGCATACTATACATGTCAGTGACACTGGTCTGTAGTTTAGTGCTTCATGTCTGTCTCCTTTTTTAAAGATTTTAAAGGTTGCTGTCTTTCATGCCTCAGGCAATCTCCCTGTTTCGTTAGATGTATTGAATATTGTTGATAGTGGTACACATAGCGCCTCTGCTCCCTCTCTCAGGACCCATGGAGAGGTGTTATCCAGCCCCATTGCCTTTGAGGTATCAAGTTCACTCAGAAGCCTCTTCACTTCTTTCTCGGTTGTGTGTACTGTGTCCAGCACTTGGTGGTGTGCCCCACCTCTCCGTCTTTCTGGAGCCCCTTCTGTCTCCTCTGTGAACACTTCTTTGAATCTCTTGTTGAGTTCCTCACATACTTCACGGTCATTTCTTGTTGTTTCTCCTCCTTCCTTTCTTAGCATGATTACCTGGTTCTTGACTATTGTTTTCCTTCTGATGTGGCTGTATAACAGCTTCAGGTCAGATTTGACTATCGCTGCTATGTCGTTTTCATATTGTCGTTGGGCCTCCCTTCTTATCTGTGCATATTCGTTTCTGGCTCTACAACTGCTCTCCTTATTCTCCTGGGTCCTTTGCCTTCTATATTTCTTCCATTCCCTAGCACACTTGGTTTTTGCCTCCCTGCACCTTTGGGTGAACCATGGGCTCATCCTTGCTTTTTCATTATTCCTCTTACCTTTGGCTACAAACCGCTCCTCAGCCTCCTTGCACATTGTTGCTACATATTCCAACATCTCATTAACTGGCTTCCCTGCCAGTTCTCTGTCCCACTGAGCCCCATTCAAGAAGTTCCTCATTCCCGTTTAGTCCCCTTTCTTGTAGTTTGGCTGCATTCGTCCTGGCCTTCCTGCTTCCCCCTCCACTTGTAGCTCTACTGTGTATTCGAAGCTTAAAACCACATATGTGTGTGTGTGTCTGTGTGTGTGTGTGTGTGTGTGTGTCCGTGTGTGTGTGTGTCTGTGTGTGTATGTGTGCGCAACTATGTGAGTGTGGGTTTATTAAGTGTGTGAAGAGTAGTGGGTGGGATTATGTGTTGTGGTGTATGAGTGTGTATGTGGAGTTTGCGTGTGAGACGTAGTCTTCCATGCTCCTCCACCTGACCTGACCCACAACCATCCACTAGCTTATGTCTTCTATGCTTTTCCTTCTTCCTAGTCTAACAGACACCTGTCTCTCGCCCTGTTCTACTGTAAATTACCAATTGCTATTCGTTACTGAGTACTTGATATCCTATTCTACATCGTACTAGGAGAGTTGGACCGTTCACAACCAGCTTGGCGGTTAATTGGAACTCACACCCGACTCCCCGAAAACCATGCATAGGTGAGATACTTGCGATGCAGCCTGTAGCACCCTGTAGCAGCCTGTAGATTGCCCATCTCGATGTGATGTCCTGGCGTATATTCACTTCCATTTCTTGTTAGTATATAATATAACCAATGCACTGTACTTTATTCACTGGTCACACATTTATTTCACTTTATCTTTCTTGGGTGACACTTGTGGCAACGTCACCTGGAACTCACTAGACCTGGCCACTCTGCCTTGCACCACCAAATATAGCTTTGAAGTTTACTTATAAAATTGTGGCTCTCCCCACACTTATTTGGCTCAGAGGAACTTGAAAATTGCTTCAAGGATTGTTCACTACACTCACCCAAAAAAACAAGGCACAAAAAGCATGGTTTTCATGGTGCCATCAGAACAAAGTGCATCCTCAGAGAGACCTCTTATCTCAGTCCCACCAATCACAGACCCTCTGTGTGGAGCTTCAACGTGGCATGGCTTGGGTGTTGTCGACTGCTATTGGCTGGGAGCTCCAGCAGTGTTCAGTACTTTATCAGTTGTTGAAGAAGGATATTCAGACTCACTCTCTGGATATTTCGCCAATTTACACCACTCCAGAAAGGCAAATAAATTGCCTGAGGCATTGAGAAGTAACAAATTAACTTTTATTTACTGTTTGTCAGTGGTCACTGCGGTCATACCTGCCTAATCTCTTGGGAGTTAGCGTGGGCTATTACCAAGCACCATGTAGCTCAAGAAGTTATGCATAATCAAAGTCACTAATAACTTGGTTCTCAGATAAATAGATAAATTAAAACCTACGAAATCCCCAGACCTTAACTGAGGTGTTCACAATCGTTATACAGGAATGTAAGGAGGAACTTAGCAAACCTTTGGCTAGTCTTTTCAGCGTATCACTACAAACTAGCACAGTACCAGATAAGTGGAAAATGGCAAATGTGATACCTATCTAAACAGCAGGAGACAGGCCCTTAGCTTCGAATTATAGACCTATAAGCTTAGTCTCCATTATGGGAAAATTGACGGAATCAACAATTGCCGAGGCTATTCGAAGCCAAACTGGAAGAAAGAAATTGATTAAGAATCTTAGCATGGTTTTTCAAATGGGCGCTCCTACCTTATGAATTTACTACTTATTTTTGCTAAAGTATCTGAGGAGGTAGATAATGGTAATGAATATGATATTGTATACATGGGCTTCAGTAAGACTTTTGATAGAGTTCCACGTCGGAGGTTGTTGAGGAAAACAGAGGAACACAGAAAAGGAGAAACATTTTCGTTGACAGAGGCATGGCTGATGGACAGGCAACAGCGAGTTTGTATAAAAGGGGAAGAATCAGAGTAGGGACGTGTCATAAGCTGTGTTGCACAGGAGCCAGTGTTGGGCCCTTTGTTGCTCACAATTTATATAAACGACATATATGAGGTAATAAACAGTGACATAAACAAAGTTGCAGACGACAAAAAAATAAGTCGTCAAATTAATTCCGACGAGGACAATAGAGCACTACAGGAAGATCTGAGTGGACTGGTGCAGTGGTCGTAGAATTGGCAGATGCAGATTATTATAGACAAATGTAAAGTTCTCAGTATTGGAAAGGAAAATAACGATGGCACTTATGAACTAAATAATGTAGATTCTAATCACTCTGA
>NC_091320.1:9736808-9779308 GCF_038502225.1 Cherax quadricarinatus
CTTAATGTACATCTTTGGATCTTAATGTACATCTTGGGATCTTAATGTACATCTTGGGATCTTAATGTACATCTTGGGATCTTAATGCATATCTTGGGATCTTAATGCAGATCTTGGGATCTTAATGCACATCTTGGGATCTTAATGCATATCTTTGGATCTTAATGTACATCTTGGTCTCTTAATGCACATCTTGGGAACTTAATGCACATCATGGGAACTTAATGTATATCTTGGGATCTTAAAGTGCATCTTGGGATCTTAATGCATATCTTGGGATCTTAATGCACATCTTGGGATCATAATGCATATCTTGGGATATTAATGTACATCTTGGGATCTTGAAGCACATCTTGGGATCTTAATGCATATCATGGGATCTTAATGCACATCTTGGAATCTTGAAGCACATCTTAGGGACTTAATGCACATCTTGGGGACTTAATGCACATCTTGGACACTTTATGCACATCTTAGGGACTTAATGCACATCTTGGAATCTTAATGTACATCTTGAGATCTTAATGCACATCTTGGGAACTTAATGCACATCTTGGGATCTTAATGCACATCTTGGGATCTTAATGCACATCTTGGGAACTTAATGCACATCTTGGGAACTTAATGCACATCTTGGGAACTTAATGCACATCTTGGGATCTTAATGCACATCTTGGGAACTTAATGCACATCTTGGGAATTTAATGCACATCTTGGGAACTTAATGCATATCTTGGGATCTTAATGCACATCTTGGGAACTTAATGCACATCTTGGGAACTTAATGCACATCTTGGGAACTTAATGCACATCTTGGGGACTTAATGCACATCTTGGGAACTTAATGCACATCTTGGGGACTTAATGCACATCTTGGGAACTTAATGCACATCTTGGGATCTTAATGCACATCTTGGGGACTTAATGCACATCTTGGGAACTTAATGCACATCTTGGGAACTTAATGCATATCTTGGGATCTTAATGCACATCTTGGGATCTTAATGTACATCTTGGGATCTTAATGCACATCTTGGGATCTTAAAGCATATCTTGGGATCTTAATGTACATATTGGGATCTTGAAGCACATCTTGGGATCTTAATGCACATATTAGGAACTTAATGTACATCTTGGGAGCTTAATGCATATCTTGGGATCTTAAAGTACATCTTGGGATCTTAATGCATATCTTGGGATCTTAATGTACATCTTGGGATCTTAATGCATATCTTGGGATCTTAATGTACATATTGGGATCTTGAAGCACATCTTGGGATCTTATTGCACATCTTGGGATCTTAATGTACATATTGGGATCTTGAAGCACATATTGGGATCTTATTGCACATCTTGGGATCTTAATGTACATATTGGGATCTTGAAGCACATCTTGGGATCTTATTGCACATCTTGGGATCTTAATGTACATATTGGGATCGTAATGCACACCTTGGGATCTTAATGTACGTCTTCGGATCGTATTGCACATCTTGGGATCTTAATGTACATCTTGGGATCTCAATGCACATCTTGGGATCTTAATGCACATCTTGGGATCTTAATGCACATCTTGGGATCTTTATGTACATCATGGGATCTTAATGCATATCTTGGGATCTTAATGCATATCTTGGGATCTTATTGCACATCTTGGGATCTTAATGCACATCTTGGGATCTTTATGTACATCATGGGATCTTAATGCATATCTTGGGATCTTAATGCACATCTTGGGATCTTAATGCACATCTTGGGATCTTTATGTACATCATGGGATCTTAATGCATATCTTGGGATCTTAATGCATATCTCGGGATCTTAATGCACATCTTGGGATCTTTATGTACATCATGGGATCTTAATGCATATCTTGGGATCTTAATGCATATCTTGGGATCTTAAAGTACATCTTGGGATCTTAATGCACATCTTGGAATCTTGAAGTACATCTTGGGATCTTAATGCACATCTTGGGATCTTAATGCATATCTTGGGATCTTAATGCATATCTTGGGATCTTAAAGTACATCTTGGGATCTTAATGCACATCTTGGGATCTTAATGTACATCTTGGGATCTTAATGCATATCTTGGGATCTTAATGCATATCTTGGGATCTTAAAGTACATCTTGGGATCTTAATGTACATCTTGGGATCTTAATGCATATCTTGGGATCTTAATGCATATCTTGGGATCTTAAAGTACATCTTGGGATCTTAAAGTACATCTTGGGATCTAATGCATATCTTGGGATCTTTATGTACATCTTGGGATCTTAATGCACATCTTGGAATCTTAATGTACATCTTGGGATCTTAATGCACATCTTGGAATCTTAATGTACATCTTGGGATCTTGAAGCACATCTTGGGATCTTATTGCACATCTTGGGATCTTAATGTACATCTTGGGATCGTAATGCACATCTTGGGATCTTAATGTACATCTTGGGATTGCATTGCACATCTTGGGATCTTAATGTACATCTTGGGATCTTGAAGCACATATTGGGAGCTTAATGCATATCTTGGGATCTTAATGTACATCTTGGGATCTTAATACACATCTTGGGATCTTAATGTACATCTTGGGATCTTGAAACACATCTTGGGATCTTAATGCACATCTTGGGATCTTAATGTACATCTTGGAATCTTGAAGCACATCTTGGGATCTTATTGTACATCTTGGGATCTTAATGTACATCTTGGGATCTTCAAGCACATATTGGGATCTTAATGCATATCTTGGGATCTTAATGTACATCTTGGAATCTTGAAGCACATCTTGGGATTTTATTGCACATCTTGGGATCTTAATGCACATCTTGGGATCTTAATGTACATCTTGGGATCTTGTAGCACCTCTTGGGATCTAATTGCACATCTTGGGACCTTAATGCACATCTTGGGATCTTAATGCAGGGAATTCTTCATCATACACTGTCAGACACAGCAATATTTTGGGATCTTGATACAGGGAAGATTTCAAAGCTTGCCTGACCTACAGGCACGTTTTTTCTGCCTACCACTGCTGCACCTGACCTTTCTGCAGTATATAAGCTCCATCTCCGTAAGTATTCTAGACTTTTATCAAGACCAATGGACCGAGCACATCGACTCCAAGCCGAGGGACTGATTACCTCACAACCTCCTATTTTTCTTCAATTCTTTCACTGAATTAGACCAAGTTTCCTGTATTTCAGTACTCGCAAATGGATTAGACATTCCCGGCGAAATTTCGAAAAATTCACTTATATTCAGTTCAGGACATAAGTGTCTTTTTCCACAGGTTGTGAATATCACCATACCATGCCTCAACACCATGTATCACCATACCATGCCTCAACACCATGTATCACCATACCATGCCTCAACACCATGTATCACCATACCACGCCTCAACACCATGTATCACCATACCATGCCTCAACACCATGTATCACCATACCTTGCCTCATCACCATCTGCCACCATACCATGCCTCAACACCATGTATCGCCATACCATGCCTCAACACCATGTATCACCATACCATGCCTCAACACCATGTATCACCATACCATGCCTCAACACCATGTATCGCCATACCATGCCTCAACACCATGTATCACCATACCTTGCCTCATCACCATCTGCCACCATACCATGCCTCAACACCATGTATCGCCATACCATGCCTCAACACCATGTATCACCATACCATGCCTCAACACCATGTATCACCATACCATGCCTCAACACCATGTATCGCCATACCATGCCTCAACACCATGTATCACCATACCATGCCTCAACACCATGTATCACCATACCATGCCTCAACACCATGTATCACCATAACATGCCTCAACACCATGTATCACCATACCATGCCTCAACACCATGTATCACCAAACCATGCCTCAACACCATGTATCACCATACCATGCCTCAACACCATGTATCACCATACCATGCCTCAACACCATGTATCACCACACCATGCCTCAACACCATGTATCACCATACCATGCCTCAACACCATGTATCACCATACCATGCCTCAACACCATGTATCACCATACCATGCCTCAACACCATGTATCACCATACCATGCCTCAACACCATGTATCACCATACCATGCCTCAACACCATGTATCACCATACCATGCCTCAACACCATGTATCACCATACCATGCCTCAACACCATGTATCACCATACCATGCCTCAACACCATGTATCACCATACCACGCCTCAACACCATGTATCACCATACCATGCCTCAGCACCATGTATCACCATACCATGCCTCAACACCATATATCACCATACCATGCCTCAACACCATGTATCTCCATACCATGCCTCAACACCATGTATCACCATAACATGCCTCATCACCATGTATCACCACACCATGCCTCAACACCATGTATCACCATACCATGCCTCAACACCATGTATCACCATACCATGCCTCAACACCATGTATCACCATACCATGCCTCAACACCATGTACCACCATACCATGCCTCAACACCATGTATAACCATACCATGCCTCAACACCATGTATCACCATACCATACCTCAACACCATGTATAACCATACCATGCCTCAACACCATGTATAACCATACCATGCCTCAACACCATGTATCACCATACCATACCTCAACACCATGTATCACCATACCATGCCTCAACACCATGTATCAGCATACGATGCCTCAACACCATGTATCACCATACCATGCCTCAACACCATGTATCACCATACCATGCCTCAACACCATGTATCACCATACCATGCCTCAACACCATGTATCACCATACCATGCCTCAACACCATGTATCACCATTCCATGCCTCAACACCATGTATCACCATACCACGCCTCAACACCATGTATCACCATACAATGCCTCAACACCATGTATCACCATACCATGCCTCAACACCATGTATCACCATACCATGCCTTAACACCATGTATCGCCATACCATGCCTCAACACTATGTATCACCATACCATGCCTCAACACCATACATCGCCATACCATGCCTCAACACCATGTATCATCATATCATGCCTCAACACCATGTATCACCATTCCATGCCTCAACACCATGTATCACCATTCCATGCCTCAACACCATGTATCATCATATCATGCCTTAACACCATGTATCGCCATACCATGCCTCAACACCATGAATCGCCATACCATTCCTCAACACCATGTATCGCCATACCATGCCTCAACACCATGTATCACCATACCATGCCTCAACACCATGTATCACCATACCATGCCTCATCACCATGTGCCACCATACCATGCCTCAACACCATGTATCACCATACCATGCCTCAACACCATGTATCACCATACCATGCCTCAACACCATGCATCACCATACCATGCCTCAACACCATGTATCACCATACTATGCCTCAACACCATGTATCACCATACCATGCCTCAACACCATGCATCACCATACCATGCCTCAACACCATGTATCACCATACTATGCCTTAACACCATGTATCGCCATACCATGCCTCATCACCAAGTACCACCATACCATGCCTCAACACCATGAATCACTATACCATGCCTCAACACCATGTATCACCATACCATGCCTCATCACCATGTGCCACCATACCATGCCTCAACACCATGTATCACCATACCATGCCTCAACACCATGTATCACCATACCATGCCTCAACACCATGCATCACCATACCATGCCTCAACACCATGTATCACCATACCATGCTTCAGCACCATGTATCACCATACCATGCCTCAACACCATGTATCACCATACTATGCCTCAACACCATGTATCACCATTCCATGCCTCAACACCATGTATCACCATACCATGCCTCAACACCATGTATCACCATACCATGCCTCAACACCATGTATCGCCATACCATGCCTCAACACCATGTATCGCCATACCATGCCTCAACACTATGTATCGCCATACCATACCTCAACACCATGTATCGCCATACCATGCCTCAACACCATGTATCACCATGCTATGCCTCAACACCATGTATCACCATACCATGCCTCAACACCATGTATCACCATACCATGCCTCAACACCATGTATCACCATACCATGCCTCAACATCATGTATCACCATACCACGCCTCAATACCATGTATCACCGTACCATGCCTCAACAACATGTATCACCATACCATGCCTCAACACCATGTATCACCATACCATGCCTCAACACCATGTATCACCATACCGTGCCTCAACACCATGTATCACCATACCATGCCTCAACACCATGTTTCACCATACCGTGCCTCAACACCATGTATCACCATACCATGCCTCAACACCATGTATCACCATACCATGCCTCAACACCATGTATCACCATACCATGCCTCAACACCATGTATCACGATACCATGCCTCAACACCATGCATCACCATACCATGCCTCAACACCATGTATCACCATACCATGCCTCAATACAATGTATCACCATACCATGCCTCAACACCATGTATCACCATACCATGCCTCAACACCATGTATCACCATACCATGCCTCAACACCATGTATCACCATACCATGCCTCAACACCATGAATCACCATACCATGCCTCAACACCATGTATCACCATACCATGCCTCAACACCATGTATCACCATACCATGCCTCAACACCATGTATCACCATACCATGCCTCAACACCATGTATCACCATACCATGCCTCAACACCATGTATCACCATACCATGCCTCAACACCATGTATCACAATACCATGCTTCAACACCATGTATCACCCTACCGTGCCTCAACACCATGTATCGCCATACCATGCCTCAACACCATGTATCACCATACCATGCCTCAACACCATGTATCACTATACCTTGCCTCAACACCATGTACCACCATACCATGCCTCAACACCATGTATCACTATACCATTCCTCAACACCATGTATCACCATACCATGCCTCAACACCATGTATCACCATACCATGCCTCAACACCATGTATCACCATACCATGCCTCAACACCATGTATCACCATACCATGCCTGAACACCATGTATCACCATACCATGCCTCAACACCATGTATCACCATACCATGCCTCAACACCATGTATCACCATACCATGCCTCAACACCATGTATCAACATACCATGCCTCAACACCATGTATCACCATACCATGCCTCAACACCATGTATCACCATACCATGCCTCAACACCATGTATCACCATACCATGCCTCAACACCATGTATCACCATACCATGCCTCAACACCGTGTATCACGATACCATGCCTCAACACCATGTTTCACAATACCATGCTTCAACACCATGTATCACCCTACCGTGCCTCAACACCATGTATCGCCATACCATGCCTCAACACCATGTATCACCATAACATGCCTCAACACCATGTATCACCATACCTTGCCTCAACACCATGTATCACCATACCATGCCTCAACACCATGTATCACCATACCATTCCTCAACACCATGTATCACCATACCATGCCTCAACACCATGTATCACCATACCATGCCTCAACACCATGTATCACCATACCATGCCTCAACACCATGTATCACCATACCATGCCTGAACACCATGTATCACCATACCATGCCTCAACACCATGTATCACCATACCATGCCTCAACACCATGTATCACCATACCATGTCTCAACACCATGTATCACCATACCATGCCTCAACATTATGTGTTACCATACCATGCCTCAACACCATGTATCATCATACCATGCCTCAGCACCATGTATCACCATACCATGCCTCAACACCATGTATCACCATACCATGCCTCAGCACCATGTATCGCCATACCATGCCTCAACACCATGTATCACCATACCATGCCTCAAAACCATGTATAACCATAGCATGCCTCAACACCATGTATCACCATGCCATGCCTCAACACCATGTATCACCATACCATGCCTCAACACCATGCATCACCATACCATGCCTCAACACCATGTATCACCATACCATGCCTCAACACCATGTATCACCACACCATGCCTCAACACCATGTATCACCATACCATGCCTCAACACAATGTATCACCATACCATGCCTCTACACCATGTATCACCATACCATGCCTCAACACCATGTGTCACCATACCATGCCTCAACACCATGTATCACCATAAAATTGCCTCAACACCATGTATCACCATACCATGCCTCAACAACATGTATCACCATACCATACCTCAACACTATGTATCACCATACCATGCCTCAACACCATGTATCACCATACCATGCTTCAACAACATGTATCACCCTACCGTGCCTCAACACTATGTGTCGCCATACCATGCCTCAACACCATGTATCACCATACCATGCCTTAACACCATGTTTCACCATACCTTGCCTCAACACCATGTATCACCATAACATGCCTCAACACCATGTATTACCATACCATTCCTCAACACCATGTATCACCATACCATGCCTCAACACCATGTATCACCATACCATGCCTCAACACCATGTATCACCATACCATGCCTCAACACCATGTATCACCATACCATGCCTCTACACCATGTATCACCATACCATGCCTCAACACCATGTATCACCATACCATGCCTCAACACCATGTATCACCATACCATGCCTCAACACCATGTATCACCATACCATGCCTCAACACCATGTATCACCATACCATGCCTCAACACCATGTATCACCATACCATGCCTCAACACCATGTATCACCATACCATGCTTCAACAACATGTATCACCCTACCGTGCCTCAACACCACGTGTCGCCATACCATGCCTCAACACCATGTATAACCATACCATGCCTCAACACCATGTATCACCATACTTTTCCTCAACACTATGTATCACCATACTATGCCTCAACACCATGTATCACCATACCATTCCTCAACACCATGTATCACCATACCATGCCTCAACACCATGTATCACCATACCATGCCTCAACACCATGTATCACCATAACATACCTCAACACCATGTATCACCATACCATGCCTCAACACCATGTATCAGCATACCATGCCTCAACACCATGTATCACCATACCATGCCTAAACACCATGTATCACCATACCATGCCTCAACACCATGTATTACCATACCATGCCTCAACACCATGTATCATCATATCATGCCTCTGCACCATGTATCACCATACCATGCCTCAACACCATGTATCACCATACCATGCCTCAGCAAAATGTATCACCATACCATGCCTCAACACCATGTATCACCATACCATGCCTCAACACCATGTATCACCATATCATGTCTCAGCACCATGTATCACCATTCCATGCCTCAACACCATGTATCACCATACCATGCCTCAGCACCATGTATCACCATACCATGCCTCAGCACCATGTATCACCATACCATGCCTCAACACCATGTATCACCATACCTTTCCTCAACACCATGTATCACCATACCATGCCTCAACACCATGTATCACCATACCATGCCTCAACACCATGTATCAGCATTCCATGCCTCAACACCATGTATCACCATACCATGCTTCAACACCATGTATCACCCTACCGTGCCTCAACACCATGTATCACCATACCATGCCTCAACACTATGTATCACCATACCATGCCTCAACACCATGTATCACCATACCATGCCTCAACACCATGTATCACCATACCATGCCTCAACACCATGTATCACCATACCATTCCTCAACACCATGTATCACCATACCATGCCTCAACACCATGTATCACCATACCATGCCTCAACACCATGTATCACCATACCATGCCTCAACACCATGTATCACCATACCATGCCGCAACACCATGTATCACCATACCATGCCTCAACACCATGTATCACCATACCATGCCTCAACACCATGTATCACCATACCATGCCTCAACACCATGTATCACCATACCATGCCTCAACACCATGTATCACCATACCATGCCTCAACACCATGTATCACCATACCATGCTTCAACACCATGTATCACCCTACCGTGCCTGAACACCATGTATCACCATACCATGCCACAACACCATGTATCACCATACCATGCCTCAACACCATGTATCACCATACCATGCCTCAACACCATGTATCACCATACCATGCCTCAACACCATGTATCACCATACCATGCCTCAACACCATATATCACCATACCATGCCTCAACACCATGTATCACCATACCATGCTTCAACAACATGTATCACCATACCCTGCCTCATCCCCATGTATCACCATACCATGCCTCAACACCATGTATCACCATACCATGCCTCAACACCATGTATCACCATACCATGCCTCAACACCATGTATCACCATACCATGCCTCAACACCATGTATCACCATACCATGCCTCAACACCATGTATCACCATACCATGCCTCAACACCATGTATCACCATACCATGCCTCAACACCATGTATCACCATACCATGCCTCAACACCATGTATCACCATACCATGCCTCAACACCATGTATCACCATACCATGCCTCAACACCATGTATCACCATACCATGCCTCAACACCATGTATCACCATACCATGCCTCAACACCATGTATCACCATACCATGCCTCAACACCATGTATCACCATACCATGCCTCAACACCATGTATCACCATACCATGCCTCAACACCATGTATCACCATACCATGCCTCAACACCATGTATCACCATACCATGCCTCAACACCATGTATCACCATACCATGCCTCAACACCATGTATCACCATACCATGCCTCAACACCATGTATCACCATACCATGCCTCAACACCATGTATCACCATACCATGCCTCAACACCATGTATCACCATACCATGCCTCAACACCATGTATCACCATACCATGCCTCAACACCATGTATCACCATACCATGCCTCAACACCATGTATCACCATACCATGCCTCAACACCATGTATCACCATACCATGCCTCAACACCATGTATCACCATACCATGCCTCAACACGATGTATCCCATACCATGCCTCTGCACATCCCATACCATGCCTCAACACCATGTATCACCATACCATGCCTCAACACCATGTATCACCATACCATGCCTCAACACCATGTATCACCATACAATGCATCAACACCATGTATCACCATACCATGCCTCAACACCATGTATCACCATACCATGTATCACCATACCATGCTCAACACCATGTATCACCCTACCATGCCTCAACACCATGTATCACCATACCATGCCTCAACACCCATGTATCACCATACCATGCCTCAACACTATGTATCACCATACCATGCCTCAACACCATGTATCACCATACCATGCCTCAACACCATGTATCACCATGCCATGCCTCAACACCATGTATCACCATACCATTCTTCAACACCATGTATCACATACCATGCCTCAACACCATGTATCACCATACCATGCCTCAAAACCATGTATCACCGTACTATGCCTCAACACCATGTATCACCATACCATGCCCCAACACCAAGTATCACCATACCATGCCTCAACACCATGTATCACCATTCCATGCCTCAACACCATGTATCACCATACCATGCCTCAACACCATGTATCACCATACCATGCCTCAACACCATGTATCACCAAACCATGCCTCAACACAATGTATCACCATACCATGCTTCAACACCATGTATCACCCTACCGTGCCTGAACACCATGTATCACCATACCATGCCACAACACCATGTATCACCATACCATGCCTCAACACCATGTATCACCATACCATGCCTCAACACCATGTATCACCATACCATGCCTCAACACCATGTATCACCATACCATGCCTCAACACCATATATCACCATACCATGCCTCAACACCATGTATCACCATACCATGCTTCAACAACATGTATCACCCTACCGTGCCTCAACACCATGTGTCGCCATACCATGCCTCAACACCATGTATCACCATACCATGCCTCAACACCATGTTTCACCATACCTTGCCTCAACACCATGTATCACCATAACATGCCTCAACACCATGTATCACCATACCATTCCTCAACACCATGTATCACCATACCATGCCTCAACACCATGTATCACCATACCATGCCACAACACCATGTATCACCATACCATGCCTCAACACCGTGTATCACCATACCATGCCTCTACACCATGTATCACCATACCATGCCTCAACACCATGTATCACCATACCATGCCTCAACACCATGTATCACCATACCATGCCACAGCACCATGTATCACCATACCATGCCTCAACACCATGTATCACCATACCATGCCTCAACACCATGTATCACCATACCATGCCACAACACCATGTATCACCATACCATGCCTCAACACCATGTATAACCATACCATGCCTCAACACCATGTATCACCATACCTTGCCTCAACACTATGTATCACCATACCAAGCCTCAACACCATGTATCACCATACCATTCCTCAACACCATGTATCACCATACCATGCCTCAACACCATGTATCACCATACCATGCCTCAACACCATGTATCACCATAACATGCCTCAACACCATGTATCACCATACCATGCCTCAACACCATGTATCAGCATACCATGCCTCAACACCATGTATCACCATACCATGCCTGAACACCATGTATCACCATACCATGCCTCAACACCATGTATTACCATACCATGCCTCAACACCATGTATCATCATATCATGCCTCTGCACCATGTATCACCATACCATGCCTCAACACCATGTATCACCATACCATGCCTCAGCAAAATGTATCACCATACCATGCCTCAACACCATGTATCACCATACCATGCCTCAACACCATGTATCACCATATCATGTCTCAGCACCATGTATCACCATTCCATGCCTCAACACCATGTATCACCATACCATGCCTCAGCACCATGTATCACCATACCATGCCTCAGCACCATGTATCACCATACCATGCCTCAACACCATGTATCACCATACCTTGCCTCAACACCATGTATCACCATACCATGCCTCAACACCATGTACCACCATACCATGCCTCAACACCATGTATCAGCATTCCATGCCTCAACACCATGTATCACCATACCATGCTTCAACACCATGTATCACCCTACCGTGCCTCAACACCATGTATCACCATACCATGCCTCAATACTGTGTATCACAATACCATGCCTCAACACCATGTATCACCATACCATGCCTCAACACCATGTATCACCATGCCATGCCTCAACACCATGTATCACCATACCATTCCTCAACAACATGTATCACATACCATGCCTCAACACCATGTATCACCATACCATGCCTCAACACCATGTATCACCGTACCATGCCTCAACACCATGTATCACCATACCATGCCTCTACACCAAGTATCACCATACCATGCCTCAACACCATGTATCACCATACCATGCCTCAACACCATGTATCATCAAACCATGCCTCAACACCATGTATCACCATACCATGCCTCAACACCACGTATCACCATTCCATGCCTCAACACCATGTATCACCATACCATGCCTCAACACCATGTATCACCATACCATGCCTCAACACCATGTATCACCATACCATGCCTCAACACCATGTATCACCATACCATGCCTCAACACCATGTATCACCATTCCATGCCTCAACACCATGTATCACCGAACCATGCCTCAACACCATGTATCACCATACCATGCCTCAACACCATGTATCACCATTCCATGCCTCAACACCATGTATCACCAAACCATGCCTCAACACCATGTATCACCATACCATGCCTCAACACCATGTATCACCATTCCATGCCTCAACACCATGTATCACCGTACCATGCCTCAACACCATGTATCACCATACCATGCCTCAACACCATGTATCACCATTCCATGCCTCAACTCCATGTATCACCATACCATGCCTCAACACCATGTATCACCATACCATGCCTCAACACCATGTATCACCAAACCATGCCTCAACACAATGTATCACCATACCATGCTTCAACACCATGTATCACCCTACTGTGCCTCAACACCATGTATCACCACACCATGCCTCAACACCATGTATCACCATACCATTCCTCAACACCATGTATCACATACCATGCCTCAACACCATGTATCACCATACCATACCTCAACACCATGTATCACCATACCCTGCCTCAACACCATGTATCACCATACCATGCCTCAGAACCATCTATCACCATACCATGCCTCATCACCATGTATCACCATACCATTCCTCAACACCATGTATCACCATACCATGCCTCAACACCATGTATCACCATACCATGCCTCAACACCATGTATCACCATACCATGCCTCAACACCATGTATCACCATACCATGCCTCAGCACCATCTATCACCATACCATGCCTCATCACCATGTATCACCATACCATGCCTCAACACCATGTATCACCATACCATGCCTCAACACCATGTATCACCATACCATTCCTCAACACCATGTATCACATACCATGCCTCAACACCATGTATCACCATACCATACCTCAACACCATGTATCACCATACCATGCCTCAGCACCATGTATCACCATACCATGCCTCAGCACCATCTATCACCATACCATGCCTCATCACCATGTATCACCATACCATTCCTCAACACCATGTATCACCATACCATGCCTCAACACCATGTATCACCATACCATGCCTCAACACCATGTATCACCATACCATGCCTCAACACCATGTATCACCATACCATGCCTCAGCACCATCTATCACCATACCATGCCTCATCACCATGTATCACCATACCATGCCTCAACACCATGTATCACCATACCATGCCTCAGCACCATGTATCACCATACCATGCCTCAACACCATGTATCACCATACCATGCCTCAGCACCATGTATCACCATACCATGCCTCAGCACCATGTATCACCATACCATGCCTCAGCACCATGTATCACCATACCATGCCTCAACACCATGTGTCACCATACCATGCCTCAACACCATCTATCACCATACCATGCCTCAACACTATGTATCACCATACCATGCCTCAGCACCATGTATCACCATACCATGCCTCAACACCATGTATCACCATTACATGCCTCAGCACCATGTATCACCATACCATGCCTCAACACCATGTATCACCATTCCATGCCTCAACACCATGTATCACCATACAATGCCTCAACACCATGTATCACCATACCATGCCTCAGCACCATCTATCACCATACCATGCCTCAACACCATGTATCACCATTCCATGCCTCAGCACCATGTACCACCATACCATGCCTCAACACCATGTATCACCATACCATGCCTCAGCACCATGTATCACCATACCATGCCTCAACACCATGTATCACCATTCTATGCCTCAGCACCATGTATCACCATACCATGCCTCAACACCATGTATCACCATACCATGCCTCAGCACCATCTATCACCATACCATGCATCAACACCATGTATCACCATTCCATGCCTCAGCACCATGTACCACCATACCATGCCTCAACACCATGTATCACCATACCATGCCTCAGCACCATCTATCACCATACCATGCCCCAACACCATGTATCACCATACCATGCCTCAGCACCATCTATCACCATACCATGCCTCAACACCATGTATCACCATTCCATGCCTCAGCACCATGTACCACCATACCATTCCTCAACACCATGTATCACCATACCATGCCTCAGCACCATCTATCACCATACCATGCCTCAACACCATGTATCACCATACCATGCCTCAGCACCATCTTTCACCATACCATGCCTCAACACCATGTATCACCATTCCATGCCTCAGCACCATGTATCACCGTACCATGCCTCAACACCATGTATCACCATTCCATGCCTCAGCACCATCTATCACCATACCATGCCTCAACACCATGTATCACCATACCATGCCTCAACACCATGTATCACCATACCGTGCGTCAGCACCATGTATCACCATACCATGCCTCAACACCATGTATCACCATACCATGCCTCAGCACCATGTATCACCATACCATGCCTCAGCACCATCTATCACCATACCATGCCTCAACACCATGTATCACCATACCATGCCTCAACACCATGTATCACCATACCATGCCTCAACACCATGTATCACCATACCATGCCTCAACACCATGTATCACCATACCATGCCTCAACACCATGTATCACCAAACCATGCCTCAGCACCATGTATCACCATACCATGCCTCAACACCATGTATCACCATATCATGCCTCAACACCATGTATCACCATACCATGCCTCAACACCATGTATCACCATACCATGCCTCAGCACCATCTATCACCATACCATGCCTCAGCATCATGTATCACCATACCATGCCTCAACACCATGTATCACTATTCCATGCCCCAGCACATCTATCACCACACCATGCCTCAACACCATGTATCACCATACCATGCCTCAACACCATGTGTCACCATTCCATGCCTCAGCTCCATCTATCACCATACCATGCCTCAACACCATGTATCACCATACCAGGCCTCAACACCATGTATCACCGTTCCATGCCTCAGCACCCTCTATCACCATACCATGCCTCAGCACCATGTATCACCATTCCATGCCTCAGCACCATCTATCACCACACCATGCCTCAACACCATGTATCACCAAACCATGCCTAAACACCATGTATCACCATTCCATGCCTCAGCACCATCTATCACCATGCCAAGCCTCAACACCATGTATCACCATACCATGCCTCAACACCATGTATCACCATACCATGCCTCAGCACCATGTATCACTATACCATGCCTCAACACCATGTATCACATACCATGCCTCAACACCATGTATCACCATACCATGCCTCAACACCATGTATCACCATACCATGCCTCAACACCATGTATCACCATACCAAGCCTCAACACCATGTATCACATACCATGCCTCAACACCATGTATCACCATACCATACCTCAACACCATGTATCACCATACCATGCCTCAACACCATGTGTCACCATACCATGCCTCAGCACCATCTATCACCATACCATGCCTCAACACCATGTATCACCATTCCATGCCTCAGCACCATGTATCACCATACCATGCCTCAACACCATGTATCACCATACCATGCCTCAGCACCATGTATCACCATACCATGCCTCAACACCATGTATCACCATACCATGCTTCAGCACCATGTATCACCATACCATGCCTCAACACCATGTGTCACCATTCCATGCCTCAGCACCATCTATCACCATACCATGCCTCAACACCATGTATCACCATACCATGCCTCAACACCATGTATCACCGTACCATGCCTCAACATCATGTATCACCATACCGTGCGTCAGCACCATGTATCACCATACCATGCCTCAACACCATGTATCACCATACCATGCCTCAGCACCATGTATCACCATACCAGGCCTCAGCACCATCTATCACCATACCATGCCTCAACACCATGTATCACCATACCATGCCTCAACACCATGTATCACCATACCATGCCTCAACACCATGTATCACCATACCATGCCTCAACACCATGTATCACCATACCATGCCTCAACACCATGTATCACCATTCCATGCCTCAGCACCATGTATCACCATACCATGCCTCAACACCATGTATCACCATATAATGCCTCAACACCATGTATCACCATACCATGCCTCAACACCATGTATCACCATACCATGCCTCAGCACCATCTATCACCATACCATGCCTCAGCACCATGTATCACCATACCATGCCTCAACACCATGTATCACTATTCCATGCCTCAGCACATCTATCACCACACCATGCCTCAACACCATGTATCACCATACCATGCCTCAACACCATGTATCACCATTCCATGCCTCAGCACCATCTATCACCATACCATGCCTCAACACCATGTATCACCATACCATGCCTCAACACCATGTATCACCATTCCATGCCTCAGCACCCTCTATCACCATACCATGCCTGAGCACCATGTATCACCATTCCATGCCTCAGCACCATCTATCACCACACCATGCCTCAACACCATGTATCACCATACCATGCCTCAACACCATGTATCACCATTCCATTCCTCAGCACCATCTATCACCATACCATGCCTCAACACCATGTATCACCATACCATGCCTCAACACCATGTATCACCATACCATGCCTCAACACCACGAATCACCATACCATGCCTCAACACTATGTATCACCATACCATGCCTCAACACTATGTATCACCATACCATGCCTCAACACCATGTATCACCATACCATGCCTCAACACCATGTATCACCATAACATGCCTCAACACCATGTATCACCATACCATGCCTCAACACCATGTATCACCATACCATGCCTCAACACCATGTATCACCATACTATGCCTCAACACTATGTATCACCATACCATGCCTCAACACTATGTATCACCATACCATGCCTCAACACCATGTATCACCATACCATGCCTCAACACCATGTATCACCATACCATGCCTCAACACCATGTATCACCATACCATGCCTCAACACCATGAATCACCATACCATGCCTCAACACTATGTATCACCACACCATGCCTCAACACTATGTATCACCATACCATGCCTCAACACCATGTATCACCATACCATGCCTCAACACCATGTATCACCATAACATGCCTCAACACCATGTATCACCATACCATGCCTCAACACCATGTATCACCATACCATGCCTCAACACCATGTATCACCATACCATGCCTCAACACTATGTATCACCATACCATGCCTCAACACTATGTATCACCATACCATGCCTCAACACCATGTATCACCATACCATGCCTCAACACCATGTATCACCATACCATGCCTCAACACCATGTATCACCATACCATGCCTCAACACCATGTATCACCATACCATGCCTCAACACCATGTATCACCATACCATGCCTCAACACCATGTATCACCATACCATGCCTCAGCACCATGTATCACCATACCATGCCTCAACACTATGTATCACCATACCATGCCTCAACACCATGTATCACCATACCATGCCTCAACACCATGTATCACCATACCATGCCTCAACACCATGTATCACCATACCATGCCTCAATACCATGTATCACCATACCATGCCTCAACACCATGTATCACCATACCATGCCTCAGCACCATGTATCACCATACCATGCCTCAACACCATGTATCACCATACCATGCCTCAACACCATGTATCACCATACCATGCTTGAACACCATGTATCACCATACCATGCCTCAATACCATGTATCACCATACCATGCCTCAGCTCCATGTATCACCATACCATGCCTCAACACCATGTATCACCATACCATGCCTCAACATCATGTATCACCATACCATGCTTCAACACCATGTATCACCATACCATGCCTCAACACCATGTATCACTATACCATGCCTCAGCACCATGTATCACCATAACATGCCTCAACACCATGTATCACCATACCATGCCTGAACACCATGTATCACCATACCATGCCTCAACACCATGTATCACCATACCATGCCTGAACACCATGTATCACCATACCATGCCTGAACACCATGTATCACCATACCATGCCTCAACACCATGTATCACCATACCATGCCTCAACACCATGTATCACCATACCATGCCTCAACACTATGTATCACCATACCATGCCTCAACACCATGTATCACCATACCATGCCTCAACACCATGTATCACCATACCATGCCTCAACACCATGTATCACCATACCATGCCTCAACACCATGTATCAGCATACCATGCCTCAACACCATGTATCACCATACCATGCCTCAACACCATGTATCAGCATACCATGCCTCAACACCATGTACCACCATACCATGCCTCAACACCATGTATCACCATACCATGCCTCAACACCATGTATCACCATACCATGCCTCAACACCATGTATCACCATACCATGCCTCAACACCATGTATCACCATACCATGCCTCAACACCATGTACCACCATACCATGCCTCAACACCATGTATCACCATACCATGCCTCAGCACCATGTATCACCATACCATGCCTCAACACCATGTATCACCATACCATGCCTCAACACCATGTATCACCATACCATTCCTCAACACCATGTATCACCATACCATGCCTCAGCTCCATGTATCACCATACCATGCCTCAACACCATGTATCACCATACCATGCCTCAACATCATGTATCACCATACCATGCTTCAACACCATGTATCACCATACCATGCCTCAACACCATGTATCACCATACCATGCCTCAGCACCATGTATCACCATACCATGCCTCAACACCATGTATCACCATACCATGCCTCAACACCATGTATCACCATACCTTGCCTCAACACCATGTATCACCATACAATGCCTCAACACCTTGTATCACCATACCATGCCTCAACACCATGTATCACCATACCATGCCTCAACACCATGTATCACCATACCATGCCTCAACACCATGTAACACCATACCATGCCTCAACACCATGTATCACCATACCATGCCTCATCACCATGTATCACCATACCATGCCTCAACACCATGTATCACCATACCATGCCTCAACACCATGTATCACCATACCATGCTTCAACACCATGTATCACCATACCATGACTCAACACCATGTATCACCATACCATGCCTCAGCACCATGTATCACCATACCATGCCTCAACACCATGTATCACCATACCATGCCTCAACACTATGTATCACCATACCATGCCTCCACACCATGTATCACCATATCATGCCTGAACACCATGTATCACCAAACCATGCCTCAACACCATGTATCACCATACCATGCCTCAACACCATGTATCACCATACCATGCCTCAACACCATGTATCACCATACCATGCCTCAACACCATGTATCACCATACCATGCATCAACACCATGTACCACCATACCATGCCTCAACACCATGTATCACCATACCATGCCTCAACACCATGTATCACCATACCATGCCTCAACACCATGTATCACCATACCATGCCTCAACACCATGTACCACCATACCATGCCTCAACACCATGTATCACCATACCATGCCTCAACACCATGTATCACCATACCATGCCTCAACACCATGTATCACCATACCATGCCTCAACACCATGTATCACCATACCATGCCTCAACACCATGTATCACCATACCATGCCTCAACACTATGTATCACCATACCATGCCTCAACACCATGTATCACCATACCATGCCTCAACACCATGTATCACCATACCATGCCTCAACACCATGTATCACCATACCATGCCTCAACACCATGTATCAGCATACCATGCCTCAACACCATGTATCACCATACCATGCCTCAACACCATGTATCAGCATACCGTGCCTCAACACCATGTACCACCATACCATGCCTCAACACCATGTATCACCATACCATGCCTCAATACCATGTATCACCATACCATGCCTCAACACCATGTATCACCATACCATGCCTCAACACCATGTATCACCATACCATGCCTCAACACCATGTACCACCATACCATGCCTCAACACCATGTATCACCATACCATGCCTCAGCACCATGTATCACCATACCATGCCTCAACACCATGTATCACCATACCATGCCTCAACACCATGTATCACCATACCATGCCTCAACACCATGTATCACCATACCATGCCTCAACACCATGTATCACCATACCATGCCTCAACACCATGTATCACCATACCATGCCTCAACACCATGTATCACCATACCATGCCTCAACACCATGTATCACCATACCATGCCTCAACACCATGTATCACCATACCATGCCTCAGCACCATGTATCACCATACCATGCCTCAACACCATGTATCACCATACCATGCCTCAGCACCATGTATCACCATACCATGCCTCAACACCATGTATCACCATACCATGCCTCAACACCATGTATCACCATACCATGCCTCAACACCATGTATCACCATACCATGCCTCAACACCATGTATCACCATACCATGCCTCAACACCATGTATCACCATACCATGCCTCAACACCATGTATCACCATACCATGCCTCAACACCATGTATCACCATACCATGCCTCAACACCATGTATCACCATACCATACCTCAACACCATGTTTCACCATACCTTGCCTCAACACCATGTAACACCATACCATGCCTCAACACCATGTATCGCCATACCATGCCTCAACACCATGTATCACTATACCTTGCCTCAACACGATGTATCACCATACCATGCCTCAACACCATGTATCACCATACCTTGCCTCAACACCATGTATCACCATACCATGCCTCAACACCATGTATCACCATACCTTGCCTCAACACCATGTATCACCATACCTTGCCTCAACACCATGTATCACCATAATATGCCTCAACACCATGTATCACCATACCATGCCTCAACACCATGTATCACCATACCATGCCTCAACACCATGTATCACCATACCATGCCTCAACACTATGTATCACCATACCATGCCTCAACACTATGTATCACCATACCATGCTTCAACACTATGCATCACCATACCATGCCTCAACACTATGTATCACCATACCATGCCTCAACACCATGTATCACCATACCATGCCTCAACACCATGTATCACCATACCATGCCTCAACACTATGTATCACCATACCATGCCTCAACACTATGTATCACCATACCATGCCTCAACACTATGTATCACCATACCATGCCTCAACACTATGTATCACCATACCATGCCTCAACTCTATGTATCACCATACCATGCCTCAACACCATGTATCACCATACCATGCATCAACACCATGTACCACCATACCATGCCTCAACACCATGTATCACCATACCATGCCTCAACACCATGTATCACCATACCATGCCTCAACACCATGCATCACCATACCATGCCTCAACACCATGTATCACCATACCATGCCTCAACACCATGTATCACCATACCATGCTTCAACAACATGTATCACCATACCATGCCTCAACACCATGTATAACCATACCATGCCTCAACACCATGTATCACCATACCTTGCCTCAACACTATGTATCACCATACCATGCCTCAACACTATGTATCACCATACCATTCCTCAACACCATGTATCACCATACCATGCCTCAACACCATGTATCACCATACCATGCCTCATCACCATGTATCACCATAACATGCCTCAACACCAAGTATCACCATACCATGCCTCAACACCATGTATCAGCATACCATGCCTCAACACAATGTATCACCATACCATGCCTAAACACCATGTATCACCATACCATGCCTCAACACCATGTATTACCATACCATGCCTCAACACCATGTATCATCATATCATGCCTCTGCACCATGTATCACCATACCATGCCTCAACACCATGTATCACCATACCATGCCTCAGCAAAATGTATCACCATACCATGCCTCAACACCATGTATCACCATACCATGCCTCAACACCATGTATCACCATATCATGTCTCAGCACCATGTATCACGATTCCATGCCTCAACACCATATATCACCATACCATGCCTTAGCACCATGTATCACCATACCATGCCTCAACACCATGTATCACCATTCCATGCCTCAACACCATGTATCACCATACCTTGCCTCAACACCATGTATCACCATACCATGCCTCAACACCATGTATCACCATACCATGCCTCAACACCATGTATCAGCATTCCATGCCTCAAGACCATGTATCACCATACCATGCTTCAACACCATGTATCACCCTACCGTGCCTCAACACCATGTATCACCATACCATGCCTCAACACTATGTATCACCATACCATGCCTCAACACCATGTATCACCATACCATGCCTCAACACCATGTATCACCATGCCATGCCTCAACACCATGTATCACCATACCATTCCTCAACACCATGTATCACATACCATGCCTCAACACCATGTATCACCATACCATGCCTCAACACCATGTATCACCGTACCATGCCTCAACTCCATGTATCACCATACCATGCCTCTACACCAAGTATCACCATACGATGCCTCAACACCATGTATCACCATACCATGCCTCTACACCAAGTATCACCATACCATGCCTCAACACCATGTATCACCATACCATGCCTCAACACCATGTATCACCATACCATGCCTCAACACCATGTATCACCATACCATGCCTCAACACCATGTATCACCATACCATGCCTCAACACCATGTATCACCATACCATGCCTCAACACCATGTATCACCATACCATGCCTCAACACCATGTATCACCATACCATGCCTCAACACCATGTATCACCATACCATGCCTCAACACCATGTATCACCATACCATGCATCAACACCATGTACCACCATACCATGCCTCAACACCATGTATCACCATACCATGCCTCAACACCATGTATCACCATACCATGCCTCAACACCATGTATCACCATACCATGCCTCAACACCATGTACCACCATACCATGCCTCAACACCATGTATCACCATACCATGCCTCAACACCATGTATCACCATACCATGCCTCAACACCATGTATCACCATACCATGCCTCAACACCATGTATCACCATACCATGCCTCAACACCATGTATCAGCATACCATGCCTCAACACTATGTATCACCATACCATGCCTCAACACCATGTATCACCATACCATGCCTCAACACCATGTATCACCATAGTATGCCTCAACACCATGTATCACCATACCATGCCTCAACACCATGTATCACCATACCATGCCTCAACACCATGTATCACCATACCATGCCTCAACACCATGTATCAGCATACCATGCCTCAACACCATGTACCACCATACCATGCCTCAACACCATGTATCACCATACCATGCCTCAACACCATGTATCACCATACCATGCCTCAACACCATGTATCACCATACCATGCCTCAACACCATGTATCACCATACCATGCCTCAACACCATGTATCACCATACCATGCCTCAACACCATGTATCACCATACCATGCCTCAACACCATGTATCACCATACCATGCCTCAACACCATGTATCACCATACCATGCCTCAACACCATGTATCACCATACCATGCCTCAACACCATGTATCACCATACCATGCCTCAGCACCATGTATCACCATACCATGCCTCAACACCATGTATCACCATACCATGCCTCAACACCATGTATCACCATACCATGCCTCAACACCATGTATCACCATACCATGCCTCAACACCATGTATCACCATACCATGCCTCAACACCATGTATCACCATACCATGCCTCAACACCATGTATCACCAAACCATGCCTCAACACCATGTATCACCATACCATGCCTCAACACCATGTATCACCATACCATACCTCAACACCATGTTTCACCATACCTTTCCTCAACACCATGTATCACCATACCATGCCTCAACACCATGTATCACCATACCATGCCTCAACACCATGTATCACCATACCTTGCCTCAACACCATTTATCACCATACCATGCCTCAACACCATGTATCACCATACCTTGCCTCAACACCATGTATCACCATACCATGCCTCAACACCATGTATCACCAAAACTTGCCTCAACACCATGTATCACCATACCATGCCTCAACACCATGTATCACCATACCATGCCTCAACACCATGTATCACCATACCATGCCTCAACACCATGTATCACCATACCATGCCTCAACACCATGTATCACCATACCATGCCTCAACAGCATGTATCACCATAACATGCCTCAACACTATGTATCACCATACCATGCCTCAACACTATGTATCACCATACTATGCTTCAACACTATGCATCACCATACCATGCCTCAACACTATGTATCACCATACCATGCCTCAACACCATGTATCACCATACCATGCCTCAACACCATGTATCACCATGCCATGCCTCAACACCATGTATCACCATTCCATGCCTCAACACCATGTATCACCATACCATGCCTCAACACCATGTATCACCATACCATGCCTCAACACCATGTATCACCATACCATGCCTCAACACCATGTATCACCATACCATGCCTCAACACCATGTATCACCATTCCATGCCTCAACACCATGTATCACCGTACCATGCCTCAACACCATGTATCACCATACCATGCCTCAACACCATGTATCACCATTCCATGCCTCAACACCATGTATTACCAAACCATGCCTCAACACCATGTATCACCATACCGTGCCTCAACACCATGTATCACCATTCCATGCCTCAACACCATGTATCACCGTACCATACCTCAACACCATGTATCACCATACCATGCCTCAACACCATGTATCACCATTCCATGCCTCAACACCATGTATCACCATACCATGCCTCAACACCATGTATCACCATACCATGCCTCAACACCATGTATCACCAAACCATGCCTCAACACAATGTATCACCATACCATGCTTCAACACCATGTATCACCCTACCGTGCCTCAACACCATGTATCACCATACCATGCCTCAACACCATGTATCACCATACCATGCCTCAACACCATGTATCACCATACCATGCCTCAACACCATGTATCACCATACCATGCCTCAACACCATGTATCACCATACCGTTCCTCAACACCATGTATCACATACCATGCCTCAACACCATGTATCACCATACCATACCTCAACACCATGTATCACCATACCATGCCTCAACACCATGTATCACCATACCATGCCTCAGCACCATCTATCACCATACCATGCCTCATCACCATGTATCACCATACCATTCCTCAACACCATGTATCACCATACCATGCCTCAACACCATGTATCACCATACCATGCCTCAACACCATGTATCACCATACCATGCCTCAACACCATGTATCACCATACCATGCCTCAGCACCATCTATCACCATACCATGCCTCATCACCATGTATCACCATACCATGCCTCAACACCATGTATCACCATACCATGCCTCAACACCATGTATCACCATACCATTCCTCAACACCATGTATCACATACCATGCCTCAACACCATGTATCACTATACCATACCTAAACACCATGTATCACCATACCATGCCTCAACACCATGTATCACCATACCATGCCTCAGCACCATCTATCACCATACCATGCCTCATCACTATGTATCACCATACCATTCCTCAACACCATGTATCACCATACCATGCCTCAACACCATGTATCACCATACCATGCCTCAACACCATGTATCACCATACCATGTCTCAACACCATGTATCACCATACCATGCCTCAGCACCATCTATCACCATACCATGCCTCATCACCATGTATCACCATACCATGCCTCAACACCATGTATCACCATACCATGCCTCAGCACCATGTATCACCATACCATGCCTCAACACCATGTATCACCATACCATGCCTCAGCACCATGTATCACCATACCATGCCTCAGCACCATGTATCACCATACCATACCTCAGCACCATGTATCACCATACCATGCCTCAACACCATGTGTCACCATACCATGCCTCAACACCACCTATCACCATACCATGCCTCAACACTATGTATCACCATACCATGCCTCAGCACCATGTATCACCATACCATGCCTCAACACCATGTATCACCATTACATGCCTCAGCACCATGTATCACCATACCATGCCTCAACACCATGTATCACCATTCCATGCCTCAGCACCATGTATCACCATACCATGCCTCAACACCATGTATCACCATACCATGCCTCAGCACCATCTATCACCATACCATGCCTCAACACCATGTATCACCATTCCATGCCTCAGAACCATGTACCACCATACCATGCCTCAACACCATGTATCACCATACCATGCCTCAGCTCCATGTATCACCATACCTTGCCTCAACACCATGTATCACCATTCTATGCCTCAGCACCATGTATCACCATACCATGCCTCAACACCATGTATCACCATACCTTGCCTCAGCACCATCTATCACCATACCATGCCTCAACACCATGTATCACCATTCCATGCCTCAGCACCATCTATCACCATACCATGCCTCAACACCATGTATCAACATACCATGCCTCAGCACCATCTATCACCATACCATGCCTCAACACCATGTATCACCATTCCATGCCTCAGCACCATGTACCACCATACCATGCCTCAACACCATGTATCACCATACCATGCCTCAGCACCATCTATCACCATACCATGCCTCAACACCATGTATCACCATACCATGCCTCAGCACCATCTTTCACGTACCATGCCTCAACACCATGTATCACCATTCCATGCCTCAGCACCATGTATCACCATACCATGCCTCAACACCATGTATCACCATTCCATGCCTCAGCACCATCTATCACCATACCATGCCTCAACACCATGTATCACCATACCATGCCTCAACACCATGTATCACCATACCGTGCTTCAGCACCATGTATCACCATACCATGCCTCAACACCATGTATCACCATACCATGCCTCAGCACCATGTATCACCATACAATGCCTCAGCACCATCTATCACCATACCATGCCTCAACACCATGTATCACCATACCATGCCTCAACACCATATATCACCATACCATGCCTCAACACCATGTATCACCATACCATGCCTCAACACCATGTATCACCATACCATGCCTCAACTCCATGTATCACCATTCCATGCCTCAGCACCATGTATCACCATACCATGCCTCAACACCATGTATCACCATATCATGCCTCAACACCATGTATCACCATACCATGCCTCAACACCATGTACCACCATACCATGCCTCAGCACCATCTATCACCATACCATGCCTCAGCACCATGTATCACCATACCATGCCTCAACACCATGTATCACTATTCCATGCCTCAGCACATCTATCACCACACCATGCCTCAACACCATGTATCACCATACCATGCGTCAACACCATGTGTCACCATTCCATGCCTCAGCACCATCTATCACCATACTATGCCTCAACACCATGTATCACCATACCATGCCTCAACACCATGTATCACCGTTCCATGCCTCAGCACCCTCTATCACCATACCATGCCTCAGCACCATGTATCACCATTCCATGCCTCAGCACCATCTATCACCACACCATGCCTCAACACCATGTATCACCATACCATGCCTCAACACCATGTATCACCATTCCATGCCTCAGCACCATCTATCACCATACCAAGCCTCAACACCATGTATCACCATACCATGCCTCAACACCATGTATCACCATACCATGCCTCAGCACCATGTATCACTATACCATGCCTCTTTACCATGTATCACATACCATGCCTCAACACCCTGTATCACCATACCATGCCTCAACACCATGTATCACCATACCATGCCTCAACACCATGTATCACCATACCATGCCTCAACACCATGTATCACATACCATGCCTCAACACCATGTATCACCATACCATGCCTCAACACCATGTATCACCATACCATGCCTCAGCACCATCTATCACCATACCATGCCTCAACACCATGTATCACCATTCCATGCCTCAGCACCATGTATCACCATACCATGCCTCAACACCATGCATCACCATACCATGCCTCAGCACCATGTATCACCATACCATGCCTCAACACCATGTATCACCATACCATGCCTCAGCACCATGTATCACCATACCATGCCTCAACACCATGTGTCACCATTCCATGCCTCAGCACCATCTATCACCATACCATGCCTTAACACCATGTATCACCATACCATGCCTCAACACCATGTATCACTATACCATGCCTCAACATCATGTATCACCATACCATGCCTCAACACCATGTATCACCATACCATGCCTCAACACCATGTATCACCATACCATGCCTCAGCACCATGTATCACCATACCATGCCTCAGCACCATCTATCACTATACCATGCCTCAACACCATGTATCACCATACCATGCCTCAACACCATGTATCACCATACCATGCCTCAACACCATGTATCACCATACCATGCCTCAACACCATGTATCACCATACCATGCCTCAACACCATGTATCACCATACCATGCCTCAACACCATGTATCACCATTCCATGCCTCAGCACCATGTATCACCATACCATGCCTCAACACCATGTATCACCATATAATGCCTCAACACCATGTATCACCATACCATGCCTCAACACCATGTATCACCATACCATGCCTCAGCACCATCTATCACCATACCATGCCTCAGCACCATGTATCACCATACCATGCCTCAACACCATGTATCACTATTCCATGCCTAAGCACATCTATCACCACACCATGCCTCAACACCATGTATCACCATACCATGCCTCAACACCATGTATCACCATTCCATGCCTCAGCACCATCTATCACCATACCATGCCTCAACACCATGTATCACCATACCATGCCTCAACACCATGTATCACCATTCCATGCCTCAGCACCCTCTATCACCATACCATGCCTCAGCACCATGTATCACCATTCCATGCCTCAGCACCATCTATCACCACACTATGCCTCAACACCATGTATCACCATACCATGCCTCAACACCATGTATCACCATTCCATGCCTCAGCACCATCTATCACCATACCATGCCTCAACACCATGTATCACCATACCATGCCTCAACTCCATGTATCACCATACCATGCCTCAACACCATGTATCACCATACCATGCCTCAACACTATGTATCACCATACCATGCCTCAACACTATGTATCGCCATACCATGCCTCAACACCATGTATCACCATACCATGCCTCAACACCATGTATCACCATACCATGCCTCAACACCATGTATCACCATACCATGCCTCAACACCATGTATCACCATACCATGCCTCAACACCATGTATCACCATACCATGCCTCAACACTATGTATCACCATACCATGCCTCAACACCATGTATCACCATACCATGCCTCAACACCATGTATCACCATACCATGCCTCAACACCATGTATCACCATACCATGCCTCAACACCATGTATCACCATACCATGCCTCAACACCATGCATCACCATACCATGCCTCAACACCATGTATCACCATACCATGCCTCAGCACCATGTATCACCATACCATGCCTCAACACTATGTATCACCATACCATGTCTCAACACCATGTATCACCATACCATGCCTCAACACCATGTATCACCATACCATGCCTCAACGCCATGTATCACCATACCATGCCTCAGCACCATGTATCACCATACAATGCGTCAACACCATGTATCACCATACCATGCTTCAACACCATGTATCACCATACCATGCCTCAACACTATGTGTCACCATACCATGCCTCAACACCATGTATCACCATACCATGCCTCAGCACCATGTATCACCATACCATGCCTCAGCACCATGTATCACCATACCATGCCTCAACACCATGTATCACCATACCATGCCTCAACACCATGTATCACCATACCATGCCTCAACACCATGTATCACCATACCATGCCTCAGCACCATGTATCACCATACCATGCCTCAACACCATGTATCACCATACCATGCCTCAACACCATGTATCACCATACCATGCTTCAACACCATGTATCACCATACCATGCCTCAACACCATGTATCACCATACCATGCCTCAGCACCATGTATCACCATACCATGCCTCAACACCATGTATCACCATACTATGCCTCAACACCATGTATCACCATACCATGCCTCAGCACCATGTATCACCATACCATGCCTCAACACCATGTATCACCATACCATGCCTCAACACCATGTATCACCACACCTTGCCTCAACACCATGTATCACCATACCATGCCTCAACACCTTGTATCACCATACCATGCCTCAACACCATGTATCACCATACCATGCCTCAACACCATGTATCACCATACCATGCCTCAACACCATGTATCACCATACCATGCCTCATCACCATGTATCACCATACCATGCCTCAACACCATGTATCACCATACCATGCCTCAACACCATGTATCACCATACCATGCTTCAACACCATGTATCACCATACCATGCCTCAACACCATGTATCACCATACCATGCCTCAGCACCATGTATCACCATACCATGCCTCAACAGCATGTATCACCATACCATGCCTCAACACTATGTATCACCATACCATGCCTCCACACCATGTATCACCATACCATGCCTCAACACCATGTATCACCATACCATGCCTCAACACCATGTATCACCATACCATGCCTCAACACCATGTATCACCATACCATGCCTCAACACCATGTATCACCATACCATGCCTCAACACCATGTATCACCATACCATGCATCAACACCATGTACCACCATACCATGCCTCAACACCATGTATCACCATACCATGCCTCAACACCATGTATCACCATACCATGCCTCAACACCATGTATCACCATACCATGCCTCAACACCATGTACCACAATACCATGCCTCAACACCATGTATCACCATAATATGCCTCAACACCATGTATCACCATACCATGCCTCAACACCATGTATCACCATATCATGCCTCAACACCATGTATCACCATACCATGTCTCAAGACCATGTATCACCATACCATGCCTCAACACTATGTATCACCATATAATGCCTCAACACCATGTATCACCATACCATGCCTCAACACCATGTATCACCATACCATGCCTCAACACCATGTATCACCATACCATGCCTCAACACCATGTATCACCATACCATGCCTCAACACCATGTATCACCATACCATGCCTCAACACCATGTATCACCATACCATGCCTCAACACCATGTACCACCATACCATGCCTCAACACCATGTATCACCATACCATGCCTCAACACCATGTATCACCATACCATGCCTCAACACCATGTATCACCATACCATGCCTCAACACCATGTATCACCATACCATGCCTCAACACCATGTACCACCATACCATGCCTCAACACCATGTATCACCTTACCATGCCTCAGCACCATGTATCACCATACCATGCCTCAACACCATGTATCACCATACCATGCCTCAACACCATGTATCACCATACCATGCCTCAACACCATGTATCACCATACCATGCCTCAACACCATGTATCAACATACCATGCCTCAACACCATGTATCACCATACCATGCCTCAACACCATGTATCACCATACCATGCCTCAACACCATGTATCACCATACCATGCCTCAACACCATGTATCACCATACCATGCCTCAGCACCATGTATCACCATACCATGCCTCAACACCATGTATCACCATACCATGCCTCAACACCGTGTATCACCATACCATGCCTCAACACCATGTATCACCATACCATGCCTCAACACCATGTATCACCATACCATGCCTCAACACCATGTATCACCATACCATGCCTCAACACCATGTATCACCATACCATGCCTCAACACCATGTATCACCATACCTTGCCTTAACACCATGTATCACCATACCATGCCTCAACACCATGTATCACCATACCATGCCTCAACACCATGTATCACCATACCTTGCCTCAACACCATGTATCACCATACCATGCCTCAACACCATGTATCACCATACCTTGCCTCAACACCATGTATCACCATACCATGCCTCAACACCATGTATCACCATACCTTGCCTCAACACCATGTATCACCATACAATGCCTCAACACCATGTATCACCATACCATGCCTCAACACCATGTATCACCATACCATGCCTCAACACCATGTATCAACATACCATGCCTCAACACCATGTATCACCATACCATGCCTCAACACCATGTATCACCATACCATGCCTCAACACCATGTATCACCATACCTTGCCTTAACACCATGTATCACCATACCATGCCTCAACACCATGTATCACCATACCATGCCTCAACACCATGTATCACCATACCTTGCCTCAACACCATGTATCACCATACCATGCCTCAACACCATGTATCACCATACCTTGCCTCAACACCATGTATCACCATACCATGCCTCAACACCATGTATCACCATACCTTGCCTCAACACCATGTATCACCATACAATGCCTCAACACCATGTATCACCATACCATGCCTCAACACCATGTATCACCATACCATGCCTCAACACCATGTATCAACATACCATGCCTCAACACCATGTATCACCATACCATGCCTCAACACTATGTATCACCATACCATGCCTCAACACCATGTATCACCATACCATGCCTCAACACCATGTATCACCATACCATGCTTCAACACCATGTATCACCATACCATGCCTCAACACCATGTATCACCATACCATGCCTCAACACCATGTATCACAATACCATGCTTCAACACCATGTATCACCATACCATGCCTCAACACCATGTACCACAATACCATGCCTCAACACCATGTATCACCATAATATGCCTCAACACCATGTATCACCATACCATGCCTCAACACCATGTATCACCATACCATGCCTCAACACCATGTATCACCATACCATGTCTCAACACCATGTATCACCATACCATGCCTCAACACTATGTATCACCATATAATGCCTCAACACCATGTATCACCATACCATGCCTCAACACCATGTATCACCATACCATGCCTCAACACCATGTATCACCATACCATGCCTCAACACCATGTATCACCATACCATGCCTCAACACCATGTATCACCATACCATGCCTCAACACCATGTATCACCATACCATGCCTCAACACCATGTATCACCATACCATGCCTCAACACCATGTACCACCATACCATGCCTCAACACCATGTATCACCATACCATGCCTCAACACCATGTATCACCATACCATGCCTCAACACCATGTATCACCATACCATGCCTCAACACCATGTACAACCATACCATGCCTCAACACCATGTACCACCATACCATGCCTCAACACCATGTATCACCATACCATGCCTCAGCACCATGTATCACCATACCATGCCTCAACACCATGTATCACCATACCATGCCTCAACACCATGTATCACCATACCATGCCTCAACACCATGTATCACCATACCATGCCTCAACACCATGTATCAACATACCATGCCTCAACACCATGTATCACCATACCATGCCTCAACACCATGTATCACCATACCATGCCTCAACACCATGTATCACCATACCATGCCTCAACACCATGTATCACCATACCATGCCTCAGCACCATGTATCACCATACCATGCCTCAACACCATGTATCACCATACCATGCCTCAACACCGTGTATCACCATACCATGCCTCAACACCATGTATCACCATACCATGCCTCAACACCATGTATCACCATACCATGCCTCAACACCATGTATCACCATACCATGCCTCAACACCATGTATCACCATACCATGCCTCAACACCATGTATCACCATACCTTGCCTCAACACCATGTATCACCATACCATGCCTCAACACCATGTATCACCATACCATGCCTCAACACCATGTATCACCATACCTTGCCTCAACACCATGTATCACCATACCATGCCTCAACACCATGTATCACCATACCTTGCCTCAACACCATGTATCACCATACCATGCCTCAACACCATGTATCACCATACCTTGCCTCAACACCATGTATCACCCTACAATGCCTCAACACCATGTATCACCATACCATGCCTCAACACCATGTATCACCATACCATGCCTCAACACCATGTATCAACATACCATGCCTCAACACCATGTATCACCATACCATGCCTCAACACCATGTATCACCATACCATGCCTCAACACTATGTATCACCATACCATGCCTCAACACCATGTATCACCATACCATGCCTCAACACCATGTATCACCATACCATGCTTCAACACCATGTATCACCATACCATGCCTCAACACCATGTATCACCATACCATGCCTCAACACCATGTATCACAATACCATGCTTCAACACCATGTATCACCATACCATGCTTCAACACCATGTATCACTATACCATGCCTCAACACCATGTATCACCATACCATGCTTCAACACCATGTATCACCATACCATGCCTCAACACCATGTATCACCATACCATGCCTCAACACCATGTATAATCATTAATATTTTGAAGCAGATCAGAAGAAGCAATTTTTTTCATACTGAAAACAGTTTATTATTTTTTAATTAAACTCTGGAATTATGCAACTCATTAACATCATCAACCATTCATCCAGGAAGCTGAAATTGTTGTCAACATTTGAAGTCAACCAGATGTATCATTTTCTAGTTATGGTACAGATTCCAACGATTCCAAGATTATAATTATATTACATCAACAAAATTTACCGGCAAACGAACAAAACTTACTGGCTTTAATCTTGGCCCTGAAATTCATCAACCATTAAATATTGGAGGCGATCAGGAGAGGAAAACAGAAATATAATTAACGTAATTTAACCGGAAAAAATAAACTCTTTTATGTATAAAATTATCGTGTCTGCAACTATAATTTCGAATTTCATTCTCCGTTGTTATAGAATAGTATATTAAAAAAAAAAAAAAGAATATTGTTATTAAAATAAATGGTGATGGTACACAAGTTACTGAGACATAGAATACAATTGAGCTGTGGAGTGAATATGAACTTACAGAATCGTGATAACAAGTCACTCCCAGGAATCAGACAGCCTCTCTGCTACAAGTCCCAAGACCCACACTGGCGACATCCATCTCTCCAAGGTTCTCCAACACAGCCTGTTTCCTGGCGGCCGGAGTACTGACCTTTGTCTGCCCTCTGCCCCAAGTCCTCTTACAGAGCTCTGCTCACCAGCCAGAGCTCTACCTTAATTCTCGTCCTAACTGCTTCTGTCAGCTTATATTGCCATGCCATACACTCACCCCCCCCCCCTCTCGACCGAAAGATCTGAGAGCTCAGAACGCAGGATTTTCTTCGTGGGACTCCAGCAGCTTTAACACCTCCATGACACAACCAGAGTGTGGTTAGTCATGCGTAGCTAGTTAGGTCCTGCAGTGACCTGACATCTGAAACAGTATACTTTCACATCACAACAAAACGCAAACAATAACAGGAGAAACGAAAACAAGAAAAATGGAAAAATAATCAGGCAACCTCTGAAAGTTACCAAATAATCTTTGCACTCCGTATTTTTTTTGGTTTAATTCTAATCCAGTCTCACTTTTGTTAGCTTAAATGTTACCACCAGCTAAAGAACATTTAAGTACATTATAAAAAGAGCTAAACCAAGAAACAATCCCTGAGGAACTCCACTTTTTTTTATCTTGTTACTCAGACACTTCTCAATACCTCTGATTCTTATTGATGAGCCAACTATTAAATGCATCCAAGAGGTTTCTCTCCTATACGATGCTCTCTTATTATTTTTGTCCAGGAAACCTTTGGTTTGATATTGATACTACATTTGTACGGACATATTTTTTCACAGTTCTTTTATGTGTAAATAAAAACTTCTAGTGATTCAAACATCATTTTCTGTAGAGAAATTGATGTTGATCTCCAGTTATTAATTAATTACGTTCCAGGAAATTAGCAACCTTATCCCTAATAACAGTTGACATTTACTTACCTAAATTTCACAGTAAACTGACTGAACGATAGTTAAGAACACAAGTCATTTTTTAATATATGGGAAACATTTGCTAGTTTACAGTTATTCGGCAGCTTGACTTATATTTGATTTGTAAATGATAATCTATTCTGCATTTCTGATTTCCTTTTTCTTTCCCTTTCAACTGTATGTAGTATTGTCTTCCAATTTACCAGTCATTATAAATTTCTAATATGCATTTTATTTGCCTATAATCTCAACTAGATACTAGATAGATTTTTAAGAATAATTTGTTTTACGTTCCATCTACATTGTTTGTATTTCGTAGTTCGATCCAGTTATTGTTATTGATATCTCGAATTTTTTATTATCGTTTGTTACACTGTAGTTCAGCACCATCACAGTAATATTTTGGAACTCAAAGCTTTTGAGGTGATCAGTGTTGTCACCTCTCCAACCTACAGTTAGAAAACATTTCTCAGTCACTCACGAAGTCGTAATGACACGATTGCAAACAAACCATACCACGGGGGGGGGGGGATTTGAACCCGCGGTCATAGTCTCAAAACTCATGTTAACGGCTTTGAGGGGACTTGAGCTAGAGTTCGTCACGGCCACGCTAGCTGGAGATTCGTCTGTAAAAACTTGCATTTGTGGTCACAGAGGTGCCTGTGCTAACCTTCCTATGGTGTAGAAATATACCTAGTTGGATGAATCTTATTGTGGCTAGCTGGTCTAGTGGCTAACGCGACGGGCTGGAGTTTTGAAACTCTGACCGCGGGTTCAAATCCCTCCCGTGGTATGGTTAATTTTCAGTCATTTTGTTATTGATTTTCATGACTAACTATTTTACTTTTTATTCCTTATTGCTTTACTTTTTACATACAAAAACATAGATTTTATTTTGATTTGTTTGGGAATGATATACTACGCTAGAAATATGCCTTTTGTATTTTTTTTTAATTTCGATGTGTATGAGTCAAATGCACTTCACATTTCTTTTCAATTATACCTCACACAGGGTCACTCAACTTACCTCACACATGGTCACTCTACCTCGCACAGGGTCACTCAACTTACCTCACACATGGTCACTCTACCTCACACAAGGTCACTCAACTTACCTCACACATGGTCACTCAACTTACCTCACACAAGGTCACTCAACTTACCTCACACATGGTCACTCAACTTACCTCACACAAGGTCACTCGACTTACCTCACACAAGGTCACTCAAATTACCTAACACAAGGTCACTCAACTTACCTCACACATGGTCACTCAACTTACCTCACACATGGTCACTCAACTTACCTCACACAAGGTCACTCAACTTACCTCACACAAGGTCACTCAACTTACCTCACACAAGGTCACTCAACTTACCTCACACAAAGTCACTCAACTTACCTCACACAAGGTCACTCAACTTACCTCACACAAGGTCACTCAACTTACCTCACACAAGGTCACTCAACTTACCTCACACAAGGTCACTCTACCTCGCACAGGGTCACTCAACTTACCTCACACAAGGTCACTCAACTTACCTCACACAAGGTCACTCAACTTACCTCACACAAGGTCACTCTACCTCGCACAGGGTCACTCAACTTACCTCACACAAGGTCACTCAACTTACCTCACACAAGGTCACTCAACTTACCTCACACAAGGTCACTCTACCTCGCACAGGGTCACTCAACTTACCTCACACAAGGTCACTCAACTTACCTCACACAGGGTCACTCAACTTACCTCACACAAGGTCACTCAACTTACCTCACACAGGATCACTCAACTTACCTCATACAAGGTCACTCAACTTACCTCAAACAGGGTCACTCAACTTACCTCACACAAGGTCACTCAGCTTACCTCACACAAGGTCACTCAACTTACCTCACATAAGGTCACTCAACTTACCTCAAACAGGGTCACTCAACTTACCTCACACAAGATCACTCAGCTTACCTCACACAAGGTCACTCAACTTACCTCACTCAAGGTCACTCAACTTACCTCACACAAGGTCACTCAACTTACCTCACACAAGGTCACTCAACTTACCTCACACAAGGTCACTCAACTTACCTCACACAGGGTCACTCAATTTACCTCACACAAGGTCACTCAACTTACCTCACACAAGGTCACTCAACTTACCTCACACAAGGTCACTCAACTTACCTCACACAGGGTCACTCAACTTACCTCACACAAGGTCACTCAACTTACCTCACACAAGGTCACTCAACTTACCTCACACAGGGTCACTCAACTTACCTCACACAGGGTCACTCAACTTACCTCACACATGGTCACTCAACTTACCTCACACAGGGTCACTCAACTTATCTCACACAGGGTCACTCAACTTACCTCACACATGGTCACTCAGCTTACCTCACACAGGGTCACTCAACTTACCTCACACAAGGTCACTCAACTTACCTCACACAGGGTCACTCAACTTATCTCACACAGGGTCACTCAACTTACCTCACACAGGGTCACTCAACTTACCTCACACAGGGTCACTCAACTTACCTCACACAGGGTCACTCAACTTACCTCACACAAGGTCACTCAACTTACCTCACACAGGGTCACTCAACTTACCTCACACACACACAAGGTCACTCAACTTACCTCACACATGGTCACTCAACTTACCTCACACAGGGTCACTCAACTTACCTCACACAAGGTCACTCAACTTACCTCACACAGGGTCACTCAACTTACCTCACACAGGGTCACTCAACTTACCTCACACAAGGTCACTCAACTTACATCACACAGGGTCACTCAACTTACCTCACACAAGGTCACTCAACTTACCTCACACAAGGTCACTCAACTTACCTCACACAAGGTCACTCAACTTACCTCACACAGGGTCACTCAACTTACCTCACACAAGGTCACTCAACTTACCTCACACAAGGTCACTCAACTTACCTCACACAGGGTCACTCAACTTACCTCACACAAGGTCACTCAACTTACCTCACACAGGGTCACTCAACTTATCTCACACAGGGTCACTCAACTTACCTCACACAGGGTCACTCAACTTACCTCACACAGGGTCATTCAACTTACCTCACACAGGGTCACTCAACTTACCTCACACAAGGTCACTCAACTTACCTCACACAAGGTCACTCAACTTACCTCACACAAGGTCACTCAACTTACCTCACACAGGGTCACTCAACTTACCTCACACAAGGTCACTCAACTTATCTCACACAGGGTCACTCAACTTACCTCACACAGGGTCACTCAACTTACCTCACACAGGGTCATTCAACTTACCTCACACAGGGTCACTCAACTTACCTCACACAAGGTCACTCAACTTACCTCACACAAGGTCACTCAACTTACCTCACACAAGGTCACTCAACTTACCTCACACAGGGTCACTCAACTTACCTCACACAAGGTCACTCAACTTACCTCACACAAGGTCACTCAACTTACCTCACACAAGGTCACTCAACTTACCTCACACAGGGTCACTCAACTTACCTCACACAAGGTCACTCAACTTACCTCACACAAGGTCACTCAACTTACCTCACACAAGGTCACTCAACTTACCTCACACAAGGTCACTCAACTTACCTCACACAAGGTCACTCAACTTATCTCACACAGGGTCACTCAACTTACCTCACACAGGGTCACTCAACTTACCTCACACAAGGTCACTCAACTTACCTCACACAGGGTCACTCAACTTACCTCACACAAGGTCACTCAACTTACCTCACACAGGGTCACTCAACTTATCTCACACAGGGTCACTCAACTTACCTCACACAGGGTCACTCAACTTACCTCACACAGGGTCACTCAACTTACCTCACACAGGGTCACTCAACTTACCTCACACAGGGTCACTCAACTTACCTCACACAAGGTCACTCAACTTACCTCACACAAGGTCACTCAACTTACCTCACACAGGGTCACTCAATTTACCTCACACAAGGTCACTCAACTTACCTCACACAAGGTCACTCAACTTACCTCACACAATGTCACTCAACTTACCTCACACAAGGTCACTCAACTTACCTCACACAAGGTCACTCAACTTACCTCACACAAGGTCACTCAACTTACCTCACACAAGGTCACTCAACTTACCTCACACAAGGTCACTCAACTTACCTCACACAAGGTCACACAACTTACCTCACACAAGGTCACTCAACTTACCTCACACAAGGTCACACAACTTACCTCACACAAGGTCACTCAACTTACCTCACACAAGGTCACTCAACTTACTTCACACAAGGTCACTCAACTTACCTCACACAAGGTCACTCAACTTACCTCACACAAGGTCACTCAACTTACCTCACACAAGGTCACTCAACTTA